>NW_026728408.1:5128977-5430681 GCF_030684315.1 Stegostoma tigrinum
CCCCTCTGTTTCTCGCCCTCTGTTTCTCGCCCTCTGTTTCTCGCCCTCAGGTTCAGCCCCTCTGTTTCAGCCCCTCTGTTTCAGCCCCTCTGTTTCTCGCCCTCTGTTTCAGCCCCTCTGTTTCTCGCCCTCTGTTTCTCGCCCTCTGTTTCTCGCCCTCTGTTTCAGCCCCTCAGTTTCAGCCCCTCTGTTTCAGCCCCTCTGTTTCATCCCCTCTGTTTCAGCCCCTCTGTTTCAGCCCCTCTGTTTCTCGCCCTCTGTTTCTCACCCTCTGTTTCTCGCCCTCTGTTTCTCGCTCTCTGTTTCTCGCCCTCTGTTTCTCGCCCTCTGTTTCAGCCCCTCTGTTTCAGCCCCTCTGTTTCAGCCCCTCTGTTTCTCGCCCTCTGTTTCTCGCCCACTGTTTCTCGCCCTCTTTTTCAGCCCCTCTGTTTCAGCCCCTCTGTTTCAGCCCCTCTGTTTCAGCCCCTCTGTTTCTCGCCATCTGTTTCATCCCCTCTGTTTCAGCCCCTCTGTTTCAGCTCCTCTGTTTCAGCCCCTCTGTTTCAGCCTCTCTGTTTCTCGCCCTCTGTTTCTCGCCCTCGCTTTCAGCCCCTCTGTTTCTCGCCCTGTGTTTCATCCCCTCTGTTTCTCGCCCTCTGTTTCAGCCCCTCTGTTTCAGCCCCTCAGTTTCAGCCCCTCTTTTAAAGCCCTTCTGTTTAAGCCCCTCTGTTTCAGCCCCTCTGATTCTCGCCCTCTGTTTCAGCCCCTCTGTTTCTCGCCCTCTGTTTCAGACCCTCTGTTTCAGCCCCTCAGTATCAGCCCCTCTCTTTCAGCCCCTCTGTTTCTCGCCCTCTGTTTCTCGCCATCTGTTTCTCGCCCTCTGTTTCTCGCCCACTGTTTCAGCCCCTCTGTTTCAGCCCCTCTGTTTAAGCCCATCTGAGTCAGCCCCTCTGTTTCAGCCCCTCTGTTTCAGCCCCTCTGTTTCAGCCCCACTGTTTCTCGCCCTCTGTTTCTCTTTCTCTGTTTCTCGCCCTCTGTTTCAGCCCCTCTGTTTCTCGCCCACTGTTTCAGCCCCTCTGTTTCTCGCCATCTGTTTCAGCCCCTCTGTTTCAGCCCCTCTGTTTCTCGCCCTCTGTTTCAGCCCCTCTGTTTCAGCCCCTCTGTTTCAGCCCCTCTGTTTCAGCCCCTCTGTTTCAGCCCCTCTGTTTCTCGCCCTCTGTTTCTCGCCCTCTGTTTCAGCCCCTCTGTTTCAGCCCCTCTGTTTCAGCCCCTCTGTTTCTCGCCCTTTGTTTCTCGCCCTCTGTTTCTCGCCCTCTGTTTCTCGATCTCTGTTTCTCGCCCTCTGTTTCTCGCTCTCTGTTTCAGCCCCTCTGTTTCAGCCCCTCTGTTTCAGCCCCTCTGTTTCAGCCCCTCTGTTTCAGCCCCTCTGTTTCTCGCCCTCTGTTTCTCGCCCTCTGTTTCTCGCTCTCTGTTTCTCGCCCTCTGTTTCTCGCCCTCTGTTTCAGCCCCTCTGTTTCAGCCCGTCTGTTTCAGCCCCTCTGTTTCTCGCCCTCTGATTCTCGCCCACTGTTTCTCGCCCTCTGTTTCAGCCCCTCTGTTTCAGCCCCTCTGTTTCAGCCCAACTGTTTCAGCCCCTCTGTTTCTCGCCCTCTGTTTCTCGCCCTCTGTTTCTTGCCCTCTGTTTCTAGCTCTCTGTTTCTCGCCCTCTGTTTCTCGCCCTCTGTTTCAGCCCCTCTGTTTCAGCCCCTCTGTTTCAGCCCATCTGTTTCTCGCCCTCTGTTTCAGCCCCTCTGTTTCAGCTCCTCTCTTTCTCGCCCTCTGTTTCTCGCCCACTGTTTCTCGCCCTCTGTTTCAGCCCGTCTGTTTCAGCCCCTCTGTTTCAGCCCCTCTGTTTCAGCCCCTCTGTTTCTCGCCCTCTGTTTCTCGCCCTCTGTTTCTTGCCCTCTGTTTCTCGCTCTCTGTTTCTCGCCCTCTGTTTCTCGCCCTCTGTTTCAGCCCCTCTGTTTCTCGCCCTCTGTTTCTCGCCCTCTGTTTCTCGCCCTCAGGTTCAGCCCCGCTGTTTCAGCCCCTTTGTTTCAGCCCCTCTGTTTCTGCCCCTCTGTTTCTCGCCCACTGTTTCTCGCCCTCTGTTTCAGCCCCTCTGTTTCAGCCCCTCTGTTTCAGCCCCTCTGTTTCTGCCCCTCTGTTTCAGACCCTCTGTTTCAGCCCCTCTGTTTCTCGCCCTCTATTTCTCGCCCTCTGTTTCTCGCCCTCTGTTTCTCGCCCTCTGTTACAGCCCCTGTGTTTAAGCCTCTCTGTTTCTCGCCCTCTGTTTCTCGCCCTCTCTTTCAGCCCCTCTGTTTCAGCCCCTCTGTTTCAGCCCCTCTGTTTCTCCCCCTCTGTTTCAGCACCTCTGTTTCTCGCCCTCTCTTTCAGCCCCTCTCTTTCTCGCCCACTGTTGCAGACCCTCTGTTTCAGCCCCTCTGTTTCAGCACCTCTGTTTCTCGCCCTCTGTTTCAGACCCTCTGTTTCAGCCCCTCTGTTTCTGCACCTCTGTTACAGCCCCTCTGTTTCTCGCCATCTGTTTCAGCCCCTCTGTTTCAGCCCCTCTGTTTCTCGCCCTCTGTTTCAGCCCCTCTGTTTCAGCCCCTCTGATTCAGCCCCTCTGTTTCAGCACCTCTGTTTCTCGCCAATTGTTTCTCGCCCTCTGTTTCAGCCCCTCTGATTCTCGCCCTCTGTTTCAGCCCCTCTGTTTCTCGCCCTCTGTTTCAGCCCCTCTGTTTCAGACCCTCTGTTTCAGCCCCTCTGTTTCAGCCCATCTGTTTCAGCCCCTCTGTTTAACGCCCTCTGTTTCAGCCCCTCTGTTTCAGCCCCTCTGTTTCTCGCCCTCTGTTTCAGCCCCTCTGTTTCAGCCCCTCTGTATCAGCCCCTCTGTTTCAGCCCCTCTGTTTCTCGCCCTCTGTTTCTCGCCCTCTGTTTCAGCCCCTCTGTTTCAGCCCCTCTATTTCAGCCCCTCTGTTTCAGCCCCTCTGTTTCTCGCTCTCTGTTTCTCGCCCTCTGTTTCTCGCCCTCTGTTTCAGCCCCTCTGTTTCAGCCCCTCTGTTTCAGCCCCACTGTTTCTCGCCCTCTGTTTCTCTTTCTCTGTTTCTCGCCCTCTGTTTCAGCCCCTCTGTTTCTCGCCCACTGTTTCAGCCCCTCTGATTCTCGCCATCTGTTTCAGCCCCTCTGTTTCAGCCCCTCTGTTTCTCGCCCTCTGTTTCAGCCCCTCTGTTTCAGCCCCTCTGTTTCAGCCCCTCTGTTTCAGCCCCTCTGTTTCAGCCCCTCTGATTCTCGCCCTCTGTTTCTCGCCCTCTGTTTCAGCCCCTCTGTTTCAGCCACTCTGTATCAGCCCCTCTGTTTCTCGCCCTCTGTTTGTCGCCCTCTGTTTCTCGCCCTCTGTTTCTCGATCTCTGTTTCTGGCCCTCTGTTTCTCGCTCTCTGTTTCAGCCCCTCTGTTTCAGCCCCTCTGTTTCAGCCCCTCTGTTTCAGCCCCTCTGTTTCAGCCCCTCTGTTTCAGCCCCTCTGTTTCTCGCCCTCTGTTTCTCGCCCTCTGTTTCAGCCCCTCTGTTTCAGCCCCTCTATTTCAGCCCCTCTGTTTCAGCCCCTCTGTTTCTCGCTCTCTGTTTCTCGCCCTCTGTTTCTCGCCCTCTGTTTCAGCCCCTCTGTTTCAGCCCCTCTGTTTCAGCCCCTCTGTTTCTCGCCTTCTGTTTCTTTCCCTCTGTTTCTCGCCCTCTGTTTCAGCCCCTCTGTTTCAGTCCCTCTGTTTCAGCCCCTCTGTTTCAGCCCCTCTGTTTCAGCCCCTCTGTTTCTCGCCCTCTGTTTCAGCCCCTCTGTTTCAGCCCCTCTGTTTCTCGCCCTCAGTTTCAGCCCCTCTGTTTCAGCCCCTCTGTTTCAGCCACTCTGTTTCAGCCCCTCTGTTTCTCGCCCTCTGTAATTCGCCCTCTGTTTCAGCCCTTCTGTTTTAGCCCCTCTGTTTCTCGCCCTCTGTTTCTCGCCCTCTGTTTCTCGCCCTCTGTTTCTCCGCTCTCTGTTTCTCGCCCTCTGTTTCTCGCCCTCTGTTTCAGCCCCTCTGTTTCAGCCCATCTGTTTCAGCCCCTCTGTTTCAGCCCCTCTGTTTCAGCCCCTCTGTTTATCGCCCTCTGTTTCTCGCCCTCTGTTTCTCGCCCTCTGTTTCTCGCTCTCTGTTTCTCGCCCTCTGTTTCTCGCCCTCTGTTTCAGCTCCTCTGTTTCAGCCCCTCTGTTTCAGCCCCTCTGTTTCTCGCCCTCTGTTTCTTTCCCACTGTTTCTCGCCCTCTGTTTCTGCCCCTCTGTTTCAGCCCCTCTGTTTCAGCCCCTCTGTTTCAGCCCCTCTGTTTCTCGCCCTCTGTTTCTCGCCCTCTGTTTCTTGCCCTCTGTTTCTCGCTCTCTGTTTCTCGCCCTCTGTTTCTCGCCCTCTGTTTCAGCCCCTCTGTTTCAGCCACTCTGTTTCAGCCCCTCTGTTTCTCGCCCTCTGTTTCTCGCCCTCTGTTTCTCGCCCTCAGTTTCAGCCCCTCTGTTTCAGCCCCTTTGTTTCAGCCCCTCTGTTTCAGCCACTCTGTTTCTCGCCCACTGTTTCTCGCCCTCTGTTTCAGCCCCTCTGTTTCAGCCCCTCTGTTTCAGCCCCTCTGTTTCAGCCCCTCTGTTTCAGCCACTCTGTTTCAGCCCCTCTGTTTCTCGCACTCTGTTTCAGCCCCTCTGTTTCAGCCCCTCTGTTTCTCGCCCTCTGTTTCTCGCCCTCTGTTTCTCGCCCTCTGTTTCTTGCCCTCTGTTTCAGCCCCTCTGTTTCAGCCCCTCAGTTTCAGCCCCTCTGTTTCTCGCCCTCTGTTTCTCGCCCTCTGTTTCTCGCTCTCTGTTTCTCGCCCTCTGTTTCTCGCCCTCTGTTTCAGCCCCTCTGTTTCAGCTCCTCTGTTCCTCGCTCTCTGTTTCTCGCAATCTGTTTCAGCCCCTCTGTTTCTCGCCCACTGTTTCAGCCCCTCTGTTTCTCGCCATCTGTTTCAGCCCCTCTGTTTCAGCCCCTCTGTTTCTCGCCCTCTGTTTCAGCCCCTCTGTTTCAGCCCCTCTGTTTCAGCCCCTCTGTTTCAGCCCCTCTGTTTCAGCACCTCTGTTTCTCGCACTTTGTTTCTCGCCCTCTGTTTCAGCCCCTCTGTTTCTCGCCCTCTGTTTCAACCCCTCTGTTTCAGTCCCTCTGTTTCAGCACCTCTGTTTCCGCCCCTCTGTTTCAGCCCCTCTGTTTCAGCCCCTCTGTTTCAGCCCCTCTCTTTCTCGCCCTCTGTTTCAGCCCCTCTGTTTCAGCCCCTCACTTTCAGCCACTCTGTTTCAGCCCCTCTGTTTCACGCCCTCTGTTTCAGCCCCTCTGTTTCAGCCCCTCTGTTTCAGCCCCTCTGTTTCAGCCCCTCTGTTTCAGCCCCTCTGTTTCAGCCCCTCTGTTTCTCGCCCTCTGTTTCTCGCTCTTTGTTTCTCGCCCTCTGTTTCTCGCCCTCTGTTTCAGCCCCTCTGTTTCAGCCCCTCTGTTTCAGCCCCTCTGTTTCATCCCCTCTGTTTCAGCCCCTCTGTTTCAGCCCCTCTGTTTCTCGCCCTCTGTTTCTCGCCCTCTGTTTCTCGCTCTCTGTTTCTTGCCCTCTGTATCTCGCCCTCTGTTTCAGCCCCTCTGTTTCAGCCACTCTGTTTCAACTCCTCTGTTTCTCGCCCTCTGTTTCTCGCCCACTGTTTCTCGCCCTCTGTTTCAGCCCCTCTGTTTCAGCCCCTCTGTTTCATCCCCTCTGTTTCAGCCCCTCTGTTTCTCGCCCTCTGTTTCTCGCCCTCTGTTTCTCGGTCTCTCTTTCTCGCCCTCTGTTTCTCGCCCTCTGTTTCAGCCCCTCTGTTTCAGCCCCTCTGTTTCAGCCCCTCTGTTTCTCGCCCTCTGTTTCAGCCACTCTGTTTAACCCCCTCTGTTAATCGCCCTCTGTTTCTCGCCCTCAGTTTCAGCCCCTCTGTTTCAGCCCCTCTGTTTCAGCCCCTGCGTTTCTCGCCCTCTGTTTCTCGCCCTCTGTTTCTCGCCCTCTGTTTCTTGCCCTCTGTTTCAGCCCCTCTGTTTCAGCCCCTGAGTTTCAGCCCCTCTGTTTCTCGCCCTCTGTTTCTCGCCCTCTGTTTCTCGCTCTCTGTTTCTCGCCCTCTGTTTCTCGCCCTCTGTTTCAGCCCCTCTGTTTCAGCTCCTCTGTTCCTCGCTCTCTGTTTCTTGCAATCTGTTTCAGCCCCTCTGTTTCTCGCCCACTGTTTCAGCCCCTCTGTTTCTCGCCATCTGTTTCAGCCCCTCTGTTTCAGCCCCTCTGTTTCTCGCCCTCTGTTTCAGCCCCTCTGTTTCAGCCCCTCTGTTTCAGCCCCTCTGTTTCAGCCCCTCTGTTTCAGCACCTCTGTTTCTCGCACTTTGTTTCTCGCCCTCTGTTTCAGCCCCTCTGATTCTCGCCCTCTGTTTCAGCCCCTCTGTTTCAGTCCGACTGTTTCAGCCCCTCTGTTTCAGCCCCTCTGTTTCAGCCCATCTGTTTCAGCACCTCTGTTTCAGCCCCTCTGTTTCAGCCCCTCTGTTTATCGCCCTCTGTTTCTCGCCCTCTGTTTCTCGCCCTCTGTTTCTCGCTCTCTGTTTCTCGCCCTCTGTTTCTCGCCCTCTGTTTCAGCCCCTCTGTTTCAGCCCCTCTGTTTCAGCCCCTCTGTTTCTCGCCCTCTGTTTCTTTCCGACTGTTTCTCGCCCTCTGTTTCTGCCCCTCTGTTTCAGCCCCTCTGTTTCAGCCCCTCTGTTTCAGCCCCTCTGTTTCTCGCCCTCTGTTTCTCGCCCTCTGTTTCTTGCCCTCTGTTTCTCGCTCTCTGTTTCTCGCCCTCTGTTTCTCGCCCTCTGTTTCAGCCCCTCTGTTTCAGCCACTCTGTTTCAGCCCCTCTGTTTCTCGCCCTCTGTTTCTCGCCCTCTGTTTCTCGCCCTCAGTTTCAGCCCCTCTGTTTCAGCCCCTTTGTTTCAGCCCCTCTGTTTCAGCCACTCTGTTTCTCGCCCACTGTTTCTCGCCCTCTGTTTCAGCCCCTCTGTTTCAGCCCCTCTGTTTCAGCCCCTCTGTTTCAGCCCCTCTGTTTCAGCCACTCTGTTTCAGCCCCTCTGTTTCTCGCACTCTGTTTCAGCCCCTCTGTTTCAGCCCCTCTGTTTCTCGCCCTCTGTTTCTCGCCCTCTGTTTCTCGCCCTCTGTTTCTTGCCCTCTGTTTCAGCCCCTCTGTTTCAGCCCCTCAGTTTCAGCCCCTCTGTTTCTCGCCCTCTGTTTCTCGCCCTCTGTTTCTCGCTCTCTGTTTCTCGCCCTCTGTTTCTCGCCCTCTGTTTCAGCCCCTCTGTTTCAGCTCCTCTGTACCTCGCTCTCTGTTTCTCGCTATCTGTTTCAGCCCCTCTGTTTCTCGCCCACTGTTTCAGCCCCTCTGTTTCTCGCCATCTGTTTCAGCCCCTCTGTTTCAGCCCCTCTGTTTCTCGCCCTCTGTTTCAGCCCCTCTGTTTCAGCCCCTCAGTTTCAGCCCCTCTGTTTCAGCCCCTCTGTTTCAGCACCTCTGTTTCTCGCACTTTGTTTCTCGCCCTCTGTTTCAGCCCCTCTGTTTCTCGCCCTCTGTTTCAGCCCCTCTGTTTCAGTCCCTCTGTTTCAGCCCCTCTGTTTCCGCCCCTCTGTTTCAGCCCCTCTGTTTCAGCCCCTCTGTTTCAGCCCCTCTCTTTCTCGCCCTCTGTTTCAGCCCCTCTGTTTCAGCCCCTCACTTTCAGCCACTCTGTTTCAGCCCCTCTGTTTCACGCCCTCTGTTTCAGCCCCTCTGTTTCAGCCCCTCTGTTTCAGCCCCTCTGTTTCAGCCCCTCTGTTTCAGCCCCTCTGTTTCAGCCCCTCTGTTTCTCGCCCTCTGTTTCTCGCTCTTTGTTTCTCGCCCTCTGTTTCTCGCCCTCTGTTTCAGCCCCTCTGTTTCAGCCCCTCTGTTTCAGCCCCTCTGTTTCATCCCCTCTGTTTCAGCCCCTCTGTTTCAGCCCCTCTGTTTCTCGCCCTCTGTTTCTCGCCCTCTGTTTCTCGCTCTCTGTTTCTTGCCCTCTGTATCTCGCCCTCTGTTTCAGCCCCTCTGTTTCAGCCACTCTGTTTCAACTCCTCTGTTTCTCGCCCTCTGTTTCTCGCCCACTGTTTCTCGCCCTCTGTTTCAGCCCCTCTGTTTCAGCCACTCTGTTTCATCCCCTCTGTTTCAGCCCCTCTGTTTCTCGCCCTCTGTTTCTCGCCCTCTGTTTCTCGGTCTCTCTTTCTCGCCCTCTGTTTCTCGCCCTCTGTTTCAGCCCCTCTGTTTCAGCCCCTCTGTTTCAGCCCCTCTGTTTCTCGCCCTCTGTTTCAGCCACTCTGTTTAACCCCCTCTGTTTCTCGCCCTCTGTTTCTCGCCCTCTGTTTCAGCCCCTCTGTTTCAGCCCCTGTGTTTCTCGCCCTCTGTTTCTCGCCCTCTGTTTCTCGCCCTCTGTTTCTTGCCCTCTGTTTCAGCCCCTCTGTTTCAGCCCCTGAGTTTCAGCCCCTCTGTTTCTCGCCCTCTGTTTCTCGCCCTCTGTTTCTCGCTCTCTGTTTCTCGCCCTCTGTTTCTCGCCCTCTGTTTCAGCCCCTCTGTTTCAGCTCCTCTGTTCCTCGCTCTCTGTTTCTCGCAATCTGTTTCAGCCCCTCTGTTTCTCGCCCACTGTTTCAGCCCCTCTGTTTCTCGCCATCTGTTTCAGCCCCTCTGTTTCAGCCCCTCTGTTTCTCGCCCTCTGTTTCAGCCCCTCTGTTTCAGCCCCTCTGTTTCAGCCCCTCTGTTTCAGCCCCTCTGTTTCAGCACCTCTGTTTCTCGCACTTTGTTTCTCGCCCTCTGTTTCAGCCCCTCTGATTCTCGCCCTCTGTTTCAGCCCCTCTGTTTCAGTCCGACTGTTTCAGCCCCTCTGTTTCCGCCCCTCTGTTTCAGCCCCTCTGTTTCAGCCCCTCTCTTTCTCGCCCTCTGTTTCAGCCCCTCTGTTTCAGCCCCTCTGTTTCAGCCCCTCTGTTTCACGCCCTCTGTTTCAGCCCCTCTGTTTCAGCCCCTCTGTTTCAGCCCCTCTGTTTCAGCCCCTCTGTTTCAGCCCCTCTGTTTCTCGCCCTCTGTTTCTCGCCCTCTGTTTCTCGCTCTTTGTTTCTCGCCCTCTGTTTCTCGCGCTCTGTTTCAGCCCCTCTGTTTCAGCCCCTCTGTTTCAGCCCGTCTGTTTCATCCCCTCTGTTTCAGCCCCTCTGTTTCAGCCCCTCTGTTTCTCGCCCTCTGTTTCTCACCCTCTGTTTCTCGCCCTCTGTTTCTCGCTCTCTGTTTCTCGCCCTCTGTTTCTCGCCCTCTGTTTCAGCCCCTCTGTTTCAGCCCCTCTGTTTCAGCCCCTCTGTTTCTCGCCCTCTGTTTCTCGCCCACTGTTTCTCGCCCTCTGTTTCAGCCCCTCTGTTTCAGCCCCTCTGTTTCAGCCCCTCTGTTTCAGCCCCTCTGTTTCTCGCCATCTGTTTCATCCCCTCTGTTTCAGCCCCTCTGTTTCAGCTCCTCTGTTTCAGCCCCTCTGTTTCAGCCTCTCTGTTTCTCGCCCTCTGTTTCTCGCCCTCGGTTTCAGCCCCTCTGTTTCTCGCCCTGTGTTTCAGCCCCTCTGTTTCTCGCCCTCTGTTTCAGCCCCTCTGTTTCAGCCCCTCAGTTTCAGCCCCTCTTTTAAAGCCCTTCTGTTTAAGCCCCTCTGTTTCAGCCCCTCTGATTCTCGCCCTCTGTTTCAGCCCCTCTGTTTCAGTCCCTCTGTTTCATCCCCTCTGTTTCCGCCCCTCTGTTTCAGTCCCTCTGTTTCAGCCCCTCTGTTTCCGCCCCTCTGTTTCAGCCCCTCTGTTTCAGCCCCTCTGTTTCAGCCCCTCTCTTTCTCGCCCTCTGTTTCAGCCCCTCTGTTTCAGCCCCTCTGTTTCAGCCACTCTGTTTCAGCCCCTCTGTTTCACGCCCTCTGTTTCAGCCCCTCTGTTTCAGCCCCTCTGTTTCAGCCCCTCTGTTTCAGCCCCTCTGTTTCAGCCCCTCTGTTTCTCGCCCTCTGTTTCAGCCCCTCTGTTTCAGCCCCTCTGTTTCAGCCCCTCTGTTTCATCCCCTCTGTTTCAGCCCCTCTGTTTCAGCCCCTCTGTTTCTCGCCCTCTGTTTCTCACCCTCTGTTTCTCGCCCTCTGTTTCTCGCTCTCTGTTTCTCGCCCTCTGTTTCTCGCCCTCTGTTTCAGCCCCTCTGTTTCAGCCCCTCTGTTTCAGCCCCTCTGTTTCTCGCCCTCTGCTTCTCGCCCACTGTTTCTCGCCCTCTGTTTCAGCCCCTCTGTTTCAGCCCCTCTGTTTCAGCCCCTCTGTTTCAGCCCCTCTGTTTCTCGCCATCTGTTTCATCCCCTCTGTTTCAGCCCCTCTGTTTCAGCTCCTCTGTTTCAGCCCCTCTGTTTCAGCCTCTCTGTTTCTCGCCCTCAGTTTCTCGCCCTCGGTTTCAGCCCCTCTGTTTCTCGCCCTGTGTTGCAGCCCCTCTGTTTCTCGCCCTCTGTTTCAGCCCCTCTGTTTCAGCCCCTCAGTTTCAGCCCCTCTTTTAAAGCCCTTCTGTTTAAGCCCCTCTGTTTCAGCCCCTCTGATTCTCGCCCTCTGTTTCAGCCCCTCTGTTTCTCGCCCTCTGTTTCAGACCCTCTGTTTCAGCCCCTCAGTATCAGCCCCTCTCTTTCAGCCCCTCTGTTTCTCGCCCTCAGTTTCTCGCCCTCTGTTTCTCGCCCTCTGTTTCTCGCCCACTGTTTCAGCCCCTCTGTTTCAGCCCCTCTGTTTAAGCCCATCTGTTTCAGCCCCTCTGTTTCAGCCCCTCTGTTTCAGCCCCTCTGTTTCAGCCCCACTGTTTCTCGCCCTCTGTTTCTCTTTCTCTGTTTCTCGCCCTCTGTTTCAGCCCCTCTGTTTCTCGCCGCTTGTTTCAGCCCCTCTGTTTCTCGCCATCTGTTTCAGCCCCTCTGTTTCAGCCCCTCTGTTTCTCGCCCTCTGTTTCAGCCCCTCTGTTTCAGCCCCTCTGTTTCAGCCCCTCTGTTTCAGCCCCTCTGTTTCAGCCCCTCTGTTTCTCGCCCTCTGTTTCTCGCCCTCTGTTTCAGCCCCTCTGTTTCAGCCCCTCTGTTTCAGCCCCTCTGTTTCAGCCCCTCTGTTTCAGCCCCTCTGTTTCTCGCCCTCTGTTTCTCGCCCTCTGTTTCAGCCCCTCTGTTTCAGCCCCTCTATTTCAGCCCCTCTGTTTCAGCCCCTC
This sequence comes from Stegostoma tigrinum, assembly GCF_030684315.1. Classification (NCBI taxonomy): domain Eukaryota; kingdom Metazoa; phylum Chordata; class Chondrichthyes; order Orectolobiformes; family Stegostomatidae; genus Stegostoma; species Stegostoma tigrinum. Next base: position 5,140,255 of record NW_026728408.1, read on the forward strand.
TGTTTCTCGCTCTCTGTTTCTCGCCCTCTGTTTCTCGCCCTCTGTTTCAGCCCCTCTGTTTCAGCCCCTCTGTTTCAGCCCCTCTGTTTCTCGCCTTCTGTTTCTTTCCCTCTGTTTCTCGCCCTCTGTTTCTTTCCCACTGTTTCTCGCCCTCTGTTTCTGCCCCTCTGTTTCAGCCCCTCTGTTTCAGCCCCTCTGTTTCAGCCCCTCTGTTTCTCGCCCTCTGTTTCTCGCCCTCTGTTTCTTGCCCTCTGTTTCTCGCTCTCTGTTTCTCGCCCTCTGTTTCTCGCCCTCTGTTTCAGCCCCTCTGTTTCAGCCACTCTGTTTCAGCCCCTCTGTTTCTCGCCCTCTGTTTCTCGCCCTCTGTTTCTCGCCCTCAGTTTCAGCCCCTCTGTTTCAGCCCCTTTGTTTCAGCCCCTCTGTTTCAGCCCCTCTGTTTCTCGCCCACTGTTTCTCGCCCTCTGTTTCAGCCCCTCTGTTTCAGCCCCTCTGTTTCAGCCCCTCTGTTTCAGCCCCTCTGTTTCAGCCACTCTGTTTCAGCCCCTCTGTTTCTCGCACTCTGTTTCAGCCCCTCTGTTTCACCCCCTCTGTTTCTCGCCCTCTGTTTCTCGCCCTCTGTTTCTCGCCCTCTGTTTCTTGCCCTCTGTTTCAGCCCCTCTGTTTCAGCCCCTCAGTTTCAGCCCCTCTGTTTCTCGCCCTCTGTTTCTCGCCCTCTGTTTCTCGCTCTCTGTTTCTCGCCCTCTGTTTCTCGCCCTCTGTTTCAGCCCCTCTGTTTCAGCTCCTCTGTTCCTCGCTCTCTGTTTCTCGCAATCTGTTTCAGCCCCTCTGTTTCTCGCCCACTGTTTCAGCCCCTCTTTTTCTCGCCATCTGTTTCAGCCCCTCTGTTTCAGCCCCTCTGTTTCTCGCCCTCTGTTTCAGCCCCTCTGTTTCAGCCCCTCTGTTTCAGCCCCTCTGTTTCAGCCCCTCTGTTTCAGCACCTCTGTTTCTCGCACTTTGTTTCTCGCCCTCTGTTTCAGCCCCTCTGTTTCTCGCCCTCTGTTTCAGCCCCTCTGTTTCAGTCCCTCTGTTTCAGCCCCTCTGTTTCCGCCCCTCTGTTTCAGCCCCTCTGTTTCAGCCCCTCTGTTTCAGCCCCTCTCTTTCTCGCCCTCTGTTTCAGCCCCTCTGTTTCAGCCCCTCTCTTTCAGCCACTCTGTTTCAGCCCCTCTGTTTCACGCCCTCTGTTTCAGCCCCTCTGTTTCAGCCCCTCTGTTTCAGCCCCTCTGTTTCAGCCCCTCTGTTTCAGCCCCTCTGTTTCTCGCCCTCTGTTTCTCGCCCTCTGTTTCTCGCTCTTTGTTTCTCGCCCTCTGTTTCTCGCCCTCTGTTTCAGCCCCTCTGTTTCAGCCCCTCTGTTTCAGCCCCTCTGTTTCATCCCCTCTGTTTCAGCCCCTCTGTTTCAGCCCCTGTGTTTCTCGCACTCTGTTTCTCGCCCTCTGTTTCTCGCCCTCTGTTTCTCGCTCTCTGTTTCTTGCCCTCTGTATCTCGCCCTCTGTTTCAGCCCCTCTGTTTCAGCCACTCTGTTTCAACTCCTCTGTTTCTCGCCCTCTGTTTCTCGCCCACTGTTTCTCGCCCTCTGTTTCAGCCCCTCTGTTTCAGCCCCTCTGTTTCATCCCCTCTGTTTCAGCCCCTCTGTTTCTCGCCCTCTGTTTCTCGCCCTCTGTTTCTCGCTCTCTCTTTCTCGCCCTCTGTTTCTCGCCCTCTGTTTCAGCCCCTCTGTTTCAGCCCCTCTGTTTCAGCCCCTCTGTTTCTCGCCCTCTGTTTCAGCCCCTCTGTTTCTCGCCCTCTGTTTCTCGCCCTCTGTTTCAGCCCCTCTGTTTCAGCCCCTCTGTTTCAGCCCCTCTGTTTCTCGCCCTCTGTTTCTCGCCCTCTGTTTCTCGCCCTCTGTTTCTCGATCTCTGTTTCTGGACCTCTGTTTCTCGCTCTCTGTTTCAGCCCCTCTGTTTCAGCCCCTCTGTTTCAGCCCCTCTGTTTCAGCCCCTCTGCTTCTCGCCCTCTGTTTCTCGCCCTCTGTTTCTCGGTCTCTGTTTCTCGCCCTCTGTTTCTCGCCCTCTGTTTCAGCCCCTCTGTTTCAGCCCCTCTGTTTCAGCCCCTCTGTTTCTCGCCCTCTGTTTCTCGCCCACTGTTTCTCGCCCTCTGTTTCAGCCCCTCTGTTTCAGCCCCTCTGTTTCAGCCCCTCTGTTTCAGCCCCTCTGTTTCTCGCCCTCTGTTTCTCGCCCTCTGTTTCTTGCCCTCTGTTTCTAGCTCTCTGTTTCTCGCCCTCTGTTTCTCGCCCTCTGTTTCAGCCCCTCTGTTTCAGCCCCTCTGTTTCAGCCCCTCTGTTTCTCGCCCTCTGTTTCTCGCCCACTGTTTCTCGCCCTCTGTTTCAGCCCCTCTGTTTCAGCCCCTCTGTTTCAGCCCCTCTGTTTCAGCCCCTCTGTTTCTCGCCCTCTGTTTCTAGCCCTCTGTTTCTTGCCCTCTGTTTCTAGCTCTCTGTTTCTCGCCCTCTGTTTCTCGCCCCTGTTTCAGCCCCTCTGTTTCAGCCCCTCTGTTTCAGCCCATCTGTTTCTCGCCCTCTGTTTCAGCCCCTCTGTTTCTCGCCCTCTGTTTCTCGCTCTCTGTTTCTCGCCCTCTGTTTCTCGCCCTCTGTTTCAGCCCCTCTGTTTCTCGCCCGCTGTTTCTCGCCCTCAGGTTCAGCCCCTCTGTTTCTCGCCCACTGTTTCAGCCCCTCTGTTTCTCGCCATCTGTTTCAGCCCCTCTGTTTCAGCCCCTCTGTTTCTCGCCCTCTGTTTCAGCCCCTCTGTTTCAGCCCCTCTGTTTCAGCCCCTCTGTTTCAGCCCCTCTGTTTCAGCCCCTCTGTTTCTCGCCCTCTGTTTCTCGCCCTCTGTTTCTTGCCCTCTGTTTCTCGCTCTCTGTTTCTCGCCCTCTGTTTCTCGCCCTCTGTTTCAGCCCCCTGTTTCTCGCCCTCTGTTTCTCGCCCTCTGTTTCTCGCCCTCAGGTTCAGCCCCTCTGTTTCAGCCCCTCTGTTTCAGCCCCTCTGTTTCTCGCCCTCTGTTTCTCGCCCTCTGTTTCTCGCTCTTTGTTTCTCGCCCTCTGTTTCTCGCCCTCTGTTTCAGCCCCTCTGTTTCAGCCCCTCTGTTTCAGCCCCTCTGTTTCATCCCCTCTGTTTCAGCCCCTCTGTTTCAGCCCCTCTGTTTCTCGCCCTCTGTTTCTCACCCTCTGTTTCTCGCCCTCTGTTTCTCGCCCTCTGTTTCAGCCCCTCTGTTTCAGCCCCTCTGTTTCAGCCCCTCTGTTTCTCGCCCTCTGTTTCTCGCCCACTGTTTCTCGCCCTCTGTTTCAGCCCCTCTGTTTCAGCCCCTCTGTTTTAGCCCCTCTGTTTCAGCCCCTCTGTTTCTCGCCATCTGTTTCATCCCCTCTGTTTCAGCCCCTCTGTTTCAGCTCCTCTGTTTCAGCCCCTCTGTTTCAGCCCCTCTGTTTCTCGCCCTCTGTTTCAGCCCCTCTGTTTCAGCCCCTCTGTTTCTCGCCCTGTGTTTCAGCCCCTCTGTTTCTCGCCCTCTGTTCCAGCCCCTCTGTTTCAGCCCCTCAGTATCAGCCCCTCTCTTTCAGCCCCTCTGTTTCTCGCCCTCTGTTTCTCGCCCTCTGTTTCTCGCCCTCTGTTTCTCGCCCACTGTTTCAGCCCCTCTGTTTCAGCCCCTCTGTTTAAGCCCATCTGTTTCAGCCCCTCTGTTTCAGCCCCTCTGTTTCAGCCCCTCTGTTTCAGCCCCACTGTTTCTCGCCCTCTGTTTCTCTTTCTCTGTTTCTCGCCCTCTGTTTCAGCCCCTCTGTTTCTCGCCCACTGTTTCAGCCCCTCTGTTTCTCGCCATCTGTTTCAGCCCCTCTGTTTCAGCCCCTCTGTTTCTCGCCCTCTGTTTCAGCCCCTCTGTTTCAGCCCCTCTGTTTCAGCCCCTCTGTTTCAGCCCCTCTGTTTCTCGCCCTCTGTTTCTCGCCCTCTGTTTCAGCCCCTCTGTTTCAGCCCCTCTGTTTCAGCCCCTCTGTTTCTCGCCCTCTGTTTCTCGCCCTCTGTTTCTCGCCCTCTGTTTCTCGATCTCTGTTTCTCGCCCTCTGTTTCTCGCTCTCTGTTTCAGCCCCTCTGTTTCAGCTCCTCTGTTTCAGCCCCTCTGTTTCAGCCCCTCTGTTTCAGCCCCTCTGTTTCTCGCCCTCTGTTTCTCGCCCTCTGTTTCTCGCCCTCTGTTTCTCGCTCTCTGTTTCTCGCCCTCTGTTTCTCGCCCTCCGTTTCAGCCCCTCTGTTTCAGCCCGTCTGTTTCAGCCCCTCTGTTTCTCGCCCTCTGTTTCTCGCCCACTGTTTCTCGCCCTCTGTTTCAGCCCCTCTGTTTCAGCCCCTCTGTTTCAGCCCCTCTGTTTCAGCCCCTCTGTTTCTCGCCCTCTGTTTCTCGCCCTCTGTTTCTTGCCCTCTGTTTCTAGCTCTCTGTTTCTCGCCCTCTGTTTCTCGCCCTCTGTTTCAGCCCCTCTGTTTCAGCCCCTCTGTTTCAGCCCATCTGTTTCTCGCCCTCTGTTTCAGCCCCTCTGTTTCTCGCCATCTGTTTCTCGCCCACTGTTTCTCGCCCTCTGTTTCAGCCCCCCTGTTCAGCCCCTCTGTTTCAGCCCCTCTCTTTCTCGCCCTCTGTTTCTCGCCCACTGTTTCTCGCCCTCTGTTTCAGCCCCTCTGTTTCAGCCCCTCTGTTTCAGCCCCTCTGTTTCAGCCCCTCTGTTTCTCGCCCTCTGTTTCTCGCCCTCTGTTTCTTGCCCTCTGTTTCTCGCTCTCTGTTTCTCGCCCTCTGTTTCTCGCCCTCTGTTTCAGCCCCTCTGTTTCTCGCCCTCTGTTTCTCGCCCTCTGTTTCTCGCCCTCAGGTTCAGCCCCTCTGTTTCAGCCCCTTTGTTTCAGCCCGTCTGTTTCTGCCCCTCTGTTTCTCGCCCACTGTTTCTCGCCCTCTGTTTCAGCCCCTCTGTTTCAGCCCCTCTGTTTCTGCCCCTCTGTTTCAGCCCCTCTGTTTCAGCCCCTCGGTTTCTCGCCCTCTGTTTCTCGCCCTCTGTTTCTCGCACTCTGTTACAGCCCCTGTGTTTAAGCCCCTATGTTTCTCGCCCTCTGTTTCTCGCCCTCTGTTTCAGCCCCTCTGTTTCAGCCCCTCAGTTTCAGCCCCTCTGTTTCTCCCCCTCTGTTTCAGCACCTCTGTTTCTCGCCCTCTCTTTCAGCCCCTCTCTTCCTCGCCCACTGTTGCAGACCCTCTGTTTCAGCCCCTCTGTTTCTCGCCCTCTGTTTCAGACCCTCTGTTTCAGCCCCTCTGTTTCTGCACCTCTGTTACAGCCCCTCTGTTTCTCGCCATCTGTTTCAGCCCCTCTGTTTCAGCCCCTCTGTTTCTCGCCCTCTGTTTCAGCCCCTCTGTTTCAGCCCCTCTGATTCAGCCCCTCTGTTTCAGCACCTCTGTTTCTCGCCAATTGTTTCTCGCCCTCTGTTTCAGCCCCTCTGATTCTCGCCCTCTGTTTCAGCCCCTCTGTTTCTCGCCCTCTGTTTCAGCCCCACTGTTTCAGACCCTCTGTTTCAGCCCCTCTGTTTCAGACCCTCTGTTTCAGCCCCTCTGTTTCAGCCCCTCTGTTTCAGCCCCTCTGTTTCTCGCCCTCTGTTTCAGCCCCTCTGTTTCAGCCCCTCTGTATCAGCCCCTCTGTTTCAGCCCCTCTGTTTCTCGCCCTCTGTTTCTCGCCATCTGTTTCAGCCCCTCTGTTTCAGCCCCTCTATTTCAGCCCCTCTGTTTCAGCCCCTCTGTTTCTCGCTCTCTGTTTCTCGCCCTCTGTTTCTCGCCCTCTGTTTCAGCCCCTCTGTTTCAGCCCCTCTGTTTCAGCCCCTCTGTTTCTCGCCTTCTGTTTCTTTCCCTCTGTTTCTCGCCCTCTGTTTCAGCCCCTCTGTTTCAGTCCCTCTGTTTCAGCCCCTCTGTTTCAGCCCCTCTGTTTCAGCCCCTCTGTTTCTCGCCCTCTGTTTCAGCCCCTCTGTTTCAGCCCCTCAGTTTCTCGCCCTCAGTTTCAGCCCCTCTGTTTCAGCCCCTCTGTTTCAGCCACTCTGTTTCAGCCCCACTGTTTCTCGCCCTCTGTAATTCGCCCTCTGTTTCAGCCCCTCTGTTTCAGCCCCTCTGTTTCTCGCCCTCTGTTTCTCGCCCTCTGTTTCTCGCCCACTGTTTCTCGCTCTCTGTTTCTCGCCCTCTGTTTCTCGCCCTCTGTTTCAGCCCCTCTGTTTCAGCCCATCTGTTTCAGCCCCTCTGTTTCAGCCCCTCTGTTTCAGCCCCTCTGTTTCTCGCCCTCTGTTTCAGCCCCTCTGTTTCTCGCCCACTGTTTCAGCCCCTCTGTTTCTCGCCATCTGTTTCAGCCCCTCTGTTTCAGCCCCTCTGTTTCTCGCCCTCTGTTTCAGCCCCTCTGTTTCAGCCCCTCTGTTTCAGCCCCTCTGTTTCAGCCCCTCTGTTTCTCGCCCTCTGTTTCTCGCCCACTGTTTCTCGCCCTCTGTTTCAGCCCCTCTGTTTCAGCCCGTCTGTTTCAGCCCCTCTGTTTCTCGCCCTCTGTTTCTCGCCCTCTGTTTCTCGCTCTTTGTTTCTCGCCCTCTGTTTCTCGCCCTCTGTTTCAGCCCCTCTGTTTCAGCCCCTCTGTTTCAGCCCCTCTGTTTCATCCCCTCTGTTTCAGCCCCTCTGTTTCAGCCCCTCTGTTTCTCGCCCTCTGTTTCTCACCCTCTGTTTCTCGCCCTCTGTTTCTCGCTCTCTGTTTCTCGCCCTCTGTTTCTCGCCCTCTGTTTCAGCCCCTCTGTTTCAGCCCCTCTGTTTCAGCCCCTCTGTTTCTCGCCCTCTGTTTCTCGCCCACTGTTTCTCGCCCTCTGTTTCAGCCCCTCTGTTTCAGCCCCTCTGTTTTAGCCCCTCTGTTTCAGCCCCTCTGTTTCTCGCCATCTGTTTCATCCCCTCTGTTTCAGCCCCTCTTTTTCAGCTCCTCTGTTTCAGCCCCTCTGTTTCAGCCCCTCTGTTTCTCGCCCTCTGTTTCTCGCCCTCGGTTTCAGCCCCTCTGTTTCTCGCCCTGTGTTTCAGCCCCTCTGTTTCTCGCCCTCTGTACCAGCCCCTCTGTTTCAGCCCCTCAGTTTCAGCCCCTCTTTTAAAGCCCTTCTGTTTAAGCCCCTCTGTTTCAGCCCCTCTGATTCTCGCCCTCTGTTTCAGCCCCTCTGTTTCTCGCCCTCTGTTTCAGACCATCTGTTTCAGCCCCTCAGTATCAGCCCCTCTCTTTCAGCCCCTCTGTTTCTCGCCCTTTGTTTCTCGCCCTCTGTTTCTCGCCCACTGTTTCAGCCCCTCTGTTTCAGCCCCTCTGTTTAAGCCCATCTGTTTCAGCCCCTCTGTTTCAGCCCCTCTGTTTCAGCCCCTCTGTTTCAGCCCCACTGTTTCTCGCCCTCTGTTTCTCTTTCTCTGTTTCTCGCCCTCTGTTTCAGCCCCTCTGTTTCTCGCCCACTGTTTCAGCCCCTCTGTTTCTCGCCATCTGTTTCAGCCCCTCTGTTTCAGCCCCTCTGTTTCTCGCCCTCTGTTTCAGCCCCTCTGTTTCAGCCCCTCTGTTTCAGCCCCTCTGTTTCAGCCGCTCTGTTTCTCGCCCTCTGTTTCTCGCCCTCTGTTTCAGCCCCTCTGTTTCAGCCCCTCTGTTTCAGCCCCTCTGTTTCTCGCCCTCTGTTTCTCGCCCTCTGTTTCTCGCCCTCTGTTTCTCGATCTCTGTTTCTCGCCCTCTGTTTCTCGCTCTCTGTTTCAGCCCCTCTGTTTCAGCTCCTCTGTTTCAGCCCCTCTGTTTCAGCCCCTCTGTTTCAGCCCCTCTGTTTCTCGCCCTCTGTTTCTCGCCCTCTGTTTCTCGCCCTCTGTTTCTCGCTCTCTGTTTCTCGCCCTCTGTTTCTCGCCCTCCGTTTCAGCCCCTCTGTTTCAGCCCGTCTGTTTCAGCCCCTCTGTTTCTCGCCCTCTGTTTCTCGCCCACTGTTTCTCGCCCTCTGTTTCAGCCCCTCTGTTTCAGCCCCTCTGTTTCAGCCCCTCTGTTTCAGCCCCTCTGTTTCTCGCCCTCTGTTTCTCGCCCTCTGTTTCTTGCCCTCTGTTTCTAGCTCTCTGTTTCTCGCCCTCTGTTTCTCGCCCTGTGTTTCAGCCCCTCTGTTTCAGCCCCTCTGTTTCAGCCCATCTGTTTCTCGCCCTCTGTTTCAGCCCCTCTGTTTCTCGCCACCTGTTTCTCGCCCACTGTTTCTCGCCCTCTGTTTCAGCCCCCCTGTTCAGCCCCTCTGTTTCAGCCCCTCTCTTTCTCGCCCTCTGTTTCTCGCCCACTGTTTCTCGCCCTCTGTTTCAGCCCCTCTGTTTCAGCCCCTCTGTTTCAGCCGCTCTGTTTCAGCCCCTCTGTTTCTCGCCCTCTGTTTCTCGCCCTCTGTTTCTTGCCCTCTGTTTCTCGCTCTCTGTTTCTCGCCCTCTGTTTCTCGCCCTCTGTTTCAGCCCCTCTGTTTCTCGCCCTCTGTTTCTCGCCCTCTGTTTCTCGCCCTCAGGTTCAGCCCCTCTGTTTCAGCCCCTTTGTTTCTGCCCGTCTGTTTCTGCCCCTCTGTTTCTCGCCCACTGTTTCTCGCCCTCTGTTTCAGCCCCTCTGTTTCAGCCCCTCTGTTTCAGCCCCTCTGTTTCTGCCCCTCTGTTTCAGCCCCTCTGTTTCAGCCCCTCGGTTTCTCGCCCTCTATTTCTCGCCCTCTGTTTCTCGCCCTCTGTTTCTCGCACTCTATTACAGCCCCTGTGTTTAAGCCCCTCTGTTTCTCGCCCTCTGTTTCTCGCCCTCTGTTTCAGCCCCTCTGTTTCAGACCCTCAGTTTCAGCCCCTCTGTTTCTCCCCCTCTGTTTCAGCACCTCTGTTTCTCGCCCTCTCTTTCAGCCCCTCTCTTTCTCGCCCACTGTTGCAGACCCTCTGTTTCAGCCCGTCTGTTTCTCGCCCTCTGTTTCAGACCCTCTGTTTCAGCCCCTCTGTTTCTGCACCTCTGTTACAGCCCCTCTGTTTCTCGCCATCTGTTTCAGCCCCTCTGTTTCAGCCCCTCTGTTTCTCGCCCTCTGTTTCAGCCCCTCTGTTTCAGCCCCTCTGATTCAGCCCCTCTGTTTCAGCACCTCTGTTTCACGCCAATTGTTTCTCGCCCTCTGTTTCAGCCCCTCTGATTCTCGCCCTCTGTTTCAGCCCCTCTGTTTCTCGCCCTCTGTTTCAGCCCCACTGTTTCAGACCCTCTGTTTCAGCCCCTCTGTTTCAGCCCCTTTGTTTCAGAACCTCTGTTTCAGCCCCTCTGTTTCAGCCCCTCTGTTTCAGCCCCTCTGTTTCTCGCCCTCTGTTTCAGCCCCTCTGTTTCAGCCCCTCTGTATCAGCCCCTCTGTTTCAGCCCCTCTGTTTCTCGCCCTCTGTTTCTCGCCCTCTGTTTCAGCCCCTCTGTTTCAGCCCCTCTATTTCAGCCCCTCTGTTTCAGCCCCTCTGTTTCTCGCTCTCTGTTTCTCGCCCTCTGTTTCTCGCCCTCTGTTACAGCCCCTCTGTTTCAGCCCCTCTGTTTCAGCCCCTCTGTTTCTCGCCTTCTGTTTCTTTCCCTCTGTTTCTCGCCCTCTGTTTCAGCCCCTCTGTTTCAGTCCCTCTGTTTCAGCCCCTCTGTTTCAGCCCCTCTGTTTCAGCACCTCTGTTTCTCGCCCTCTGTTTCAGCCCCTCTGTTTCAGCCCCTCAGTTTCTCGCCCTCAGTTTCAGCCCCTCTGTTTCAGCCCCTCTGTTTCAGCCACTCTGTTTCAGCCCCTCTGTTTCTCGCCCTCTGTAATTCGCCCTCTGTTTCAGCCCCTCTGTTTCAGCCCCTCTGTTTCTCGCCCTCTGTTTCTCGCCCTCTGTTTCTCGCCCACTGTTTCTCGCTCTCTTTTTCTCGCCCTCTGTTTCTCGCCCTCTGTTTCAGCCCCTCTGTTTCAGCCCATCTGTTTCAGCCCCTCTGTTTCAGCCCCTCTGTTTCAGCCCCTCTGTTTCTCGCCCTCTGTTTCAGCCCCTCTGTTTCTCGCCCACTGTTTCAGCCCCTCTGTTTCTCGCCATCTGTTTCAGCCCCTCTGTTTCAGCCCCTCTGTTTCTCGCACTCTGTTTCAGCCCCTCTGTTTCAGCCCCTCTGTTTCAGCCCCTCTGTTTCAGCCCCTCTGTTTCTCGCCCTCTGTTTCTCGCCCACTGTTTCTCGCCCTCTGTTTCAGCCCCTCTGTTTCAGCCCCTCTGTTTCAGCCCCTCTGTTTCAGCCCCTCTGTTTCTCGCCCTCTGTTTCTCGCCCTCTGTTTCTTGCCCTCTGTTTCTAGCTCTCTGTTTCTCGCACTCTGTTTCTCGCCCTCTGTTTCAGCCCCTCTGTTTCAGCCCCTCTGTTTCAGCCCCTCTGTTTCTCGCCCTCTGTTTCTCGCCCACTGTTTCTCGCCCTCTGTTTCAGCCCCTCTGTTTCAGCCCCTCTGTTTCAGCCCCTCTGTTTCAGCCCCTCTGTTTCTCGCCCTCTGTTTCTAGCCCTCTTTTTTTTGCCCTCTGTTTCTAGCTCTCTGTTTCTCGCCCTCTGTTTCTCGCCCTCTGTTTCAGCCCCTCTGTTTCAGCCCCTCTGTTTCAGCCCATCTGTTTCTCGCCCTCTGTTTCAGCCCCTCTGTTTCTCGCCCTCTGTTTCTCGCTCTCTGTTTCTCGCCCTCTGTTTCTCGCCCTCTGTTTCAGCCCCTCTGTTTCTCGCCCTCTGTTTCTCGCCCTCAGGTTCAGCCCCTCTGTTTCTCGCCCACTGTTTCAGCCCCTCTGTTTCTCGCCATCTGTTTCAGCCCCTCTGTTTCAGCCCCTCTGTTTCTCGCCCTCTGTTTCAGCCCCTCTGTTTCAGCCCCTCTTTTTCAGCCCGTATGTTTCAGCCCCTCTGTTTCAGCCCCTCTGTTTCAGCCCCTCTGTTTCTCGCCCTCTGTTTCTCGCCCTCTGTTTCTTGCCCTCTGTTTCTCGCTCTCTGTTTCTCGCCCTCTGTTTCTCGCCCTCTGTTTCAGCCCCTCTGTTTCTCGCCCTCTGTTTCTCGCCCTCTGTTTCTCGCCCTCAAGTTCAGCCCCTCTGTTTCAGCCCCTCTGTTTCAGCCCCTCTGTTTCTCGCCCTCTGTTTCTCGCCCTCTGTTTCTCGCTCTTTGTTTCTCGCCCTCTGTTTCTCGCCCTCTGTTTCAGCCCCTCTGTTTCAGCCCCTCTGTTTCAGCCCCTCTGTTTCATCCCCTCTGTTTCAGCCCCTCTGTTTCAGCCCCTCTGTTTCTCGCCCTCTGTTTCTCACCCTCTGTTTCTCGCCCTCTGTTTCTCGCTCTCTGTTTCTCGCCCTCTGTTTCTCGCCCTCTGTTTCAGCCCCTCTGTTTCAGCCCCTCTGTTTCAGCCCCTCTGTTTCTCGCCCTCTGTTTCTCGCCCACTGTTTCTCGCCCTCTGTTTCAGCCCCTCTGTTTCAGCCCCTCTGTTTCAGCCCCTCTGTTTCAGCCCCTCTGTTTCTCGCCATCTGTTTCATCCCCTCTTTTTCAGCCCCTCTGTTTCAGCTCCTCTGTTTCAGCCCCTCTGTTTCAGCCCCTCTGTTTCTCGCCCTCTGTTTCTCGCCCTCGGTTTCAGCCCCTCTGTTTCTCGCCCTGTGTTTCAGCCCCTCTGTTTCTCGCCCTCTGTTTCAGCCCCTCTGTTTCAGCCCCTCAGTTTCAGCCCCTCTTTTAAAGCCCTTCTGTTTAAGCCCCTCTGTTTCAGCCCCTCTGATTCTCGCCCTCTGTTTCAACCCCTCTGTTTCTCGCACTCTGTTTCAGACCCTCTGTTTCAGCCCCTCAGTATCAGCCCCTCTCTTTCAGCCCCTCTGTTTCTCGCCCTCTGTTTCTCGCCCTCTGTTTCTCGCCCTCTGTTTCTCGCCCACTGTTTCAGCCCCTCTGTTTCAGCCCCTCTGTTTAAGCCCATCTGAGTCAGCCCCTCTGTTTCAGCCCCTCTGTTTCAGCCCCTCTGTTTCAGCCCAACTGTTTCTCGCCCTCTGTTTCTCTTTCTCTGTTTCTCGCCCTCTGTTTCAGCCCCTCTGTTTCTCGCCCACTGTTTCAGCCCCTCTGTTTCTCGCCATCTGTTTCAGCCCCTCTGTTTCAGCCCCTCTGTTTCTCGCCCTCTGTTTCAGCCCCTCTGTTTCAGCCCCTCTGTTTCAGCCCCTCTGTTTCAGCCCCTCTGTTTCTCGCTCTCTGTTTCAGCCCCTCTGTTTCAGCCCCTCTGTTTCAGCCAATCTGTTTCAGCCCCTCTGTTTCAGCCCCTCTGTTTCTCGCCCTCTGTTTCTCGCCCTCTGTTTCTCGCCCTCTGTTTCTCGCTCTCTGTTTCTCGCCCTCTGTTTCTCGCCCTCTGTTTCAGCCCCTCTGTTTCAGCCCGTCTGTTTCAGCCCCTCTGTTTCTCGCCCTCTGTTCCTCGCCCACTGTTTCTCGCCCTCTGTTTCAGCCCCTCTGTTTCAGCCCCTCTGTTTCAGCCCCTCTGTTTCAGCCCCTCTGTTTCTCGCCCTCTGTTTCTCGCCCTCTGTTTCTTGCCCTCTGTTTCTAGCTCTCTGTTTCTCGCCCTCTGTTTCTCGCCCTCTGTTTCAGCCCCTCTGTTTCAGCCCCTCTGTTTCAGCCCATCTGTTTCTCGCCCTCTGTTTCAGCCCCTCTGTTTCAGCTCCTCTCTTTCTCGCCCTCTGTTTCTCGCCCACTGTTTCTCGCCCTCTGTTTCAGCCCGTCTGTTTCAGCCCCTCTGTTTCAGCCCCTCTGTTTCAGCCCCTCTGTTTCTCGCCCTCTGTTTCTCGCCCTCTGTTTCTTGCACTCTGTTTCTCGCTCTCTGTTTCTCGCCCTCTGTTTCTCGCCCTCTGTTTCAGCCCCTCTGTTTCTCGCCCTCTGTTTCTCGCCCTCTGTTTCTCGCCCTCAGGTTCAGCCCCTCTGTTTCAGCCCCTTTGTTTCAGCCCCTCTGTTTCTGCCCCTCTGTTTCTCGCCCACTGTTTCTCGCCCTCTGTTTCAGCCCCTCTGTTTCAGCCCCTCTGTTTCAGCCCCTCTGTTTCTGCCCCTCTGTTTCAGCCCCTCTGTTTCAGCCCCTCTGTTTCTCGCCCTCTATTTCTCGCCCTCTGTTTCTCGCCCTCTGTTTCTCGCCCTCTGTTACAGCCCCTGTGTTTAAGCCTCTCTGTTTCTCGCCCTCTGTTTCTCGCCCTCTCTTTCAGCCCCTCTGTTTCAGCCCCTCTGTTTCAGCCCCTCTGTTTCTCCCCCTCTGTTTCAGCACCTCTGTTTCTCGCCCTCTCTTTCAGCCCCTCTCTTTCTCGCCCACTGTTGCAGACCCTCTGTTTCAGCCCCTCTGTTTCAGCCCCTCTGTTTCTCGCCCTCGGTTTCAGCCCCACTGTTTCTCGCCCTCTGTTTCTCTTTCTCAGTTTCTCGCCCTCTGTTTCAGCCCCTCTGTTTCTCGCCCACTGTTTCAGCCCCTCTGTTTCTCGCCATCTGTTTCAGCCCCTCTGTTTCAGCCCCTCTGTTTCTCGCCCTCTGTTTCAGCCCCTCTGTTTCAGCCCCTCTGTTTCAGTCCCTCTGTTTCAGCCCCTCTGTTTCTCGCCCTCTGTTTCTCGCCGTCTGTTTCAGCCCCTCTGTTTCAGCCCCTCTGTTTCAGCCCCTCTGTTTCTCGCCCTCTGTTTCTCGCCCTCTGTTTCTCGCCCTCTGTTTCTCGATCTCTGTTTCTCGCCCTCTGTTTCTCGCTCTCTGTTTCAGCCCCTCTGTTTCAGCCCCTCTGTTTCAGCCAATCTGTTTCAGCCCCTCTGTTTCAGCCCCTCTGTTTCTCGCCCTCTGTTTCTCGCCCTCTGTTTCTCGCCCTCTGTTTCTCGCTCTCTGTTTCTCGCCCTCTGTTTCTCGCCCTCTGTTTCAGCCCCTCTGTTTCAGCCCGTCTGTTTCAGCCCCTCTGTTTCTCGCCCTCTGTTCCTCGCCCACTGTTTCTCGCCCTCTGTTTCAGCCCCTCTGTTTCAGCCCCTCTGTTTCAGCCCCTCTGTTTCAGCCCCTCTGTTTCTCGCCCTCTGATCCTCGCCCTCTGTTTCTTGCCCTCTGTTTCTAGCTCTCTGTTTCTCGCCCTCTGTTTCTCGCCCTCTGTTTCAGCCCCTCTGTTTCAGCCCCTCTGTTTCAGCCCATCTGTTTCTCGCCCTCTGTTTCAGCCCCTCTGTTTCAGCTCCTCTCTTTCTCGCCCTCTGTTTCTCGCCCACTGTTTCTCGCCCTCTGTTTCAGCCCGTCTGTTTCAGCCCCTCTGTTTCAGCCCCTCTGTTTCAGCCCCTCTGTTTCTCGCCCTCTGTTTCTCGCCCTCTGTTTCTTGCACTCTGTTTCTCGCTCTCTGTTTCTCGCCCTCTGTTTCTCGCCCTCTGTTTCAGCCCCTCTGTTTCTCGCCCTCTGTTTCTCGCCCTCTGTTTCTCGCCCTCAGGTTCAGCCCCTCTGTTTCAGCCCCTTTGTTTCAGCCCCTCTGTTTCTGCCCCTCTGTTTCTCGCCCACTGTTTCTCGCCCTCTGTTTCAGCCCCTCTGTTTCTCGCCCTCTGTTTCAGACCCTCTGTTTCAGCCCCTCTGTTTCTGCACCTCTGTTACAGCCCCTCTGTTTCTCGCCATCTGTTTCAGCCCCTCTGTTTCAGCCCCTCTGTTTCTCGCCCTCTGTTTCAGCCCATCTGTTTCAGCCCCTCTGATTCAGCCCCTCTGTTTCAGCACCTCTGTTTCTCCCCAATTGTTTCTCGCCCTCTGTTTCAGCCCCTCTGATTCTCGCCCTCTGTTTCAGCCCCTCTGTTTCTCGCCCTCTGTTTCAGCCCCTCTGTTTCAGACCCTCTGTTTCAGCCCCTCTGTTTCAGCCCCTCTGTTTCAGCCCCTCTGTTTAACGCCCTCTGTTTCAGCCCCTCTGTTTCAGCCCCTCTGTTTCTCGCCCTCTGTTTCAGCCCCTCTGTTTCAGCCCCTCTGTATCAGCCCCTCTGTTTCAGCCCCTCTGTTTCTCGCTCTCTGTTTCAGCCCCTCTGTTTCAGCCCCTCTGTTTCAGCCAATCTGTTTCAGCCCCTCTGTTTCAGCCCCTCTGTTTCTCGCCCTCTGTTTCTCGCCCTCTGTTTCTCGCCCTCTGTTTCTCGCTCTCTGTTTCTCGCCCTCTGTTTCTCGCCCTCTGTTTCAGCCCCTCTGTTTCAGCCCGTCTGTTTCAGCCCCTCTGTTTCTCGCCCTCTGTTCCTCGCCCACTGTTTCTCGCCCTCTGTTTCAGCCCCTCTGTTTCAGCCCCTCTGTTTCAGCCCCTCTGTTTCAGCCCCTCTGTTTCTCGCCCTCTGTTTCTCGCCCTCTGTTTCTTGCCCTCTGTTTCTAGCTCTCTGTTTCTCGCCCTCTGTTTCTCGCCCTCTGTTTCAGCCCCTCTGTTTCAGCCCCTCTGTTTCAGCCCATCTGTTTCTCGCCCTCTGTTTCAGCCCCTCTGTTTCAGCTCCTCTCTTTCTCGCCCTCTGTTTCTCGCCCACTGTTTCTCGCCCTCTGTTTCAGCCCGTCTGTTTCAGCCCCTCTGTTTCAGCCCCTCTGTTTCAGCCCCTCTGTTTCTCGCCCTCTGTTTCTCGCCCTCTGTTTCTTGCACTCTGTTTCTCGCTCTCTGTTTCTCGCCCACTGTTTCTCGCCCTCTGTTTCAGCCCCTCTGTTTCTCGCCCTCTGTTTCTCGCCCTCTGTTTCTCGCCCTCAGGTTCAGCCCCTCTGTTTCAGCCCCTTTGTTTCAGCCCCTCTGTTTCTGCCCCTCTGTTTCTCGCCCACTGTTTCTCGCCCTCTGTTTCAGCCCCTCTGTTTCAGCCCCTCTGTTTCAGCCCCTCTGTTTCTGCCCCTCTGTTTCAGCCCCTCTGTTTCAGCCCCTCTGTTTCTCGCCCTCTATTTCTCGCCCTCTGTTTCTCGCCCTCTGTTTCTCGCCCTCTGTTACAGCCCCTGTGTTTAAGCCTCTCTGTTTCTCGCCCTCTGTTTCTCGCCCTCTCTTTCAGCCCCTCTGTTTCAGCCCCTCTGTTTCAGCCCCTCTGTTTCTCCCCCTCTGTTTCAGCACCTCTGTTTCTCGCCCTCTCTTTCAGCCCCTCTCTTTCTCGCCCACTGTTGCAGACCCTCTGTTTCAGCCCCTCTGTTTCAGCCCCTCTGTTTCTCGCCCTCGGTTTCAGCCCCACTGTTTCTCGCCCTCTGTTTCTCTTTCTCAGTTTCTCGCCCTCTGTTTCAGCCCCTCTGTTTCTCGCCCACTGTTTCAGCCCCTCTGTTTCTCGCCATCTGTTTCAGCCCCTCTGTTTCAGCCCCTCTGTTTCTCGCCCTCTGTTTCAGCCCCTCTGTTTCAGCCCCTCTGTTTCAGCCCCTCTGTTTCAGCCCCTCTGTTTCAGCCCCTCTGTTTCTCGCCCTCTGTTTCTCGCCGTCTGTTTCAGCCCCTCTGTTTCAGCCCCTCTGTTTCAGCCCCTCTGTTTCTCGCCCTCTGTTTCTCGCCCTCTGTTTCTCGCCCTCTGTTTCTCGATCTCTGTTTCTCGCCCTCTGTTTCTCGCTCTCTGTTTCAGCCCCTCTGTTTCAGCCCCTCTGTTTCAGCCAATCTGTTTCAGCCCCTCTGTTTCAGCCCCTCTGTTTCTCGCCCTCTGTTTCTCGCCCTCTGTTTCTCGCCCTCTGTTTCTCGCTCTCTGTTTCTCGCCCTCTGTTTCTCGCCCTCTGTTTCAGCCCCTCTGTTTCAGCCCGTCTGTTTCAGCCCCTCTGTTTCTCGCCCTCTGTTCCTCGCCCACTGTTTCTCGCCCTCTGTTTCAGCCCCTCTGTTTCAGCCCCTCTGTTTCAGCCCCTCTGTTTCAGCCCCTCTGTTTCTCGCCCTCTGATCCTCGCCCTCTGTTTCTTGCCCTCTGTTTCTAGCTCTCTGTTTCTCGCCCTCTGTTTCTCGCCCTCTGTTTCAGCCCCTCTGTTTCAGCCCCTCTGTTTCAGCCCATCTGTTTCTCGCCCTCTGTTTCAGCCCCTCTGTTTCAGCTCCTCTCTTTCTCGCCCTCTGTTTCTCGCCCACTGTTTCTCG
Organism: Stegostoma tigrinum; assembly: GCF_030684315.1. Taxonomy (NCBI): domain Eukaryota; kingdom Metazoa; phylum Chordata; class Chondrichthyes; order Orectolobiformes; family Stegostomatidae; genus Stegostoma; species Stegostoma tigrinum. The sequence continues at coordinate 5,157,284 of NW_026728408.1, forward strand.
CCCTCTGTTTCAGCCCGTCTGTTTCAGCCCCTCTGTTTCAGCCCCTCTGTTTCAGCCCCTCTGTTTCTCGCCCTCTGTTTCTCGCCCTCTGTTTCTTGCACTCTGTTTCTCGCTCTCTGTTTCTCGCCCTCTGTTTCTCGCCCTCTGTTTCAGCCCCTCTGTTTCTCGCCCTCTGTTTCTCGCCCTCTGTTTCTCGCCCTCAGGTTCAGCCCCTCTGTTTCAGCCCCTTTGTTTCAGCCCCTCTGTTTCTGCCCCTCTGTTTCTCGCCCACTGTTTCTCGCCCTCTGTTTCAGCCCCTCTGTTTCTCGCCCTCTGTTTCAGACCCTCTGTTTCAGCCCCTCTGTTTCTGCACCTCTGTTACAGCCCCTCTGTTTCTCGCCATCTGTTTCAGCCCCTCTGTTTCAGCCCCTCTGTTTCTCGCCCTCTGTTTCAGCCCATCTGTTTCAGCCCCTCTGATTCAGCCCCTCTGTTTCAGCACCTCTGTTTCTCCCCAATTGTTTCTCGCCCTCTGTTTCAGCCCCTCTGATTCTCGCCCTCTGTTTCAGCCCCTCTGTTTCTCGCCCTCTGTTTCAGCCCCTCTGTTTCAGACCCTCTGTTTCAGCCCCTCTGTTTCAGCCCCTCTGTTTCAGCCCCTCTGTTTAACGCCCTCTGTTTCAGCCCCTCTGTTTCAGCCCCTCTGTTTCTCGCCCTCTGTTTCAGCCCCTCTGTTTCAGCCCCTCTGTATCAGCCCCTCTGTTTCAGCCCCTCTGTTTCTCGCCCTCTGTTTCTCGCCCTCTGTTTCAGCCCCTCTGTTTCAGCCCCTCTATTTCAGCCCCTCTGTTTCAGCCCCTCTGTTTCTCGCTCTCTGTTTCTCGCCCTCTGTTTCTCGCCCTCTGTTTCAGCCCCTCTGTTTCAGCCCCTCTGTTTCAGCCCCACTGTTTCTCGCCCTCTGTTTCTCTTTCTCTGTTTCTCGCCCTCTGTTTCAGCCCCTCTGTTTCTCGCCCACTGTTTCAGCCCCTCTGTTTCTCGCCATCTGTTTCAGCCCCTCTGTTTCAGCCCCTCTGTTTCTCGCCCTCTGTTTCAGCCCCTCTGTTTCAGCCCCTCTGTTTCAGCCCCTCTGTTTCAGCCCCTCTGTTTCAGCCCCTCTGTTTCTCGCCCTCTGTTTCTCGCCCTCTGTTTCAGCCCCTCTGTTTCAGACCCTCTGCTTCAGCCCCTCTGTTTCTCGCCCTCTGTTTCTCGCCCTCTGTTTCTCGCCCTCTGTTTCTCGATCTCTGTTTCTGGCCCTCTGTTTCTCGCTCTCTGTTTCAGCCCCTCTGTTTCAGCCCCTCTGTTTCAGCCCCTCTGTTTCAGCCCCTCTGTTTCAGCCCCTCTGTTTCTCGCCCTCTGTTTCTCGCCCTCTGTTTCAGCCCCTCTGTTTCAGCCCCTCTATTTCAGCCCCTCTGTTTCAGCCCCTCTGTTTCTCGCTCTCTGTTTCTCGCCCTCTGTTTCTCGCCCTCTGTTTCAGCCCCTCTGTTTCAGCCCCTCTGTTTCAGCCCCTCTGTTTCTCGCCTTCTGTTTCTTTCCCTCTGTTTCTCGCCCTCTGTTTCAGCCCCTCTGTTTCAGTCCCTCTGTTTCAGCCCCTCTGTTTCAGCCCCTCTGTTTCAGCCCCTCTGTTTCTCGCCCTCTGTTTCAGCCCCTCTGTTTCAGCCCCTCTGTTTCTCGCCCTCAGTTTCAGCCCCTCTGTTTCAGCCCCTCTGTTTCAGCCACTCTGTTTCAGCCCCTCTGTTTCTCGCCCTCTGTAATTCGCCCTCTGTTTCAGCCCTTCTGTTTTAGCCCCTCTGTTTCTCGCCCTCTGTTTCTCGCCCTCTGTTTCTCGCCCTCTGTTTCTCGCTCTCTGTTTCTCGCCCTCTGTTTCTCGCCCTCTGTTTCAGCCCCTCTGTTTCAGCCCGTCTGTTTCAGCCCCTCTGTTTCAGCCCCTCTGTTTCAGCCCCTCTGTTTCAGCCCCTCTGTTTCAGCCCCTCTGTTTCAGCCCCTCTGTTTCTCGCTCTCTGTTTCTCGCCCTCTGTTTCTCGCCCTCTGTTTCAGCCCCTCTGTTTCAGCCCCTCTGTTTCAGCCCCTCTGTTTCTCGCCCTCTGTTTGTCTCCCACTGTTTCTCGCCCTCTGTTTCTGCCCCTCTGTTTCAGCCCCTCTGTTTCAGCCCCTCTGTTTCAGCCCCTCTGTTTCTCGCCTTCTGTTTCTTTCCCTCTGTTTCTCGCCCTCTGTTTCAGCCCCTCTGTTTCAGTCCCTCTGTTTCAGCCCGTCTGTTTCAGCCCCTCTGTTTCAGCCCCTCTGTTTCTCGCCCTCTGTTTCAGCCCCTCTGTTTCAGCCCCTCTGTTTATCGCCCTCAGTTTCAGCCCCTCTGTTTCAGCCCCTCTGTTTCAGCCCCTCTGTTTCTCGCCCTCTGTAATTCGCCCTCTGTTTCAGCCCTTCTGTTTTAGCCCCTCTGTTTCTCGCCCTCTGTTTCTCGCCCTCTGTTTCTCGCCCTCTGTTTCTCGCTCTCTGTTTCTCGCCCTCTGTTTCTCGCCCTCTGTTTCAGCCCCTCTGTTTCAGCCCATCTGTTTCAGCCCCTCTGTTTCAGCCCCTCTGTTTCAGCCCCTCTGTTTATCGCCCTCTGTTTCTCGCCCTCTGTTTCTCGCCCTCTGTTTCTCGCTCTCTGTTTCTCGCCCTCTGTTTCTCGCCCTCTGTTTCAGCCCCTCTGTTTCAGCCCCTCTGTTTCAGCCCCTCTGTTTCTCGCCCTCTGTTTGTCTCCCACTGTTTCTCGCCCTCTGTTTCTGCCCCTCTGTTTCAGCCCCTCTGTTTCTCGCCCTCTGTTTCAGCCATTCTGTTTCAGCCACTCTGTTTCAGCCCCTCTGTTTCTCGCCCTCTGTTTCTCGCCCTCTGTTTCTCGCCCTCAGTTTCAGCCCCTCTGGTTCAGCCCCTTTGTTTCAGCCCCTCTGTTTCAGCCCCTCTGTTTCTCGCCCACTGTTTCTCGCCCTCTGTTTCAGCCCCTCTGTTTCAGCCCCTCTGTTTCAGCCCCTCTGTTTCAGCCCCTCTGTTTCAGCCACTCTGTTTCAGCCCCTCTGTTTCTCGCCCTCTGTTTCAGCCCCTCTGATTCTCGCCCTCTGTTTCAGCCCCTCTGTTTCTCGCCCTCTGTTTCAGCCCCTCTGTTTCAGACCCTCTGTTTCAGCCCCTCTGTTTCAGCCCCTCTGTTTCAGCCCCTCTGTTTACGCCCTCTGTTTCAGCCCCTCTGTTTCAGCCCCTCTGTTTCTCGCCCTCTGTTTCAGCCCCTCTGTTTCTCGCCCTCTGTATCAGCCCCTCTGTTTCAGCCCCTCTGTTTCTCGCCCTCTGTTTCTCGCCCTCTGTTTCAGCCCCTCTGTTTCAGCCCCTCTATTTCAGCCCCTCTGTTTCAGCCCCTCTGTTTCTCGCTCTCTGTTTCTCGCCCTTTGTTTCTCGCCCTCTGTTTCAGCCCCTCTGTTTCAGCCCCTCTGTTTCAGCCCCACTGTTTCTCGCCCTCTGTTTCTCTTTCTCTGTTTCTCGCCCTCTGTTTCAGCCCCTCTGTTTCTCGCCCACTGTTTCAGCCCCTCTGTTTCTCGCCATCTGTTTCAGCCCCTCTGTTTCAGCCCCTCTGTTTCTCGCCCTCTGTTTCAGCCCCTCTGTTTCAGCCCCTCTGTTTCAGCCCCTCTGTTTCAGCCCCTCTGTTTCAGCCCCTCTGTTTCTCGCCCTCTGTTTCTCGCCCTCTGTTTCAGCCCCTCTGTTTCAGACCCTCTGCTTCAGCCCAACTGTTTCTCGCCCTCTGTTTCTCGCCCTCTGTTTCTCGCCCTCTGTTTCTCGATCTCTGTTTCTGGCCCTCTGTTTCTCGCTCTCTGTTTCAGCCCCTCTGTTTCAGCCCCTCTGTTTCAGCCCCTCTGTTTCAGCCCCTCTGTTTCAGCCCCTCTGTTTCTCGCCCTCTGTTTCTCGCCCTCTGTTTCAGCCCCTCTGTTTCAGCCCCTCTATTTCAGCCCCTCTGTTTCAGCCCCTCTGTTTCTCGCTCTCTGTTTCTCGCCCTCTGTTTCTCGCCCTCTGTTTCAGCCCCTCTGTTTCAGCCCCTCTGTTTCAGCCCCTCTGTTTCTCGCCTTCTGTTTCTTTCCCTCTGTTTCTCGCCCTCTGTTTCAGCCCCTCTGTTTCAGTCCCTCTGTTTCAGCCCCTCTGTTTCAGCCCCTCTGTTTCAGCCCCTCTGTTTCTCGCCCTCTGTTTCAGCCCCTCTGTTTCAGCCCCTCTGTTTCTCGCCCTCAGTTTCAGCCCCTCTGTTTCAGCCCCTCTGTTTCAGCCACTCTGTTTCAGCCCCTCTGTTTCTCGCCCTCTGTAATTCGCCCTCTGTTTCAGCCCTTCTGTTTTAGCCCCTCTGTTTCTCGCCCTCTGTTTCTCGCCCTCTGTTTCTCGCCCTCTGTTTCTCGCTCTCTGTTTCTCGCCCTCTGTTTCTCGCCCTCTGTTTCAGCCCCTCTGTTTCAGCCCATCTGTTTCAGCCCCTCTGTTTCAGCCCCTCTGTTTCAGCCCCTCTGTTTATCGCCCTCTGTTTCTCGCCCTCTGTTTCTCGCCCTCTGTTTCTCGCTCTCTGTTTCTCGCCCTCTGTTTCTCGCCCTCTGTTTCAGCCCCTCTGTTTCAGCCCCTCTGTTTCAGCCCCTCTGTTTCTCGCCCTCTGTTTGTCTCCCACTGTTTCTCGCCCTCTGTTTCTGCCCCTCTGTTTCAGCCCCTCTGTTTCAGCCCCTCTGTTTCAGCCCCTCTGTTTCTCGCCCTCTGTTTCTCGCCCTCTGTTTCTTGCCCTCTGTTTCTCGCTCTCTGTTTCTCGCCCTCTGTTTCTCGCCCTCTGTTTCAGCCCCTCTGTTTCAGCCACTCTGTTTCAGCCCCTCTGTTTCTCGCCCTCTGTTTCTCGCCCTCTGTTTCTCGCCCTCAGTTTCAGCCCCTCTGTTTCAGCTCCTTTGTTTCAGCCCCTCTGTTTCAGCCCCTCTGTTTCTCGCCCACTGTTTCTCGCCCTCTGTTTCAGCCCCTCTGTTTCAGCCCCTCTGTTTCAGCCCCTCTGTTTCAGCCCCTCTGTTTCAGCCACTCTGTTTCAGCCCCTCTGTTTCTCGCACTCTGTTTCAGCCCCTTTGTTTCAGCCCCTCTGTTTCTCGCCCTCTGTTTCTCGCCCTCTGTTTCTCGCCCTCTGTTTCTTGCCCTCTGTTTCAGCCCCTCTGTTTCAGCCCCTCAGTTTCAGCCCCTCTGTTTCTCGCCCTCTGTTTCTCGCCCTCTGTTTCTCGCTCTCTGTTTCTCGCCCTCTGTTTCTCGCCCTCTGTTTCAGCCCCTCTGTTTCAGCTCCTCTGTTCCTCGCTCTCTGTTTCTCGCAATCTGTTTCAGCCCCTCTGTTTCTCGCCCACTCTTTCAGCCCCTCTGTTTCTCGCCATCTGTTTCAGCCCCTCTGTTTCAGCCCCTCTGTTTCTCGCCCTCTGTTTCAGCCCCTCTGTTTCAGCCCCTCTGTTTCAGCCCCTCTGTTTCAGCCCCTCTGTTTCAGCACCTCTGTTTCTCGCACTTTGTTTCTCGCCCTCTGTTTCAGCCCCTCTGTTTCTCGCCCTCTGTTTCAGCCCCTCTGTTTCAGTCCCTCTGTTTCAGCCCCTCTGTTTCCGCCCCTCTGTTTCAGCCCCTCTGTTTCAGCCCCTCTGTTTCAGCCCCTCTCTTTCTCGCCCTCTGTTTCAGCCCCTCTGTTTCAGCCCCTCTCTTTCAGCCACTCTGTTTCAGCCCCTCTGTTTCACGCCCTCTGTTTCAGCCCCTCTGTTTCAGCCCCTCTGTTTCAGCCCCTCTGTTTCAGCCCCTCTGTTTCAGCCCCTCTGTTTCAGCCCCTCTGTTTCTCGCCCTCTGTTTCTCGCCCTCTGTTTCTCGCTCTTTGTTCTCGCCCTCTGTTTCTCGCCCTCTGTTTCAGCCCCTCTGTTTCAGCCCCTCTGTTTCAGCCCCTCTGTTTCATCCCCTCTGTTTCAGCCCCTCTGTTTCAGCCCCTCTTTTTCAGCCCCTCTGTTTCTCGCCCTCTGTTTCTCGCCCTCTGTTTCTCGCTCTCTGTTTCTTGCCCTCTGTATCTCGCCCTCTGTATCAGCCCCTCTGTTTCAGCCACTCTGTTTCAACTCCTCTGTTTCTCGCCCTCTGTTTCTCGCCCACTGTTTCTCGCCCTCGTTCTCAGCCCTTCTGTTTCAGACCCTCTGTTTCATCCCCTCTGTTTCAGCCCCTCTGTTTCTCGCCCTCTGTTTCTCGCCCTCTGTTTCTCGCTCTCTCTTTCTCGCCCTCTGTTTCTCGCCCTCTGTTTCAGCCCCTCTGTTTCAGCCCCTCTGTTTCAGCCCCTCTGTTTCTCGCCCTCTGTTTCAGCCACTCTGTTTCAGGCCCACTGTTTCTCGCCCTCTGTTTCTCTTTCTCTGTTTCTCGCCCTCTGTTTCAGCCCCTCTGTTTCTCGCCCACTGTTTCAGCCCCTCTGTTTCTCGCCATCTGTTTCAGCCCCTCTGTTTCAGCCCCTCTGTTTCTCGCCCTCTGTTTCAGCCCCTCTGTTTCAGCCCCTCTGTTTCAGCCCCTCTGTTTCAGCCCCTCTGTTTCAGCCCCTCTGTTTCAGCCCCTCTGTTTCTCGCCCTCTGTTTCTCGCCCTCTGTTTCAGCGCCTCTGTTTCAGCCAATCTGTTTCAGCCCCTCTGTTTCTCGCCCTCTGTTTCTCGCCCTCTGTTTCTCGATCTCTGTTTCTCGCCCTCTGTTTCTCGCTCTCTGTTTCAGCTCCTCTGTTTCAGCCCCTCTGTTTCAGCCCCTCTGTTTCAGCCCCTCTGTTTCAGCCCCTCTGTTTCAGCCCCTCTGTTTCTCGCCCTCTGTTTCTCGCCCTCTGTTTCTCGCTCTTTGTTCTCGCCCTCTGTTTCTCGCCCTCTGTTTCAGCCCCTCTGTTTCAGCCCCTCTGTTTCAGCCCCTCTGTTTCATCCCCTCTGTTTCAGCCCCTCTGTTTCAGCCCCTCTTTTTCAGCCCCTCTGTTTCTCGCCCTCTGTTTCTCGCCCTCTGTTTCTCGCTCTCTGTTTCTTGCCCTCTGTATCTCGCCCTCTGTATCAGCCCCTCTGTTTCAGCCACTCTGTTTCAACTCCTCTGTTTCTCGCCCTCTGTTTCTCGCCCACTGTTTCTCGCCCTCGTTCTCAGCCCCTCTGTTTCAGACCCTCTGTTTCATCCCCTCTGTTTCAGCCCCTCTGTTTCTCGCCCTCTGTTTCTCGCCCTCTGTTTCTCGCTCTCTCTTTCTCGCCCTCTGTTTCTCGCCCTCTGTTTCAGCCCCTCTGTTTCAGCCCCTCTGTTTCAGCCCCTCTGTTTCTCGCCCTCTGTTTCAGCCACTCTGTTTCAGGCCCACTGTTTCTCGCCCTCTGTTTCTCTTTCTCTGTTTCTCGCCCTCTGTTTCAGCCCCTCTGTTTCTCGCCCACTGTTTCAGCCCCTCTGTTTCTCGCCATCTGTTTCAGCCCCTCTGTTTCAGCCCCTCTGTTTCTCGCCCTCTGTTTCAGCCCCTCTGTTTCAGCCCCTCTGTTTCAGCCCCTCTGTTTCAGCCCCTCTGTTTCAGCCCCTCTGTTTCAGCCCCTCTGTTTCTCGCCCTCTGTTTCTCGCCCTCTGTTTCAGCCCCTCTGTTTCAGCCAATCTGTTTCAGCCCCTCTGTTTCTCGCCCTCTGTTTCTCGCCCTCTGTTTCTCGCCCTCTGTTTCTCGATCTCTGTTTCTCGCCCTCTGTTTCTCGCTCTCTGTTTCAGCCCCTCTGTTTCAGCCCCTCTGTTTCAGCCCCTCTGTTTCAGCCCCTCTGTTTCAGCCCCTCTGTTTCTCGCCCTCTGTTTCTCGCCCTCTGTTTCTCGCCCTCTGTTTCTCGATCTCTGTTTCTCGCCCTCTGTTTCTCGCTCTCTGTTTCAGCCACTCTGTTTCAGCCCCTCTGTTTCAGCCCCTCTGTTTCAGCCCCTCTGTTTCTCGCTCTCTGTTTCTCGCCCTCTGTTTCTCGCCCTCTGTTTCAGCCCCTCTGTTTCAGCCCCTCTGTTTCAGCCCCTCTGTTTATCGCCCTCTGTTTCTCGCCCTCTGTTTCCCGCCCTCTGTTTCAGCCCCTCTGTTTCTCGCCCTCTGTTTCAGCCCCTCTGTTTCAGCTCCTCTCTTTCTCGCCCTCTGTTTCTCGCCCACTGTTTCTCGCCCTCTGTTTCAGCCCGTCTGTTTCAGCCCCTCTGTTTCAGCCCCTCTGTATCAGCCCCTCTGTTTCTCGCCCTCTGTTTCTCGCCCTCTGTTTCTTGCACTCTGTTTCTCGCTCTCTGTTTCTCGCCCTCTGTTTCTCGCCCTCTGTTTCAGCCCCTCTGTTTCTCGCCCTCTGTTTCTCGCCCTCTGTTTCTCGCCCTCAGGTTCAGCCCCTCTGTTTCAGCCCCTTTGTTTCAGCCCCTCTGTTTCTGCCCCTCTGTTTCTCGCCCACTGTTTCTCGCCCTCTGTTTCAGCCCCTCTGTTTCAGCCCCACTGTTTCAGCCCCTCTGTTTCTGCCCCTCTGTTTCAGCCCCTCTGTTTCAGCCCCTCTGTTTCTCGCCCTCTATTTCTCGCCCTCTGTTTCTCGCCCTCTGTTTCTCGCCCTCTGTTACAGCCCCTGTGTTTAATCCTCTCTGTTTCTCGCCCTCTGTTTCTCGCCCTCTGTTTCAGCCCCTCTGTTTCAGCCCCTCTGTTTCAGCCCCTCTGTTTCTCCCCCTCTGTTTCAGCACCTCTGTTTCTCGCCCTCTCTTTCACCCCCTCTCTTTCTCGCCCACTGTGGCAGACACCTCTGTTTCAGCCCCTCTGTTTCAGCCCCTCTGTTTCTCGCCCTCTGTTTCAGACCCTCTGTTTCAGCCCCTCTGTTTCTGCACCTCTGTTACAGCCCCTCTGTTTCTCGCCCTCTGTTTCTCGCCCTCAGTTTCAGCCCCTCTGTTTCAGCCCCTTTGTTTCAGCCCCTCTGTTTCATCCCCGCGGTTTCAGCCCCTCTGTTTCAGCTCCTCTGTTTCAGCCCCTCTGTTTCAGCCCCTCTGTTTCTCGCCCTCTGTTTCAGCCCCTCTGTTTCAGCCCCTCTGTTTCTCGCCCTCAGTTTCAGCCCCTCTGTTTCAGCCCCTCTGTTTCAGCCACTCTGTTTCAGCCCCTCTGTTTCTCGCCCTCTGTAATTCGCCCTCTGTTTCAGCCCTTCTGTTTTAGCCCCTCTGTTTCTCGCCCTCTGTTTCTCGCCCTCTGTTTCTCGCCCTCTGTTTCTCGCTCACTGTTTCTCGCCCTCTGTTTCTCGCCCTCTGTTTCAGCCCCTCTGTTTCAGCCCATCTGTTTCAGCCCCTCTGTTTCAGCCCCTCTGTTTCAGCCCCTCTGTTTATCGCCCTCTGTTTCTCGCCCTCTGTTTCTCGCCCTCTGTTTCTCGCTCTCTGTTTCTCGCCCTCTGTTTCTCGCCCTCTGTTTCAGCCCCTCTGTTTCAGCCCCACTGTTTCAGCCCCTCTGTTTCTCGCCCTCTGTTTCTCTCCCACTGTTTCTCGCCCTCTGTTTCTGCCCCTCTGTTTCAGCCCATCTGTTTCAGCCCCTCTGTTTCAGCCCCTCTGTTTCTCGCCCTCTGTTTCTCGCCCTCTGTTTCTTGCCCTCTGTTTCTCGCTCTCTGTTTCTCGCCCTCTGTTTCTCGCCCTCTGTTTCAGCCCCTCTGTTTCAGCCACTCTGTTTCAGCCCCTCTGTTTCTCGCCCTCTGTTTCTCGCCCTCTGTTTCTCGCCCTCAGTTTCAGCCCTTCTGTTTCAGCCCCTTTGTTTCAGCCCCTCTGTTTCAGCCCCTCTGTTTCTCGCCCACTGTTTCTCGCCCTCTGTTTCAGCCCCTCTGTTTCAGCCCCTCTGTTTCAGCCCCTCTGTTTCAGCCCCTCTGCTTCAGCCACTCTGTTTCAGCCCCTCTGTTTCTCGCACTCTGTTTCAGCCCCTTTGTTTCAGCCCCTCTGTTTCTCGCCCTCTGTTTCTCGCCCTCTGTTTCTCGCCCTCTGTTTCTTGCCCTCTGTTTCAGCCCCTCTGTTTCAGCCCCTCAGTTTCAGCCCCACCGTTTCTCGCCCTCTGTTTCTCGCCCTCTGTTTCTCGCTCTCTGTTTCTCGCCCTCTGTTTCTCGCCCTCTGTTTCAGCCCCTCTGTTTCAGCTCCTCTGTTCCTCTCTCTCTGTTTCTCGCAATCTGTTTCAGCCCCTCTGTTTCTCGCCCACTGTTTCAGCCCCTCTGTTTCTCGCCATCTGTTTCAGCCCCTCTGTTTCTCGCCCTCTGTTTCAGCCCCTCTGTTGCAGCCCCTCTGTTTCAGCCCCTCTGTTTCAGCCCCTCTGTTTCAGCACCTCTGTTTCTCGCACTTTGTTTCTCGCCCTCTGTTTCAGCCCCTCTGTTTCTCGCCCTCTGTTTCAGCCCCTCTGTTTCAGTCCCTCTGTTTCAGCCCCTCTGTTTCCGCCCCTCTGTTTCAGCCCCTCTGTTTCAGCCCCTCTGTTTCAGCCCCTCTCTTTCTCGCCCTCTGTTCCAGCCGCTCTGTTTCAGCCCCTCTCTTTCAGCCACTCTGTTTCAGCCCCTCTGTTTCACGCCCTCTGTTTCAGCCCCTCTGTTTCGGCCCCTCTGTTTCAGCCCCTCTGTTTCAGCCCCTCTGTTTCAGCCCCTCTGTTTCAGCCCCTCTGTTTCTCGCCCTCTGTTTCTCGCCCTCTGTTTCTCGCTCTTTGTTCTCGCCCTCTGTTTCTCGCCCTCTGTTTCAGCCCCTCTGTTTCAGCCCCTCTGTTTCAGCCCCTCTGTTTCATCCCCTCTGTTTCAGCCCCTCTGTTTCAGCCCCTGTGTTTCAGCCCCTCTGTTTCTCGCCCTCTGTTTCTCGCCCTCTGTTTCTCGCTCTCTGTTTCTTGCCCTCTGTATCTCGCCCTCTGTATCAGCCCCTCTGTTTCAGCCACTCTGTTTCAACTCCTCTGTTTCTCGCCCTCTGTTTCTCGCCCACTGTTTCTCGCCCTCTGTTTCAGCCCCTCTGTTTCAGCCCCTCTGTTTCAGCCCCTCTGTTTCAGCCCCTCTGTTTCTCGCCCTCTGTTTCTCGCTCTCTGTTTCTCGCCCTCTGTTTCTCGCCCTCTGTTTCAGCCCCTCTGTTTCTCGCCCTCTGTTTCTCGCCCTCAGGTTCAGCCCCTCTGTTACTCGCCCACTGTTTCAGCCCCTCTGTTTCTCGCCATCTGTTTCAGCCCCTCTGTTTCAGCCCCTCTGTTTCTCGCCCTCTGTTTCAGCCCCTCTGTTTCAGCCCCTCTGTTTCAGCCCCTATGTTTCAGCCCCTCCGTTTCAGCCCCTCTGTTTCAGCCCCTCTGTTTCTCGCCCTCTGTTTCTCGCCCTCTGTTTCTTGCCCTCTGTTTCTCGCTCTCTGTTTCTCGCCCTCTGTTTCTCGCCCTCTGTTTCAGCCCCTCTGTTTCTCGCCCTCTGTTTCTCGCCCTCTGTTTCTCGCCCTCAGGTTCAGCCCCTCTGTTTCAGCCCCTCTGTTTCAGCCCCTCTGTTTCTCGCCCTCTGTTTCAGCCCCTCTGTTTCTCGCCCTCTGTTTCTCGCCCTCTGTTTCTCGCCCTCTGTTTCAGCCCCTCTGTTTCAGCCCCTCTGTTTCAGCCCCTCTGTTTCATCCCCTCTGTTTCAGCCCCTCTGTTTCAGCCCCTCTGTTTCTCGCCCTCTGTTTCTCACCCTCTGTTTCTCGCCCTCTGTTTCTCGCTCTCTGTTTCTCGCCCTCTGTTTCTCGCCCTCTGTTTCAGCCCCTCTGTTTCAGCCCCTCTGTTTCAGCCCCTCTGTTTCTCGCCCTCTGTTTCTCGCCCACTGTTTCTCGCCCTCTTTTTCAGCCCCTCTGTTTCAGCCCCTCTGTTTCAGCCCCTCTGTTTCAGCCCCTCTGTTTCTCGCCCACTGTTTCATCCCCTCTGTTTCAGCCCCTCTGTTTCAGCTCCTCTGTTTCAGCCCCTCTGTTTCAGCCCCTCTGTTTCTCGCCCTCTGTTTCTCGCCCTCGGTTTCAGCCCCTCTGTTTCTCGCCCTGTGTTTCAGCCCCTCTGTTTCTCGCCCTCTGTTTCAGCCCCTCTGTTTCAGCCCCTCAGTTTCAGCCCCTCTTTTAAAGCCCTTCTGTTTAAGCCCCTCTGTTTCAGCCCCTCTGATTCTCGCCCTCTGTTTCAGCCCCTCTGTTTCTCGCCCTCTGTTTCAGACCCTCTGTTTCAGCCCCTCAGTATCAGCCCCTCTCTTTCAGCCCCTCTGTTTCTCGCCCTCTGTTTCTCGCCCTCTGTTTCTCGCCCTCTGTTTCTCGCCCACTGTTTCAGCCCCTCTGTTTCAGCCCCTCTGTTTAAGCCCATCTGAGTCAGCCCCTCTGTTTCAGCCCCTCTGTTTCAGCCCCTCTGTTTCAGCCCCACTGTTTCTCGCCCTCTGTTTCTCTTTCTCTGTTTCTCGCCCTCTGTTTCAGCCCCTCTGTTTCTCGCCCACTGTTTCAGCCCCTCTGTTTCTCGCCATCTGTTTCAGCCCCTCTGTTTCAGCCCCTCTGTTTCTCGCCCTCTGTTTCAGCCCCTCTGTTTCAGCCCCTCTGTTTCTCGCCCTCTGTTTCTCGCCCTCTGTTTCAGCCCCTCTGTTTCAGCCCCTCTGTTTCAGCCCCTCTGTTTCTCGCCCTTTGTTTCTCGCCCTCTGTTTCTCGCCCTCTGTTTCTCGATCTGTGTTTCTCGCCCTCTGTTTCTCGCTCTCTGTTTCAGCCCCTCTGTTTCAGCCCCTCTGTTTCAGCCCCTCTGTTTCAGCCCCTCTGTTTCAGCCCCTCTGTTTCTCGCCCTCTGTTTCTCGCCCTCTGTTTCTCGCTCTCTGTTTCTCGCCCTCTGTTTCTCGCCCTCTGTTTCAGCCCCTCTGTTTCAGCCCCTCTGTTTCAGCCCCTCTGTTTCTCGCCCTTTGTTTCTCGCCCTCTGTTTCTCGCCCTCTGTTTCTCGATCTGTGTTTCTCGCCCTCTGTTTCTCGCTCTCTGTTTCAGCCCCTCTGTTTCAGCCCCTCTGTTTCAGCCCCTCTGTTTCAGCCCCTCTGTTTCAGCCCATCTGTTTCTCGCCCTCTGTTTCTCGCCCTCTGTTTCTCGCTCTCTGTTTCTCGCCCTCTGTTTCTCGCCCTCTGTTTCAGCCCCTCTGTTTCTCGCCCTCTGTTTCTCGCCCTCTGTTTCAGCCCCTCTGTTTCAGCCCCTCTGTTTCAGCCCCTCTGTTTCTCGCCCTTTGTTTCTCGCCCTCTGTTTCTCGCCCTCTGTTTCTCGATCTGTGTTTCTCGCCCTCTGTTTCTCGCTCTCTGCTTCAGCCCCTCTGTTTCAGCCCCTCTGTTTCAGCCCCTCTGTTTCAGCCCCTCTGTTTCAGCCCCTCTGTTTCTCGCCCTCTGTTTCTCGCCCTCTGTTTCTCGCTCTCTGTTTCTCGCCCTCTGTTTCTCGCCCTCTGTTTCAGCCCCTCTGTTTCAGCCCGTCTGTTTCAGCCCCTCTGTTTCTCGCCCTCTGTTTCTCGCCCACTGTTTCTCGCCCTCTGTTTCAGCCCCTCTGTTTCAGCCCCTCTGTTTCAGCCCCTCTGTTTCAGCCCCTCTGTTTCTCGCCCTCTGTTTCTCGCCCTCTGTTTCTTGCCCTCTGTTTCTAGCTCTCTGTTTCTCGCCCTCTGTTTCTCGCCCTCTGTTTCAGCCCCTCTGTTTCAGCCCCTCTGTTTCAGCCCATCTGTTTCTCGCCCTCTGTTTCAGCCCCTCTGTTTCAGCTCCTCTCTTTCTCGCCCTCTGTTTCTCGCCCACTGTTTCTCGCCCTCTGTTTCAGCCCGTCTGTTTCAGCCCCTCTGTTTCAGCCCCTCTGTTTCAGCCCCTCTGTTTCTCGCCCTCTGTTTCTCGCCCTCTGTTTCTTGCCCTCTGTTTCTCGCTCTCTGTTTCTCGCCCTCTGTTTCTCGCCCTCTGTTTCAGCCCCTCTGTTTCTCGCCCTCTGTTTCTCGCCCTCTGTTTCTCGCCCTCAGGTTCAGCCCCTCTGTTTCAGCCCCTTTGTTTCAGCCCCTCTGTTTCTGCCCCTCTGTTTCTCGCCCACTGTTTCTTGCCCTCTGTTTCAGCCCCTCTGTTTCAGCCCCTCTGTTTCAGCCCCTCTGTTTCTGCCCCTCTGTTTCAGCCCCTCTGTTTCAGCCCCTCTGTTTCTCGCCCTCTATTTCTCGCCCTCTGTTTCTCGCCCTCTGTTTCTCGCCCTCTGTTACAGCCCCTGTGTTTAAGCCTCTCTGTTTCTCGCCCTCTGTTTCTCGCCCTCTGTTTCAGCCCCTCTGTTTCAGCCCCTCTGTTTCTCCCCCTCTGTTTCAGCACCTCTGTTTCTCGCCCTCTCTTTCAGCCCCTCTCTTTCTCGCCCACTGTTGCAGACCCTCTGTTTCAGCCCCTCTGTTTCAGCCCCTCTGTTTCTCGCCCTCTGTTTCAGACCCTCTGTTTCAGCCCCTCTGTTTCTGCACCTCTGTTACAGCCCCTCTGTTTCTCGCCATCTGTTTCAGCCCCTCTGTTTCAGCCCCTCTGTTTCTCGCCCTCTGTTTCAGCCCCTCTGTTTCAGCCCCTCTGATTCAGCCCCTCTGTTTCAGCACCTCTGTTTCTCGCCAATTGTTTCTCGCCCTCTGTTTCAGCCCCTCTGATTCTCGCCCTCTGTTTCAGCCCCTCTGTTTCTCGCCCTCTGTTTCAGCCCCTCTGTTTCAGACCCTCTGTTTCAGCCCCTCTGTTTCAACCCCTCTGTTTCAGCCCCTCTGTTTAACGCCCTCTGTTTCAGCCCCTCTGTTTCAGCCCCTCTATTTCAGCCCCTCTGTTTCAGCCCCTCTGTTTCTCGCTCTCTGTTTCTCGCCCTCTGTTTCTCGCCCTCTGTTTCAGCCCCTCTGTTTCAGCCCCTCTGTTTCAGCCCCACTGTTTCTCGCCCTCTGTTTCTCTTTCTCTGTTTCTCGCCCTCTGTTTCAGCCCCTCTGTTTCTCGCCATCTGTTTCAGCCCCTCTGTTTCATCCCCTCTGTTTCTCGCCCTCTGTTTCAGCCCCTCTGTTTCTCGCCCTCTGTTTCAGCCCCTCTGTTTCAGCCCCTCTGTTTCAGCCCCTCTGTTTCAGCCCCTCTGTTTCAGCCCCTCTGTTTCTCGCCGTCTGTTTCTCGCCCTCTGTTTCAGCCCCTCTGTTTCAGACCCTGTGCTTCAGCCCCTCTGTTTCTCGCCCTCTGTTTCTCGCCCTCTGTTTCTCGCCCTCTGTTTCTCGATCTCTGTTTCTGGCCCTCTGTTTCTCGCTCTCTGTTTCAGCCCCTCTGTTTCAGCCCCTCTGTTTCAGCCCCTCTGTTTCAGCCCCTCTGTTTCAGCCCCTCTGTTTCTCGCCCTCTGTTTCTCGCCCTCTGTTTCAGCCCCTCTGTTTCAGCCCCTCTATTTCAGCCCCTCTGTTTCAGCCCCTCTGTTTCTCGCTCTCTGTTTCTCGCCCTCTGTTTCTCGCCCTCTGTTTCAGCCCCTCTGTTTCAGCCCCTCTGTTTCAGCCCCTCTGTTTCTCGCCTTCTGTTTCTTTCCCTCTGTTTCTCGCCCTCTGTTTCAGCCCCTCTGTTTCAGTCCCTCTGTTTCAGCCCCTCTGTTTCAGCCCCTCTGTTTCAGCCCCTCTGTTTCTCGCCCTCTGTTTCAGCCCCTCTGTTTCAGCCCCTCTGTTTCTCGCCCTCAGTTTCAGCCCCTCTGTTTCAGCCCCTCTGTTTCAGCCACTCTGTTTCAGCCCCTCTGTTTCTCGCCCTCTGTAATTCGCCCTCTGTTTCAGCCCTTCTGTTTTAGCCCCTCTGTTTCTCGCCCTCTGTTTCTCGCCCTCTGTTTCTCGCCCTCTGTTTCTCGCTCTCTGTTTCTCGCCCTCTGTTTCTCGCCCTCTGTTTCAGCCCCTCTGTTTCAGCCCATCTGTTTCAGCCCCTCTGTTTCAGCCCCTCTGTTTCAGCCCCTCTGTTTATCGCCCTCTGTTTCTCGCCCTCTGTTTCTCGCCCTCTGTTTCTCGCTCTCTGTTTCTCGCCCTCTGTTTCTCGCCCTCTGTTTCAGCCCCTCTGTTTCAGCCCCTCTGTTTCAGCCCCTCTGTTTCTCGCCCTCTGTTTCTCTCCCACTGTTTCTCGCCCTCTGTTTCTGCCCCTCTGTTTCAGCCCCTCTGTTTCAGCCCCTCTGTTTCAGCCCCTCTGTTTCTCGCCCTCTGTTTCTCGCCCTCTGTTTCTTGCCCTCTGTTTCTCGCTCTCTGTTTCTCGCCCTCTGTTTCTCGCCCTCTGTTTCAGCCCCTCTGTTTCAGCCACTCTGTTTCAGCCCCTCTGTTTCTCGCCCTCTGTTTCTCGCCCTCTGTTTCTCGCCCTCAGTTTCAGCCCCTCTGTTTCAGCCCCTTTGTTTCAGCCCCTCTGTTTCAGCCCCTCTGTTTCTCGCCCACTGTTTCTCGCCCTCTGTTTCAGCCCCTCTGTTTCAGCCCCTCTGTTTCAGCCCCTCTGTTTCAGCCCCTCTGTTTCAGCCACTCTGTTTCAGCCCCTCTGTTTCTCGCACTCTGTTTCAGCCCCTTTGTTTCAGCCCCTCTGTTTCTCGCCCTCTGTTTCTCGCCCTCTGTTTCTCGCCCTCTGTTTCTTGCCCTCTGTTTCAGCCCCTCTGTTTCAGCCCCTCAGTTTCAGCCCCTCTGTTTCTCGCCCTCTGTTTCTCGCCCTCTGTTTCTCGCTCTCTGTTTCTCGCCCTCTGTTTCTCGCCCTCTGTTTCAGCCCCTCTGTTTCAGCTCGTCTGTTCCTCGCTCTCTGTTTCTCGCAATCTGTTTCAGCCCCTCTGTTTCTCGCCCACTGTTTCAGCCCCTCTGTTTCTCGCCATCTGTTTCAGCCCCTCTGTTTCAGCCCCTCTGTTTCTCGCCCTCTGTTTCAGCCCCTCTGTTTCAGCCCCTCTGTTTCAGCCCCTCTGTTTCAGCCCCTCTGTTTCAGCACCTCTGTTTCTCGCACTTTGTTTCTCGCCCTCTGTTTCAGCCCCTCTGTTTCTCGCCCTCTGTTTCAGCCCCTCTGTTTCAGTCCCTCTGTTTCAGCCCCTCTGTTTCCGCCCCTCTGTTTCAGCCCCTCTGTTTCAGTCCCTCTGTTTCAGCCCCTCTGTTTCCGCCCCTCTGTTTCAGCCCCTCTGTTTCAGCCCCTCTGTTTCAGCCCCTCTCTTTCTCGCCCTCTGTTTCAGCCGCTCTGTTTCAGCCCCTCTCTTTCAGCCACTCTGTTTCAGCCCCTCTGTTTCACGCCCTCTGTTTCAGCCCCTCTGTTTCAGCCCCTCTGTTTCAGCCCCTCTGTTTCAGCCCCTCTGTTTCAGCCCCTCTGTTTCAGCCCCTCTGTTTCTCGCCCTCTGTTTCTCGCCCTCTGTTTCTCGCTCTTTGTTCTCGCCCTCTGTTTCTCGCCCTCTGTTTCAGCCCCTCTGTTTCAGCCCCTCTGTTTCAGCCCCTCTGTTTCATCCCCTCTGTTTCAGACCCTCTGTTTCAGCCCCTGTGTTTCAGCCCCTCTGTTTCTCGCCCTCTGTTTCTCGCCCTCTGTTTCTCGCTCTCTGTTTCTTTCCCTCTGTATCTCGCCCTCTGTATCAGCCCCTCTGTTTCAGCCACTCTGTTTCAACTCCTCTGTTTCTCGCCCTCTGTTTCTCGCCCACTGTTTCTCGCCCTCTGTTTCAGCCCCTCTGTTTCAGCCCCTCTGTTTCAGCCCCTCTGTTTCAGCCCCTCTGTTTCTCGCCCTCTGTTTCTCGCTCTCTGTTTCTCGCCCTCTGTTTCTCGCCCTCTGTTTCAGCCCCTCTGTTTCTCGCCCTCTGTTTCTCGCCCTCAGGTTCAGCCCCTCTGTTACTCGCCCACTGTTTCAGCCCCTCTGTTTCTCGCCATCTGTTTCAGCCCCTCTATTTCAGCCCCTCTGTTTCAGCCCCTCTGTTTCTCGCTCTCTGTTTCTCGCCCTCTGTTTCTCGCCCTCTGTTTCAGCCCCTCTGTTTCAGCCCCTCTGTTTCAGCCCCACTGTTTCTCGCCCTCTGTTTCTCTTTCTCTGTTTCTCGCCCTCTGTTTCAGCCCCTCTGTTTCTCGCCATCTGTTTCAGCCCCTCTGTTTCATCCCCTCTGTTTCTCGCCCTCTGTTTCAGCCCCTCTGTTTCTCGCCCTCTGTTTCAGCCCCTCTGTTTCAGCCCCTCTGTTTCAGCCCCTCTGTTTCAGCCCCTCTGTTTCAGCCCCTCTGTTTCTCGCCGTCTGTTTCTCGCCCTCTGTTTCAGCCCCTCTGTTTCAGACCCTCTGCTTCAGCCCCTCTGTTTCTCGCCCTCTGTTTCTCGCCCTCTGTTTCTCGCCCTCTGTTTCTCGATCTCTGTTTCTGGCCCTCTGTTTCTCGCTCTCTGTTTCAGCCCCTCTGTTTCAGCCCCTCTGTTTCAGCCCCTCTGTTTCAGCCCCTCTGTTTCAGCCCCTCTGTTTCTCGCCCTCTGTTTCTCGCCCTCTGTTTCAGCCCCTCTGTTTCAGCCCCTCTATTTCAGCCCCTCTGTTTCAGCCCCTCTGTTTCTCGCTCTCTGTTTCTCGCCCTCTGTTTCTCGCCCTCTGTTTCAGCCCCTCTGTTTCAGCCCCTCTGTTTCAGCCCCTCTGTTTCTCGCCTTCTGTTTCTTTCCCTCTGTTTCTCGCCCTCTGTTTCAGCCCCTCTGTTTCAGTCCCTCTGTTTCAGCCCCTCTGTTTCAGCCCCTCTGTTTCAGCCCCTCTGTTTCTCGCCCTCTGTTTCAGCCCCTCTGTTTCAGCCCCTCTGTTTCTCGCCCTCAGTTTCAGCCCCTCTGTTTCAGCCCCTCAGTTTCAGCCACTCTGTTTCAGCCCCTCTGTTTCTCGCCCTCTGTAATTCGCCCTCTGTTTCAGCCCTTCTGTTTTAGCCCCTCTGTTTCTCGCCCTCTGTTTCTCGCCCTCTGTTTCTCGCCCTCTGTTTCTCGCTCTCTGTTTCTCGCCCTCTGTTTCTCGCGCTCTGTTTCAGCCCCTCTGTTTCAGCCCATCTGTTTCAGCCCCTCTGTTTCAGCCCCTCTGTTTCAGCCCCTCTGTTTATCGCCCTCTGTTTCTCGCCCTCTGTTTCTCGCCCTCTGTTTCTCGCTCTCTGTTTCTCGCCCTCTGTTTCTCGCCCTCTGTTTCAGCCCCTCTGTTTCAGCCCCTCTGTTTCAGCCCCTCTGTTTCTCGCCCTCTGTTTCTCTCCCACTGTTTCTCGCCCTCTGTTTCTGCCCCTCTGTTTCAGCCCCTCTGTTTCAGCCCCTCTGTTTCAGCCCCTCTGTTTCTCGCCCTCTGTTTCTCGCCCTCTGTTTCTTGCCCTCTGTTTCTCGCTCTCTGTTTCTCGCCCTCTGTTTCTCGCCCTCTGTTTCAGCCCCTCTGTTTCAGCCACTCTGTTTCAGCCCCTCTGTTTCTCGCCCTCTGTTTCTCGCCCTCTGTTTCTCGCCCTCAGTTTCAGCCCCTCTGTTTCAGCCCCTTTGTTTCAGCCCCTCTGTTTCAGCCCCTCTGTTTCTCGCCCACTGTTTCTCGCCCTCTGTTTCAGCCCCTCTGTTTCAGCCCCTCTGTTTCAGCCCCTCTGTTTCAGCCCCTCTGTTTCAGCCACTCTGTTTCAGCCCCTCTGTTTCTCGCACTCTGTTTCAGCCCCTTTGTTTCAGCCCCTCTGTTTCTCGCCCTCTGTTTCTCGCCCTCTGTTTCTCGCCCTCTGTTTCTTGCCCTCTGTTTCAGCCCCTCTGTTTCAGCCCCTCAGTTTCAGCTCCTCTGTTTCTCGCCCTCTGTTTCTCGCCCTCTGTTTCTCGCTCTCTGTTTCTCGCCCTCTGTTTCTCGCCCTCTGTTTCAGCCCCTCTGTTTCAGCTCCTCTGTTCCTCGCTCTCTGTTTCTCGCAATCTGTTTCAGCCCCTCTGTTTCTCGCCCACTGTTTCAGCCCCTCTGTTTCTCGCCATCTGTTTCAGCCCCTCTGTTTCAGCCCCTCTGTTTCTCGCCCTCTGTTTCAGCCCCTCTGTTTCAGCCCCTCTGTTTCAGCCCCTCTGTTTCAGCCCCTCTGTTTCAGCACCTCTGTTTCTCGCACTTTGTTTCTCGCCCTCTGTTTCAGCCCCTCTGTTTCTCGCCCTCTGTTTCAGCCCCTCTGTTTCAGTCCCTCTGTTTCAGCCCCTCTGTTTCCGCCCCTCTGTTTCAGCCCCTCTGTTTCAGTCCCTCTGTTTCAGCCCCTCTGTTTCCGCCCCTCTGTTTCAGCCCCTCTGTTTCAGCCCCTCTGTTTCAGCCCCTCTCTTTCTCGCCCTCTGTTTCAGCCGCTCTGTTTCAGCCCCTCTCTTTCAGCCACTCTGTTTCAGCCCCTCTGTTTCACGCCCTCTGTTTCAGCCCCTCTGTTTCAGCCCCTCTGTTTCAGCCCCTCTGTTTCAGCCCCTCTGTTTCAGCCCCTCTGTTTCAGCCCCTCTGTTTCTCGCCCTCTGTTTCTCGCCCTCTGTTTCTCGCTCTTTGTTCTCGCCCTCTGTTTCTCGCCCTCTGTTTCAGCCCCTCTGTTTCAGCCTCTCTGTTTCAGCCCCTCTGTTTCATCCCCTCTGTTTCAGACCCTCTGTTTCAGCCCCTGTGTTTCAGCCCCTCTGTTTCTCGCCCTCTGTTTCTCGCCCTCTGTTTCTCGCTCTCTGTTTCTTGCCCTCTGTATCTCGCCCTCTGTATCAGCCCCTCTGTTTCAGCCACTCTGTTTCAACTCCTCTGTTTCTCGCCCTCTGTTTCTCGCCCACTGTTTCTCGCCCTCTGTTTCAGCCCCTCTGTTTCAGCCCCTCTGTTTCAGCCCCTCTGTTTCAGCCCCTCTGTTTCTCGCCCTCTGTTTCTCGCTCTCTGTTTCTCGCCCTCTGTTTCTCGCCCTCTGTTTCAGCCCCTCTGTTTCTCGCCCTCTGTTTCTCGCCCTCAGGTTCAGCCCCTCTGTTACTCGCCCACTGTTTCAGCCCCTCTGTTTCTCGCCATCTGTTTCAGCCCCTCTGTTTCAGCCCCTCTGTTTCTCGCCCTCTGTTTCAGCCCCTCTGTTTCAGCCCCTCTGTTTCAGCCCCTATGTTTCAGCCCCTCCGTTTCAGCCCCTCTGTTTCAGCCCCTCTGTTTCTCGCCCTCTGTTTCTCGCCCTCTGTTTCTTGCCCTCTGTTTCTCGCTCTCTGTTTCTCGCCCTCTGTTTCTCGCCCTCTGTTTCAGCCCCTCTGTTTCTCGCCCTCTGTTTCTCGCCCTCTGTTTCTCGCCCTCAGGTTCAGCCTCTCTGTTTCAGCCCCTCTGTTTCAGCCCCTCTGTTTCTCGCCCTCTGTTTCAGCCCCTCTGTTTCTCGCCCTCTGTTTCTCGCCCTCTGTTTCTCGCCCTCTGTTTCAGCCCCTCTGTTTCAGCCCCTCTGTTTCAGCCCCTCTGTTTCATCCCCTCTGTTTCAGCCCCTCTGTTTCAGCCCCTCTGTTTCTCGCCCTCTGTTTCTCACCCTCTGTTTCTCGCCCTCTGTTTCTCGCTCTCTGTTTCTCGCCCTCTGTTTCTCGCCCTCTGTTTCAGCCCCTCTGTTTCAGCCCCTCTGTTTCAGCCCCTCTGTTTCTCGCCCTCTGTTTCTCGCCCACTGTTTCTCGCCCTCTTTTTCAGCCCCTCTGTTTCAGCCCCTCTGTTTCAGCCCTTCTGTTTCAGCCCCTCTGTTTCTCGCCATCTGTTTCATCCCCTCTGTTTCAGCCCCTCTGTTTCAGCTCCTCTGTTTCAGCCCCTCTGTTTCAGCCCCTCTGTTTCTCGCCCTCTGTTTCTCGCCCTCGGTTTCAGCCCCTCTGTTTCTCGCCCTGTGTTTCAGCCCCTCTGTTTCTCGCCCTCTGTTTCAGGCCCTCTGTTTCAGCCCCTCAGTTTCAGCCCCTCTTTTAAAGCCCTTCTGTTTAAGCCCCTCTGTTTCAGCCCCTCTGATTCTCGCCCTCTGTTTCAGCCCCTCTGTTTCTCGCCCTCTGTTTCAGACCCTCTGTTTCAGCCCCTCAGTATCAGCCCCTCTCTTTCAGCCCCTCTGTTTCTCGCCCTCTGTTTCTCGCCCTCTGTTTCTCGCCCTCTGTTTCTCGCCCACTGTTTCAGCCCCTCTGTTTCAGCCCCTCTGTTTAAGCCCATCTGAGTCAGCCCCTCTGTTTCAGCCCCTCTGTTTCAGCCCCTCTGTTTCAGCCCCACTGTTTCTCGCCCTCTGTTTCTCTTTCTCTGTTTCTCGCCCTCTGTTTCAGCCCCTCTGTTTCTCGCCCACTGTTTCAGCCCCTCTGTTTCTCGCCATCTGTTTCAGCCCCTCTGTTTCAGCCCCTCTGTTTCTCGCCCTCTGTTTCAGCCCCTCTGTTTCAGCCCCTCTGTTTCAGCCCCTCTGTTTCAGCCCCTCTGTTTCTCGCCCTCTGTTTCTCGCCCTCTGTTTCAGCCCCTCTGTTTCAGCCCCTCTGTTTCAGCCCCTCTGTTTCTCGCCCTTTGTTTCTCGCCCTCTGTTTCTCGCCCTCTGTTTCTCGATCTGTGTTTCTCGCCCTCTGTTTCTCGCTCTCTGTTTCAGCCCCTCTGTTTCAGCCCCTCTGTTTCAGCCCCTCTGTTTCAGCCCCTCTGTTTCAGCCCCTCTGTTTCTCGCCCTCTGTTTCTCGCCCTCTGTTTCTCGCTCTCTGTTTCTCGCCCTCTGTTTCTCGCCCTCTGTTTCAGCCCCTCTGTTTCAGCCCGTCTGTTTCAGCCCCTCTGTTTCTCGCCCTCTGTTTCTCGCCCACTGTTTCTCGCCCTCTGTTTCAGCCCCTCTGTTTCAGCCCCTCTGTTTCAGCCCCTCTGTTTCAGCCCCTCTGTTTCTCGCCCTCTGTTTCTCGCCCTCTGTTTCTTGCCCTCTGTTTCTAGCTCTCTGTTTCTCGCCCTCTGTTTCTCGCCCTCTGTTTCAGCCCCTCTGTTTCAGCCCCTCTGTTTCAGCCCATCTGTTTCTCGCCCTCTGTTTCAGCCCCTCTGTTTCAGCTCCTCTCTTTCTCGCCCTCTGTTTCTCGCCCACTGTTTCTCGCCCTCTGTTTCAGCCCGTCTGTTTCAGCCCCTCTGTTTCAGCCCCTCTGTTTCAGCCCCTCTGTTTCTCGCCCTCTGTTTCTCGCCCTCTGTTTCTTGCCCTCTGTTTCTCGCTCTCTGTTTCTCGCCCTCTGTTTCTCGCCCTCTGTTTCAGCCCCTCTGTTTCTCGCCCTCTGTTTCTCGCCCTCTGTTTCTCGCCCTCAGGTTCAGCCCCTCTGTTTCAGCCCCTTTGTTTCAGCCCCTCTGTTTCTGCCCCTCTGTTTCTCGCCCACTGTTTCTCGCCCTCTGTTTCAGCCCCTCTGTTTCAGCCCCTCTGTTTCAGCCCCTCTGTTTCTGCCCCTCTGTTTCAGCCCCTCTGTTTCAGCCCCTCTGTTTCTCGCCCTCTATTTCTCGCCCTCTGTTTCTCGCCCTCTGTTTCTCGCCCTCTGTTACAGCCCCTGTGTTTAAGCCTCTCTGTTTCTCGCCCTCTGTTTCTCGCCCTCTGTTTCAGCCCCTCTGTTTCAGCCCCTCTGTTTCAGCCCCTCTGTTTCTCCCCCTCTGTTTCAGCACCTCTGTTTCTCGCCCTCTCTTTCAGCCCCTCTCTTTCTCGCCCACTGTTGCAGACCCTCTGTTTCAGCCCCTCTGTTTCAGCCCCTCTGTTTCTCGCCCTCTGTTTCAGACCCTCTGTTTCAGCCCCTCTGTTTCTGCACCTCTGTTACAGCCCCTCTGTTTCTCGCCATCTGTTTCAGCCCCTCTGTTTCAGCCCCTCTGTTTCTCGCCCTCTGTTTCAGCCCCTCTGTTTCAGCCCCTCTGATTCAGCCCCTCTGTTTCAGCACCTCTGTTTCTCGCCAATTGTTTCTCGCCCTCTGTTTCAGCCCCTCTGATTCTCGCCCTCTGTTTCAGCCCCTCTGTTTCTCGCCCTCTGTTTCAGCCCCTCTGTTTCAGACCCTCTGTTTCAGCCCCTCTGTTTCAACCCCTCTGTTTCAGCCCCTCTGTTTAACGCCCTCTGTTTCAGCCCCTCTGTTTCAGCCCCTCTATTTCAGCCCCTCTGTTTCAGCCCCTCTGTTTCTCGCTCTCTGTTTCTCGCCCTCTGTTTCTCGCCCTCTGTTTCAGCCCCTCTGTTTCAGCCCCTCTGTTTCAGCCCCACTGTTTCTCGCCCTCTGTTTCTCTTTCTCTGTTTCTCGCCCTCTGTTTCAGCCCCTCTGTTTCTCGCCATCTGTTTCAGCCCCTCTGTTTCATCCCCTCTGTTTCTCGCCCTCTGTTTCAGCCCCTCTGTTTCTCGCCCTCTGTTTCAGCCCCTCTGTTTCAGCCCCTCTGTTTCAGCCCCTCTGTTTCAGCCCCTCTGTTTCAGCCCCTCTGTTTCTCGCCCTCTGTTTCTCGCCCTCTGTTTCAGCCCCTCTGTTTCAGACCCTCTGCTTCAGACCCTCTGTTTCTCGCCCGCTGTTTCTCGCCCTCTGTTTCTCGCCCTCTGTTTCTCGATCTCTGTTTCTGGCCCTCTGTTTCTCGCTCTCTGTTTCAGCCCCTATGTTTCAGCCCCTCTGTTTCAGCCCCTCTGTTTCAGCCCCTCTGTTTCAGCCCCTCTGTTTCAGCCCCTCTGTTTCTCGCCCTCTGTTTCTCGCCCTCTGTTTCAGCCCCTCTGTTTCAGCCCCTCTATTTCAGCCCCTCTGTTTCAGCCCCTCTGTTTCTCGCTCTCTGTTTCTCGCCCTCTGTTTCTCGCCCTCTGTTTCAGCCCCTCTGTTTCTGCCCCTCTGTTTCAGCCCCTCTGTTTCTCGCCTTCTGTTTCTTTCCCTCTGTTTCTCGCCCTCTGTTTCAGCCCCTCTGTTTCAGTCCCTCTGTTTCAGCCCCTCTGTTTCAGCCCCTCTGTTTCAGCCCCTCTGTTTCTCGCCCTCTGTTTCAGCCCCTCTGTTTCAGCCCCTCTGTTTCTCGCCCTCAGTTTCAGCCCCTCTGTTTCAGCCCCTCTGTTTCAGCCACTCTGTTTCAGCCCCTCTGTTTCTCGCCCTCTGTAATTCGCCCTCTGTTTCAGCCCTTCTGTTTTAGCCCCTCTGTTTCTCGCCCTCTGTTTCTCGCCCTCTGTTTCTCGCCCTCTGTTTCTCGCTCTCTGTTTCTCGCCCTCTGTTTCTCGCCCTCTGTTTCAGCCCCTCTGTTTCAGCCCATCTGTTCAGGCCCTCTGTTTCAGCCCCTCTGTTTCAGCCCCTCTGTTTATCGCCCTCTGTTTCTCGCCCTCTGTTTCTCGCCCTCTGTTTCTCGCTCTCTGTTTCTCGCCCTCTGTTTCTCGCCCTCTGTTTCAGCCCCTCTGTTTCAGCCCCTCTGTTTCAGCCCCTCTGTTTCTCGCCCTCTGTTTCTCTCCCACTGTTTCTCGCCCTCTGTTTCTGCCCCTCTGTTTCAGCCCCTCTGTTTCAGCCCCTCTGTTTCAGCCCCTCTGTTTCTCGCCCTCTGTTTCTCGCCCTCTGTTTCTTGCCCTCTGTTTCTCGCTCTCTGTTTCTCGCCCTCTGTTTCTCGCCCTCTGTTTCAGCCCCTCTGTTTCAGCCACTCTGTTTCAGCCCCTCTGTTTCTCGCCCTCTGTTTCTCGCCCTCTGTTTCTCGCCCTCAGTTTCAGCCCCTCTGTTTCAGCCCCTTTGTTTCAGCCCCTCTGTTTCAGCCCCTCTGTTTCTCGCCCACTGTTTCTCGCCCTCTGTTTCAGCCCCTCTGTTTCAGCCCCTCTGTTTCAGCCCCTCTGTTTCAGCCCCTCTGTTTCAGCCACTCTGTTTCAGCCCCTCTGTTTCTCGCACTCTGTTTCAGCCCCTTTGTTTCAGCCCCTCTGTATCTCGCCCTCTGTTTCTCGCCCTCTGTTCCTCGCCCTTTGTTTCTTGCCCTCTGTTTCAGCCCCTCTGTTTCAGCCCCTCAGTTTCAGCCCCTCTGTTTCTCGCCCTCTGTTTCTCGCCCTCTGTTTCTCGCTCTCTGTTTCTCGCCCTCTGTTTCTCGCCCTCTGTTTCAGCCCCTCTGTTTCAGCTCCTCTGTTCCTCGCTCTCTGTTTCTCGCAATCTGTTTCAGCCCCTCTGTTTCTCGCCCACTGTTTCAGCCCCTCTGTTTCTCGCCATCTGTTTCAGCCCCTCTGTTTCAGCCCCTCTGTTTCTCGCCCTCTGTTTCAGCCCCTCTGTTTCAGCCCCTCTGTTTCAGCCCCTCTGTTTCAGCACCTCTGTTTCTCGCACTTTGTTTCTCGCCCTCTGTTTCAGCCCCTCTGTTTCTCGCCCTCTGTTTCAGCCCCTCTGTTTCAGTCCCTCTGTTTCAGCCCCTCTGTTTCCGCCCCTCTGTTTCAGCCCCTCTGTTTCAGCCCCTCTGTTTCAGCCCCTCTGTTTCAGCCCCACTGTTTCTCGCCCTCTGTTTCTCTTTCTCTGTTTCTCGCCCTCTGTTTCAGCCCCTCTGTTTCTCGCCCACTGTTTCAGCCCCTCTGTTTCTCGCCATCTGTTTCAGCCCCTCTGTTTCAGCCCCTCTGTTTCTCGCCCTCTGTTTCAGCCCCTCTGTTTCAGCCCCTCTGTTTCAGCCCCTCTGTTTCAGCCCCTCTGTTTCTCGCCCTCTGTTTCTCGCCCTCTGTTTCAGCCCCTCTGTTTCAGCCCCTCTGTTTCAGCCCCTCTGTTTCTCGCCCTTTGTTTCTCGCCCTCTGTTTCTCGCCCTCTGTTTCTCGATCTGTGTTTCTCGCCCTCTGTTTCTCGCTCTCTGTTTCAGCCCCTCTGTTTCAGCCCCTCTGTTTCAGCCCCTCTGTTTCAGCCCCTCTGTTTCAGCCCCTCTGTTTCTCGCCCTCTGTTTCTCGCCCTCTGTTTCTCGCTCTCTGTTTCTCGCCCTCTGTTTCTCGCCCTCTGTTTCAGCCCCTCTGTTTCAGCCCGTCTGTTTCAGCCCCTCTGTTTCTCGCCCTCTGTTTCTCGCCCACTGTTTCTCGCCCTCTGTTTCAGCCCCTCTGTTTCAGCCCCTCTGTTTCAGCCCCTCTGTTTCAGCCCCTCTGTTTCTCGCCCTCTGTTTCTCGCCCTCTGTTTCTTGCCCTCTGTTTCTAGCTCTCTGTTTCTCGCCCTCTGTTTCTCGCCCTCTGTTTCAGCCCCTCTGTTTCAGCCCCTCTGTTTCAGCCCATCTGTTTCTCGCCCTCTGTTTCAGCCCCTCTGTTTCAGCTCCTCTCTTTCTCGCCCTCTGTTTCTCGCCCACTGTTTCTCGCCCTCTGTTTCAGCCCGTCTGTTTCAGCCCCTCTGTTTCAGCCCCTCTGTTTCAGCCCCTCTGTTTCTCGCCCTCTGTTTCTCGCCCTCTGTTTCTTGCCCTCTGTTTCTCGCTCTCTGTTTCTCGCCCTCTGTTTCTCGCCCTCTGTTTCAGCCCCTCTGTTTCTCGCCCTCTGTTTCTCGCCCTCTGTTTCTCGCCCTCAGGTTCAGCCCCTCTGTTTCAGCCCCTTTGTTTCAGCCCCTCTGTTTCTGCCCCTCTGTTTCTCGCCCACTGTTTCTCGCCCTCTGTTTCAGCCCCTCTGTTTCAGCCCCTCTGTTTCAGCCCCTCTGTTTCTGCCCCTCTGTTTCAGCCCCTCTGTTTCAGCCCCTCTGTTTCTCGCCCTCTATTTCTCGCCCTCTGTTTCTCGCCCTCTGTTTCTCGCCCTCTGTTACAGCCCCTGTGTTTAAGCCTCTCTGTTTCTCGCCCTCTGTTTCTCGCCCTCTGTTTCAGCCCCTCTGTTTCAGCCCCTCTGTTTCAGCCCCTCTGTTTCTCCCCCTCTGTTTCAGCACCTCTGTTTCTCGCCCTCTCTTTCAGCCCCTCTCTTTCTCGCCCACTGTTGCAGACCCTCTGTTTCAGCCCCTCTGTTTCAGCCCCTCTGTTTCTCGCCCTCTGTTTCAGACCCTCTGTTTCAGCCCCTCTGTTTCTGCACCTCTGTTACAGCCCCTCTGTTTCTCGCCATCTGTTTCAGCCCCTCTGTTTCAGCCCCTCTGTTTCTCGCCCTCTGTTTCAGCCCCTCTGTTTCAGCCCCTCTGATTCAGCCCCTCTGTTTCAGCACCTCTGTTTCTCGCCAATTGTTTCTCGCCCTCTGTTTCAGCCCCTCTGATTCTCGCCCTCTGTTTCAGCCCCTCTGTTTCTCGCCCTCTGTTTCAGCCCCTCTGTTTCAGACCCTCTGTTTCAGCCCCTCTGTTTCAACCCCTCTGTTTCAGCCCCTCTGTTTAACGCCCTCTGTTTCAGCCCCTCTGTTTCAGCCCCTCTATTTCAGCCCCTCTGTTTCAGCCCCTCTGTTTCTCGCTCTCTGTTTCTCGCCCTCTGTTTCTCGCCCTCTGTTTCAGCCCCTCTGTTTCAGCCCCTCTGTTTCAGCCCCACTGTTTCTCGCCCTCTGTTTCTCTTTCTCTGTTTCTCGCCCTCTGTTTCAGCCCCTCTGTTTCTCGCCATCTGTTTCAGCCCCTCTGTTTCATCCCCTCTGTTTCTCGCCCTCTGTTTCAGCCCCTCTGTTTCTCGCCCTCTGTTTCAGCCCCTCTGTTTCAGCCCCTCTGTTTCAGCCCCTCTGTTTCAGCCCCTCTGTTTCAGCCCCTCTGTTTCTCGCCCTCTGTTTCTCGCCCTCTGTTTCAGCCCCTCTGTTTCAGACCCTCTGCTTCAGACCCTCTGTTTCTCGCCCGCTGTTTCTCGCCCTCTGTTTCTCGCCCTCTGTTTCTCGATCTCTGTTTCTGGCCCTCTGTTTCTCGCTCTCTGTTTCAGCCCCTATGTTTCAGCCCCTCTGTTTCAGCCCCTCTGTTTCAGCCCCTCTGTTTCAGCCCCTCTGTTTCAGCCCCTCTGTTTCTCGCCCTCTGTTTCTCGCCCTCTGTTTCAGCCCCTCTGTTTCAGCCCCTCTATTTCAGCCCCTCTGTTTCAGCCCCTCTGTTTCTCGCTCTCTGTTTCTCGCCCTCTGTTTCTCGCCCTCTGTTTCAGCCCCTCTGTTTCTGCCCCTCTGTTTCAGCCCCTCTGTTTCTCGCCTTCTGTTTCTTTCCCTCTGTTTCTCGCCCTCTGTTTCAGCCCCTCTGTTTCAGTCCCTCTGTTTCAGCCCCTCTGTTTCAGCCCCTCTGTTTCAGCCCCTCTGTTTCTCGCCCTCTGTTTCAGCCCCTCTGTTTCAGCCCCTCTGTTTCTCGCCCTCAGTTTCAGCCCCTCTGTTTCAGCCCCTCTGTTTCAGCCACTCTGTTTCAGCCCCTCTGTTTCTCGCCCTCTGTAATTCGCCCTCTGTTTCAGCCCTTCTGTTTTAGCCCCTCTGTTTCTCGCCCTCTGTTTCTCGCCCTCTGTTTCTCGCCCTCTGTTTCTCGCTCTCTGTTTCTCGCCCTCTGTTTCTCGCCCTCTGTTTCAGCCCCTCTGTTTCAGCCCATCTGTTCAGGCCCTCTGTTTCAGCCCCTCTGTTTCAGCCCCTCTGTTTATCGCCCTCTGTTTCTCGCCCTCTGTTTCTCGCCCTCTGTTTCTCGCTCTCTGTTTCTCGCCCTCTGTTTCTCGCCCTCTGTTTCAGCCCCTCTGTTTCAGCCCCTCTGTTTCAGCCCCTCTGTTTCTCGCCCTCTGTTTCTCTCCCACTGTTTCTCGCCCTCTGTTTCTGCCCCTCTGTTTCAGCCCCTCTGTTTCAGCCCCTCTGTTTCAGCCCCTCTGTTTCTCGCCCTCTGTTTCTCGCCCTCTGTTTCTTGCCCTCTGTTTCTCGCTCTCTGTTTCTCGCCCTCTGTTTCTCGCCCTCTGTTTCAGCCCCTCTGTTTCAGCCACTCTGTTTCAGCCCCTCTGTTTCTCGCCCTCTGTTTCTCGCCCTCTGTTTCTCGCCCTCAGTTTCAGCCCCTCTGTTTCAGCCCCTTTGTTTCAGCCCCTCTGTTTCAGCCCCTCTGTTTCTCGCCCACTGTTTCTCGCCCTCTGTTTCAGCCCCTCTGTTTCAGCCCCTCTGTTTCAGCCCCTCTGTTTCAGCCCCTCTGTTTCAGCCACTCTGTTTCAGCCCCTCTGTTTCTCGCACTCTGTTTCAGCCCCTTTGTTTCAGCCCCTCTGTATCTCGCCCTCTGTTTCTCGCCCTCTGTTCCTCGCCCTTTGTTTCTTGCCCTCTGTTTCAGCCCCTCTGTTTCAGCCCCTCAGTTTCAGCCCCTCTGTTTCTCGCCCTCTGTTTCTCGCCCTCTGTTTCTCGCTCTCTGTTTCTCGCCCTCTGTTTCTCGCCCTCTGTTTCAGCCCCTCTGTTTCAGCTCCTCTGTTCCTCGCTCTCTGTTTCTCGCAATCTGTTTCAGCCCCTCTGTTTCTCGCCCACTGTTTCAGCCCCTCTGTTTCTCGCCATCTGTTTCAGCCCCTCTGTTTCAGCCCCTCTGTTTCTCGCCCTCTGTTTCAGCCCCTCTGTTTCAGCCCCTCTGTTTCAGCCCCTCTGTTTCAGCACCTCTGTTTCTCGCACTTTGTTTCTCGCCCTCTGTTTCAGCCCCTCTGTTTCTCGCCCTCTGTTTCAGCCCCTCTGTTTCAGTCCCTCTGTTTCAGCCCCTCTGTTTCCGCCCCTCTGTTTCAGCCCCTCTGTTTCAGCCCCTCTGTTTCAGCCCCTCTGTTTCAGCCCCACTGTTTCTCGCCCTCTGTTTCTCTTTCTCTGTTTCTCGCCCTCTGTTTCAGCCCCTCTGTTTCTCGCCCACTGTTTCAGCCCCTCTGTTTCTCGCCATCTGTTTCAGCCCCTCTGTTTCAGCCCCTCTGTTTCTCGCCCTCTGTTTCAGCCCCTCTGTTTCAGCCCCTCTGTTTCAGCCCCTCTGTTTCAGCCCCTCTGTTTCTCGCCCTCTGTTTCTCGCCCTCTGTTTCAGCCCCTCTGTTTCAGCCCCTCTGTTTCAGCCCCTCTGTTTCTCGCCCTTTGTTTCTCGCCCTCTGTTTCTCGCCCTCTGTTTCTCGATCTGTGTTTCTCGCCCTCTGTTTCTCGCTCTCTGTTTCAGCCCCTCTGTTTCAGCCCCTCTGTTTCAGCCCCTCTGTTTCAGCCCCTCTGTTTCAGCCCCTCTGTTTCTCGCCCTCTGTTTCTCGCCCTCTGTTTCTCGCTCTCTGTTTCTCGCCCTCTGTTTCTCGCCCTCTGTTTCAGCCCCTCTGTTTCAGCCCGTCTGTTTCAGCCCCTCTGTTTCTCGCCCTCTGTTTCTCGCCCACTGTTTCTCGCCCTCTGTTTCAGCCCCTCTGTTTCAGCCCCTCTGTTTCAGCCCCTCTGTTTCAGCCCCTCTGTTTCTCGCCCTCTGTTTCTCGCCCTCTGTTTCTTGCCCTCTGTTTCTAGCTCTCTGTTTCTCGCCCTCTGTTTCTCGCCCTCTGTTTCAGCCCCTCTGTTTCAGCCCCTCTGTTTCAGCCCATCTGTTTCTCGCCCTCTGTTTCAGCCCCTCTGTTTCAGCTCCTCTCTTTCTCGCCCTCTGTTTCTCGCCCACTGTTTCTCGCCCTCTGTTTCAGCCCGTCTGTTTCAGCCCCTCTGTTTCAGCCCCTCTGTTTCAGCCCCTCTGTTTCTCGCCCTCTGTTTCTCGCCCTCTGTTTCTTGCCCTCTGTTTCTCGCTCTCTGTTTCTCGCCCTCTGTTTCTCGCCCTCTGTTTCAGCCCCTCTGTTTCTCGCCCTCTGTTTCTCGCCCTCTGTTTCTCGCCCTCAGGTTCAGCCCCTCTGTTTCAGCCCCTTTGTTTCAGCCCCTCTGTTTCTGCCCCTCTGTTTCTCGCCCACTGTTTCTCGCCCTCTGTTTCAGCCCCTCTGTTTCAGCCCCTCTGTTTCAGCCCCTCTGTTTCTGCCCCTCTGTTTCAGCCCCTCTGTTTCAGCCCCTCTGTTTCTCGCCCTCTATTTCTCGCCCTCTGTTTCTCGCCCTCTGTTTCTCGCCCTCTGTTACAGCCCCTGTGTTTAAGCCTCTCTGTTTCTCGCCCTCTGTTTCTCGCCCTCTGTTTCAGCCCCTCTGTTTCAGCCCCTCTGTTTCAGCCCCTCTGTTTCTCCCCCTCTGTTTCAGCACCTCTGTTTCTCGCCCTCTCTTTCAGCCCCTCTCTTTCTCGCCCACTGTTGCAGACCCTCTGTTTCAGCCCCTCTGTTTCAGCCCCTCTGTTTCTCGCCCTCTGTTTCAGACCCTCTGTTTCAGCCCCTCTGTTTCTGCACCTCTGTTACAGCCCCTCTGTTTCTCGCCATCTGTTTCAGCCCCTCTGTTTCAGCCCCTCTGTTTCTCGCCCTCTGTTTCAGCCCCTCTGTTTCAGCCCCTCTGATTCAGCCCCTCTGTTTCAGCACCTCTGTTTCTCGCCAATTGTTTCTCGCCCTCTGTTTCAGCCCCTCTGATTCTCGCCCTCTGTTTCAGCCCCTCTGTTTCTCGCCCTCTGTTTCAGCCCCTCTGTTTCAGACCCTCTGTTTCAGCCCCTCTGTTTCAACCCCTCTGTTTCAGCCCCTCTGTTTAACGCCCTCTGTTTCAGCCCCTCTGTTTCAGCCCCTCTATTTCAGCCCCTCTGTTTCAGCCCCTCTGTTTCTCGCTCTCTGTTTCTCGCCCTCTGTTTCTCGCCCTCTGTTTCAGCCCCTCTGTTTCAGCCCCTCTGTTTCAGCCCCACTGTTTCTCGCCCTCTGTTTCTCTTTCTCTGTTTCTCGCCCTCTGTTTCAGCCCCTCTGTTTCTCGCCATCTGTTTCAGCCCCTCTGTTTCATCCCCTCTGTTTCTCGCCCTCTGTTTCAGCCCCTCTGTTTCTCGCCCTCTGTTTCAGCCCCTCTGTTTCAGCCCCTCTGTTTCAGCCCCTCTGTTTCAGCCCCTCTGTTTCAGCCCCTCTGTTTCTCGCCCTCTGTTTCTCGCCCTCTGTTTCAGCCCCTCTGTTTCAGACCCTCTGCTTCAGACCCTCTGTTTCTCGCCCGCTGTTTCTCGCCCTCTGTTTCTCGCCCTCTGTTTCTCGATCTCTGTTTCTGGCCCTCTGTTTCTCGCTCTCTGTTTCAGCCCCTCTGTTTCAGCCCCTCTGTTTCAGCCCCTCTGTTTCAGCCCCTCTGTTTCAGCCCCTCTGTTTCAGCCCCTCTGTTTCTCGCCCTCTGTTTCTCGCCCTCTGTTTCAGCCCCTCTGTTTCAGCCCCTCTATTTCAGCCCCTCTGTTTCAGCCCCTCTGTTTCTCGCTCTCTGTTTCTCGCCCTCTGTTTCTCGCCCTCTGTTTCAGCCCCTCTGTTTCTGCCCCTCTGTTTCAGCCCCTCTGTTTCTCGCCTTCTGTTTCTTTCCCTCTGTTTCTCGCCCTCTGTTTCAGCCCCTCTGTTTCAGTCCCTCTGTTTCAGCCCCTCTGTTTCAGCCCCTCTGTTTCAGCCCCTCTGTTTCTCGCCCTCTGTTTCAGCCCCTCTGTTTCAGCCCCTCTGTTTCTCGCCCTCAGTTTCAGCCCCTCTGTTTCAGCCCCTCTGTTTCAGCCACTCTGTTTCAGCCCCTCTGTTTCTCGCCCTCTGTAATTCGCCCTCTGTTTCAGCCCTTCTGTTTTAGCCCCTCTGTTTCTCGCCCTCTGTTTCTCGCCCTCTGTTTCTCGCCCTCTGTTTCTCGCTCTCTGTTTCTCGCCCTCTGTTTCTCGCCCTCTGTTTCAGCCCCTCTGTTTCAGCCCATCTGTTCAGGCCCTCTGTTTCAGCCCCTCTGTTTCAGCCCCTCTGTTTATCGCCCTCTGTTTCTCGCCCTCTGTTTCTCGCCCTCTGTTTCTCGCTCTCTGTTTCTCGTCCTCTGTTTCTCGCCCTCTGTTTCAGCCCCTCTGTTTCAGCCCCTCTGTTTCAGCCCCTCTGTTTCTCGCCCTCTGTTTCTCTCCCACTGTTTCTCGCCCTCTGTTTCTGCCCCTCTGTTTCAGCCCCTCTGTTTCAGCCCCTCTGTTTCAGCCCCTCTGTTTCTCGCCCTCTGTTTCTCGCCCTCTGTTTCTTGCCCTCTGTTTCTCGCTCTCTGTTTCTCGCCCTCTGTTTCTCGCCCTCTGTTTCAGCCCCTCTGTTTCAGCCACTCTGTTTCAGCCCCTCTGTTTCTCGCCCTCTGTTTCTCGCCCTCTGTTTCTCGCCCTCAGTTTCAGCCCCTCTGTTTCAGCCCCTTTGTTTCAGCCCCTCTGTTTCAGCCCCTCTGTTTCTCGCCCACTGTTTCTCGCCCTCTGTTTCAGCCCCTCTGTTTCAGCCCCTCTGTTTCAGCCCCTCTGTTTCAGCCCCTCTGTTTCAGCCACTCTGTTTCAGCCCCTCTGTTTCTCGCACTCTGTTTCAGCCCCTTTGTTTCAGCCCCTCTGTATCTCGCCCTCTGTTTCTCGCCCTCTGTTCCTCGCCCTTTGTTTCTTGCCCTCTGTTTCAGCCCCTCTGTTTCAGCCCCTCAGTTTCAGCCCCTCTGTTTCTCGCCCTCTGTTTCTCGCCCTCTGTTTCTCGCTCTCTGTTTCTCGCCCTCTGTTTCTCGCCCTCTGTTTCAGCCCCTCTGTTTCAGCTCCTCTGTTCCTCGCTCTCTGTTTCTCGCAATCTGTTTCAGCCCCTCTGTTTCTCGCCCACTGTTTCAGCCCCTCTGTTTCTCGCCATCTGTTTCAGCCCCTCTGTTTCAGCCCCTCTGTTTCTCGCCCTCTGTTTCAGCCCCTCTGTTTCAGCCCCTCTGTTTCAGCCCCTCTGTTTCAGCACCTCTGTTTCTCGCACTTTGTTTCTCGCCCTCTGTTTCAGCCCCTCTGTTTCTCGCCCTCTGTTTCAGCCCCTCTGTTTCAGTCCCTCTGTTTCAGCCCCTCTGTTTCCGCCCCTCTGTTTCAGCCCCTCTGTTTCAGCCCCTCTGTTTCAGCCCCTCTCTTTCTCGCCCTCTGTTTCAGCCCCTCTGTTTCAGCCCCTCTCTTTCAGCCACTCTGTTTCAGCCCCTCTGTTTCACGCCCTCTGTTTCAGCCCCTCTGTTTCAGCCCCTCTGTTTCAGCCCCTCTGTTTCAGCCCCTCTGTTTCAGCCCCTCTGTTTCAGCCCCTCTGTTTCTCGCCCTCTGTTTCTCGCCCTCTGTTTCTCGCTCTTTGTTCTCGCCCTCTGTTTCTCGCCCTCTGTTTCAGCCCCTCTGTTTCAGCCCCTCTGTTTCAGCCCCTCTGTTTCATCCCCTCTGTTTCAGCCCCTCTGTTTCAGCCCCTCTTTTTCAGCCCCTCTGTTTCTCGCCCTCTGTTTCTCGCCCTCTGTTTCTCGCTCTCTGTTTCTTGCCCTCTGTATCTCGCCCTCTGTATCAGCCCCTCTGTTTCAGCCACTCTGTTTCAACTCCTCTGTTTCTCGCCCTCTGTTTCTCGCCCACTGTTTCTCGCCCTCTGTTTCAGCCCCTCTGTTTCAGCCCCTCTGTTTCATCCCCTCTGTTTCAGCCCCTCTGTTTCTCGCCCTCTGTTTCTCGCCCTCTGTTTCTCGCTCTCTCTTTCTCGCCCTCTGTTTCTCGCCCTCTGTTTCAGCCCATCTGTTTCAGCCCCTCTGTTTCAGCCCCTCTGTTTCTCGCCCTCTGTTTCAGCCACTCTGTTTCAGGCCCACTGTTTCTCGCCCTCTGTTTCTCTTTCTCTGTTTCTCGCCCTCTGTTTCAGCCCCTCTGTTTCTCGCCCACTGTTTCAGCCCCTCTGTTTCTCGCCATCTGTTTCAGCCCCTCTGTTTCAGCCCCTCTGTTTCTCGCCCTCTGTTTCAGCCCCTCTGTTTCAGCCCCTCTGTTTCAGCCCCTCTGTTTCAGCCCCTCTGTTTCAGCCCCTCTGTTTCTCGCCCTCTGTTTCTCGCCCTCTGTTTCAGCCCCTCTGTTTCAGCCCCTCTGTTTCAGCCCCTCTGTTTCTCGCCCTCTGTTTCTCGCCCTCTGTGTCTCGCCCTCTGTTTCTCGATCTCTGTTTCTCGCCCTCTGTTTCTCGCTCTCTGTTTCAGCCCCTCTGTTTCAGCCCCTCTGTTTCAGCCCCTCTGTTTCAGCCCCTCTGTTTCTTGCCCTCTGTTTCTCGCCCTCTGTTTCTCGCCCTCTGTTTCTCGCCCTCTGTTTCTCGCTCTCTGTTTCTCGCCCTCTGTTTCTCGCCCTCTGTTTCTGCCCCTCTGTTTCAGCCCCTCTGTTTCAGCCCCTCTGTTTCAGCCCCTCTGTTTCAGCCCCTCTGTTTATCGCCCTCTGTTTCTCGCCCTCTGTTTCCCGCCCTCTGTTTCAGCCCCTCTGTTTCTCGCCCTCTGTTTCAGCCCCTCTGTTTCAGTTCCTCTCTTTCTCGCCCTCTGTTTCTCGCCCACTGTTTCTCGCCCTCTGTTTCAGCCCGTCTGTTTCAGCCCCTCTGTTTCAGCCCCTCTGTTTCAGCCCCTCTGTTTCTCGCCCTCGGTTTCTCGCCCTCTGCTTCTTGCACTCTGTTTCTCGCTCTCTGTTTCTCGCCCTCTGTTTCTCGCCCTCTGTTTCAGCCCCTCTGTTTCTCGCCCTCTGTTTCTCGCCCTCTGTTTCTCGCCCTCAGGTTCAGCCCCTCTGTTTCAGCCCCTTTGTTTCAGCCCCTCTGTTTCTGCCCCTCTGTTTCTCGCCCACTGTTTCTCGCCCTCTGTTTCAGCCCCTCTGTTTCAGCCCCTCTGTTTCAGCCCCTCTGTTTCTGCCCCTCTGTTTCAGCCCCTCTGTTTCAGCCCCTCTGTTTCTCGCCCTCTATTTCTCGCCCTCTGTTTCTCGCCCTCTGTTTCTCGCCCTCTGTTACAGCCCCTGTGTTTAAGCCTCTCTGTTTCTCGCCCTCTGTTTCTCGCCCTCTGTTTCAGCCCCTCTGTTTCAGCCTCTCTGTTTCAGCCCCTCTGTTTCTCCCCCTCTGTTTCAGCACCTCTGTTTCTCGCCCTCTCTTTCACCCCCTCTCTTTCTCGCCCACTGTTGCAGACCCTCTGTTTCAGCCCCTCTGTTTCAGCCCCTCTGTTTCTCGCCCTCTGTTTCAGACCCTCTGTTTCAGCCCCTCTGTTTCTGCACCTCTGTTACAGCCCCTCTGTTTCTCGCCCTCTGTTTCTCGCCCTCAGTTTCAGCCCCTCTGTTTCAGCCCCTTTGTTTCAGCCCCTCTGTTTCAGCCCCTCTGTTTCTCGCCCACTGTTTCTCGCCCTCTGTTTCAGCCCCTCTGTTTCAGCCCCTCTGTTTCAGCCCCTCTGTTTCAGCCCCTCTGTTTCAGCCACTCTGTTTCAGCCCCTCTGTTTCTCGCACTCTGTTTCAGCCCCTTTGTTTCAGCCCCTCTGTTTCTCGCCCTCTGTTTCTCGCCCTCTGTTTCTCGCCCTCTGTTTCTTGCCCTCTGTTTCAGCCCCTCTGTTTCAGCCCCTTTGTTTCAGCCCCTCTGTTTCTCGCCCTCTGTTTCTCGCCCTCTGTTTCTCGCTCTCTGTTTCTCGCCCTCTGTTTCTCGCCCTCTGTTTCAGCCCCTCTGTTTCAGCTCCTCTGTTCCTCGCTCTCTGTTTCTCGCAATCTGTTTCAGCCCCTCTGTTTCTCGCCCACTGTTTCAGCCCCTCTGTTTCTCGCCATCTGTTTCAGCCCCTCTGTTTCAGCCCCTCTGCTCCTCGCCCTCTGTTTCAGCCCCTCTGTTTCAGCCCCTCTGTTTCAGCCCCTCTGTTTCAGCCCCTCTGTTTCAGCACCTCTGTTTCTCGCACTTTGTTTCTCGCCCTCTGTTTCAGCCCCTCTGTTTCTCGCCCTCTGTTTCAGCCGCTCTGTTTCAGTCCCTCTGTTTCAGCCCCTCTGTTTCCGCCCCTCTGTTTCAGCCCCTCTGTTTCAGCCCCTCTGTTTCAGCCCCTCTCTTTCTCGCCCTCTGTTTCAGCCCCTCTGTTTCAGCCCCTCTCTTTCAGCCACTCTGTTTCAGCCCCTCTGTTTCACGCCCTCTGTTTCAGCCCCTCTGTTTCAGCCCCTCTGTTTCTCGCCATCTGTTTCAGCCCCTCTGTTTCAGCCCCTCTGTTTCTCGCCCTCTGTTTCTCGCCCTCTGTTTCTCGCTCTTTGTTCTCGCCATCTGTTTCTCGCCCTCTGTTTCAGCCCCTCTGTTTCAGCCCCTCTGTTTCAGCCCCTCTGTTTCATCCCCTCTGTTTCAGCCCCTCTGTTTCAGCCCCTCTTTTTCAGCCCCTCTGTTTCTCGCCCTCTGTTTCTCGCCCTCTGTTTCTCGCTCTCTGTTTCTTGCCCTCTGTATCTCGCCCTCTGTATCAGCCCCTCTGTTTCAGCCACTCTGTTTCAACTCCTCTGTTTCTCGCCCTCTGTTTCTCGCCCACTGTTTCTCGCCCTCTGTTTCAGCCCCTCTGTTTCAGCCCCTCTGTTTCATCCCCTCTGTTTCAGCCCCTCTGTTTCTCGCCCTCTGTTTCTCGCCCTCTGTTTCTCGCTCTCTCTTTCTCGCCCTCTGTTTCTCGCCCTCTGTTTCAGCCCCTCTGTTTCAGCCCCTCTGTTTCAGCCCCTCTGTTTCTCGCCCTCTGTTTCAGCCACTCTGTTTCAGGCCCACTGTTTCTCGCCCTCTGTTTCTCTTTCTCTGTTTCTCGCCCTCTGTTTCAGCCCCTCTGTTTCTCGCCCACTGTTTCAGCCCCTCTGTTTCTCGCCATCTGTTTCAGCCCCTCTGTTTCAGCCCCTCTGTTTCTCGCCCTCTGTTTCAGCCCCTCTGTTTCAGCCCCTCTGTTTCAGCCCCTCTGTTTCAGCCCCTCTGTTTCAGCCCCTCTGTTTCTCGCCCTCTGTTTCTCGCCCTCTGTTTCAGCCCCTCTGTTTCAGCCCCTCTGTTTCAGCCCCTCTGTTTCTCGCCCTCTGTTTCTCGCCCTCTGTTTCTCGCCCTCTGTTTCTCGATCTCTGTTTCTCGCCCTCTGTTTCTCGCTCTCTGTTTCAGTCGCTCTGTTTCAGCCCCTCTGTTTCAGCCCCTCTGTTTCAGCCCCTCTGTTTCAGCCCCTCTGTTTCTCGCCCTCTGTTTCTCGCCCTCTGTTTCTCGCCCTCTGTTTCTCGCTCTCTGTTTCTCGCCCTCTGTTTCTCGCCCTCTGTTTCAGCCCCTCTGTTTCAGCCCCTCTGTTTCAGCCCCTCTGTTTCAGCCCCTCTGTTTCAGCCCCTCTGTTTATCGCCCTCTGTTTCTCGCCCTCTGTTTCCCGCCCTCTGTTTCAGCCCCTCTGTTTCTCGCCCTCTGTTTCAGCCCCTCTGTTTCAGCTCCTCTCTTTCTCGCCCTCTGTTTCTCGCCCACTGTTTCTCGCCCTCTGTTTCAGCCCGTCTGTTTCAGCCCCTCTGTTTCAGCCCCTCTGTTTCAGCCCCTCTGTTTCTCGCCCTCTGTTTCTCGCCCTCTGTTTCTTGCACTCTGTTTCTCGCTCTCTGTTTCTCGCCCTCTGTTTCTCGCCCTCTGTTTCAGCCCCTCTGTTTCTCGCCCTCTGTTTCTCGCCCTCTGTTTCTCGCCCTCAGGTTCAGCCCCTCTGTTTCAGCCCCTTTGTTTCAGCCCCTCTGTTTCTGCCCCTCTGTTTCTCGCCCACTGTTTCTCGCCCTCTGTTTCAGCCCTCTGTTTCAGCCCCTCTGTTTCAGCCCCTCTGTTTCTGCCCCTCTGTTTCAGCCCCTCTGTTTCAGCCCCTCTGTTTCTCGCCCTCTATTTCTCGCCCTCTGTTTCTCGCCCTCTGTTTCTCGCCCTCTGTTACAGCCCCTGTGTTTAAGCCTCTCTGTTTCTCGCCCTCTGTTTCTCGCCCTCTGTTTCAGCCCCTCTGTTTCAGCCCCTCTGTTTCTCGCCCATCTGTTTCAGACCCTCTGTTTCAGCCCCTCTGTTTCTGCACCTCTGTTACAGCCCCTCTGTTTCTCGCCATCTGTTTCAGCCCCTCTGTTTCAGCCCCTCTGTTTCTCGCCCTCTGTTTCAGCCCCTCTGTTTCAGCCCCTCTGATTCAGCCCCTCTGTTTCAGCACCTCTGTTTCTCGCCAATTGTTTCTCGCCCTCTGTTTCAGCCCCTCTGATTCTCGCCCTCTGTTTCAGCCCCTCTGTTTCTCGCCCTCTGTTTCAGCCCCTCTGTTTCAGACCCTCTGTTTCAGCCCCTCTGTTTCAGCCCCTCTGTTTCAGCCCCTCGGTTTAACGCCCTCTGTTTCAGCCCCTCTGTTTCTCGCCCTCTGTTTCAGCCCCTCTTTTTCAGCCCCTCTGTATCAGCCCCTCTGTTTCAGCCCCTCTGTTTCTCGCCCTCTGTTTCTCGCCCTCTGTTTCAGCCCCTCTGTTTCAGCCCCTCTATTTCAGCCCCTCTGTTTCAGCCCCTCTGTTTCTCGCTCTCTGTTTCTCGCCCTCTGTTTCTCGCCCTCTGTTTCAGCCCCTCTGTTTCAGCCCCTCTGTTTCAGCCCCACTGTTTCTCGCCCTCTGTTTCTCTTTCTCTGTTTCTCGCCCTCTGTTTCAGCCCCTCTGTTTCTCGCCCACTGTTTCAGCCCCTCTGTTTCTCGCCATCTGTTTCAGCCCCTCTGTTTCAGCCCCTCTGTTTCTCGCCCTCTGTTTCAGCCCCTCTGTTTCAGCCCCTCTGTTTCAGCCCCTCTGTTTCAGCCCCTCTGTTTCAGCCCCTCTGTTTCTCGCCCTCTGTTTCTCGCCCTCTGTTTCAGCCCCTCTGTTTCAGACCCTCTGTTTCAGCCCCTCTGTTTCTCGCCCTCTGTTTCTCGCCCTCTGTTTCTCGCCCTCTGTTTCTCGATCTCTGTTTCTGGCCCTCTGTTTCTCGCTCTCTGTTTCAGCCCCTCTGTTTCAGCCCCTCTGTTTCAGCCCCTCTGTTTCAGCCCCTCTGTTTCAGCCCCTCTGTTTCAGCCCCTCTGTTTCTCGCCCTCTGTTTCTCGCCCTCTGTTTCAGCCCCTCTGTTTCAGCCCCTCTATTTCAGCCCCTCTGTTTCAGCCCCTCTGTTTCTCGCTCTCTGTTTCTCGCCCTCTGTTTCTCGCCCTCTGTTTCAGCCCCTCTGTTTCAGCCCCTCTGTTTCAGCCCCTCTGTTTCTCGCCTTCTGTTTCTTTCCCTCTGTTTCTCGCCCTCTGTTTCAGCCCCTCTGTTTCAGTCCCTCTGTTTCAGCCCCTCTGTTTCAGCCCCTCTGTTTCAGCCCCTCTGTTTCTCGCCCTCTGTTTCAGCCCCTCTGTTTCAGCCCCTCTGTTTCTCGCCCTCAGTTTCAGCCCCTCTGTTTCAGCCCCTCTGTTTCAGCCACTCTGTTTCAGCCCCTCTGTTTCTCGCCCTCTGTAATTCGCCCTCTGTTTCAGCCCTTCTGTTTTAGCCCCTCTGTTTCTCGCCCTCTGTTTCTCGCCCTCTGTTTCTCGCCCTCTGTTTCTCGCTCTCTGTTTCTCGCCCTCTGTTTCTCGCCCTCTGTTTCAGCCCCTCTGTTTCAGCCCATCTGTTTCAGCCCCTCTGTTTCAGCCCCTCTGTTTCAGCCCCTCTGTTTATCGCCCTCTGTTTCTCGCCCTCTGTTTCTCGCCCTCTGTTTCTCGCTCTCTGTTTCTCGCCCTCTGTTTCTCGCCCTCTGTTTCAGCCCCTCTGTTTCAGCCCCTCTGTTTCAGCCCCTCTGTTTCTCGCCCTCTGTTTCTCTCCCACTGTTTCTCGCCCTCTGTTTCTGCCCCTCTGTTTCAGCCCCTCTGTTTCAGCCCCTCTGTTTCAGCCCCTCTGTTTCTCGCCCTCTGTTTCTCGCCCTCTGTTTCTTGCCCTCTGTTTCTCGCTCTCTGTTTCTCGCCCTCTGTTTCTCGCCCTCTGTTTCAGCCCCTCTGTTTCAGCCACTCTGTTTCAGCCCCTCTGTTTCTCGCCCTCTGTTTCTCGCCCTCTGTTTCTCGCCCTCAGTTTCAGCCCCTCTGTTTCAGCCCCTTTGTTTCAGCCCCTCTGTTTCAGCCCCTCTGTTTCTCGCCCACTGTTTCTCGCCCTCTGTTTCAGCCCCTCTGTTTCAGCCCCTCTGTTTCAGCCCCTCTGTTTCAGCCCCTCTGTTTCAGCCACTCTGTTTCAGCCCCTCTGTTTCTCGCACTCTGTTTCAGCCCCTTTGTTTCAGCCCCTCTGTTTCTCGCCCTCTGTTTCTCGCCCTCTGTTTCTCGCCCTCTGTTTCTTGCCCTCTGTTTCAGCCCCTCTGTTTCAGCCCCTCAGTTTCAGCCCCTCTGTTTCTCGCCCTCTGTTTCTCGCCCTCTGTTTCTCGCTCTCTGTTTCTCGCCCTCTGTTTCTCGCCCTCTGTTTCAGCCCCTCTGTTTCAGCTCCTCTGTTCCTCGCTCTCTGTTTCTCGCAATCTGTTTCAGCCCCTCTGTTTCTCGCCCACTGTTTCAGCCCCTCTGTTTCTCGCCATCTGTTTCAGCCCCTCTGTTTCAGCCCCTCTGTTTCTCGCCCTCTGTTTCAGCCCCTCTGTTTCAGCCCCTCTGTTTCAGCCCCTCTGTTTCAGCCCCTCTGTTTCAGCACCTCTGTTTCTCGCACTTTGTTTCTCGCCCTCTGTTTCAGCCCCTCTGTTTCTCGCCCTCTGTTTCAGCCCCTCTGTTTCAGTCCCTCTGTTTCAGCCCCTCTGTTTCCGCCCCTCTGTTTCAGCCCCTCTGTTTCAGCCCCTCTGTTTCAGCCCCTCTCTTTCTCGCCCTCTGTTTCAGCCCCTCTGTTTCAGCCCCTCTCTTTCAGCCACTCTGTTTCAGCCCCTCTGTTTCACTCCCTCTGTTTCAGCCCCTCTGTTTCAGCCCCTCTGTTTCAGCCCCTCTGTTTCAGCCCCTCTGTTTCAGCCCCTCTGTTTCAGCCCCTCTGTTTCTCGCCCTCTGTTTCTCGCCCTCTGTTTCTCGCTCTTTGTTCTCGCCCTCTGTTTCTCGCCCTCTGTTTCAGCCCCTCTGTTTCAGCCCCTCTGTTTCAGCCCCTCTGTTTCATCCCCTCTGTTTCAGCCCCTCTGTTTCAGCCCCTCTTTTTCAGCCCCTCTGTTTCTCGCCCTCTGTTTCTCGCCCTCTGTTTCTCGCTCTCTGTTTCTTGCCCTCTGTATCTCGCCCTCTGTATCAGCCCCTCTGTTTCAGCCACTCTGTTTCAACTCCTCTGTTTCTCGCCCTCTGTTTCTCGCCCACTGTTTCTCGCCCTCTGTTTCAGCCCCTCTGTTTCAGCCCCTCTGTTTCATCCCCTCTGTTTCAGCCCCTCTGTTTCTCGCCCTCTGTTTCTCGCCCTCTGTTTCTCGCTCTCTCTTTCTCGCCCTCTGTTTCTCGCCCTCTGTTTCAGCCCCTCTGTTTCAGCCCCTCTGTTTCAGCCCCTCTGTTTCTCGCCCTCTGTTTCAGCCACTCTGTTTCAGGCACACTGTTTCTCGCCCTCTGTTTCTCTTTCTCTGTTTCTCGCCCTCTGTTTCAGCCCCTCTGTTTCTCGCCCACTGTTTCAGCCCCTCTGTTTCTCGCCATCTGTTTCAGCCCCTCTGTTTCAGCCCCTCTGTTTCTCGCCCTCTGTTTCAGCCCCTCTGTTTCAGCTCCTCTCTTTCTCGCCCTCTGTTTCTCGCCCACTGTTTCTCGCCCTCTGTTTCAGCCCGTCTGTTTCAGCCCCTCTGTTTCAGCCCCTCTGTTTCAGCCCCTCTGTTTCTCGCCCTCGGTTTCTCGCCCTCTGCTTCTTGCACTCTGTTTCTCGCTCTCTGTTT
The DNA here is from genome assembly GCF_030684315.1 of Stegostoma tigrinum. Classification (NCBI taxonomy): domain Eukaryota; kingdom Metazoa; phylum Chordata; class Chondrichthyes; order Orectolobiformes; family Stegostomatidae; genus Stegostoma; species Stegostoma tigrinum. The sequence continues at coordinate 5,200,417 of NW_026728408.1, forward strand.
CTCGCCCTCTGTTTCTCGCCCTCTGTTTCAGCCCCTCTGTTTCTCGCCCTCTGTTTCTCGCCCTCTGTTTCTCGCCCTCAGGTTCAGCCCCTCTGTTTCAGCCCCTTTGTTTCAGCCCCTCTGTTTCTGCCCCTCTGTTTCTCGCCCACTGTTTCTCGCCCTCTGTTTCAGCCCCTCTGTTTCAGCCCCTCTGTTTCAGCCCCTCTGTTTCTGCCCCTCTGTTTCAGCCCCTCTGTTTCAGCCCCTCTGTTTCTCGCCCTCTATTTCTCGCCCTCTGTTTCTCGCCCTCTGTTTCTCGCCCTCTGTTACAGCCCCTGTGTTTAAGCCTCTCTGTTTCTCGCCCTCTGTTTCTCGCCCTCTGTTTCAGCCCCTCTGTTTCAGCCCCTCTGTTTCAGCCCCTCTGTTTCTCCCCCTCTGTTTCAGCACCTCTGTTTCTCGCCCTCTCTTTCACCCCCTCTCTTTCTCGCCCACTGTTGCAGACCCTCTGTTTCAGCCCCTCTGTTTCAGCCCCTCTGTTTCTCGCCCTCTGTTTCAGACCCTCTGTTTCAGTCCCTCTGTTTCTGCACCTCTGTTACAGCCCCTCTGTTTCTCGCCCTCTGTTTCTCGCCCTCAGTTTCAGCCCCTCTGTTTCAGCCCCTTTGTTTCAGCCCCTCTGTTTCAGCCCCTCTGTTTCTCGCCCACTGTTTCTCGCCCTCTGTTTCAGCCCCTCTGTTTCAGCCCCTCTGTTTCAGCCCCTCTGTTTCAGCCCCCTTGTTTCAGCCACTCTGTTTCAGCCCCTCTGTTTCTCGCACTCTGTTTCAGCCCCTTTGTTTCAGCCCCTCTGTTTCTCGCCCTCTGTTTCTCGCCCTCTGTTTCTCGCCCTCTGTTTCTTGCCCTCTGTTTCAGCCCCTCTGTTTCAGCCCCTCAGTTTCAGCCCCTCTGTTTCTCGCCCTCTGTTTCTCGCCCTCTGTTTCTCGCTCTCTGTTTCTCGCCCTCTGTTTCTCGCCCTCTGTTTCAGCCCCTCTGTTTCAGCTCCTCTGTTCCTCGCTCTCTGTTTCTCGCAATCTGTTTCAGCCCCTCTGTTTCTCGCCCACTGTTTCAGCCCCTCTGTTTCTCGCCATCTGTTTCAGCCCCTCTGTTTCAGCCCCTCTGTTTCTCGCCCCCTATTTCAGCCCCTCTGTTTCAGCCCCTCTGTTTCAGCCCCTCTGTTTCAGCCCCTCTGTTTCAGCACCTCTGTTTCTCGCACTTTGTTTCTCGCCCTCTGTTTCAGCCCCTCTGTTTCTCGCCCTCTGTTTCAGCCCCTCTGTTTCAGTCCCTCTGTTTCAGCCCCTCTGTTTCCGCCCCTCTGTTTCAGCCCCTCTGTTTCAGCCCCTCTGTTTCAGCCCCTCTCTTTCTCGCCCTCTGTTTCAGCCCCTCTGTTTCAGCCCCTCTCTTTCAGCCACTCTGTTTCAGCCCCTCTGTTTCACGCCCTCTGTTTCAGCCCCTCTGTTTCAGCCCCTCTGTTTCTCGCCATCTGTTTCAGCCCCTCTGTTTCAGCCCCTCTGTTTCTCGCCCTCTGTTTCTCGCCCTCTGTTTCTCGCTCTTTGTTCTCGCCCTCTGTTTCTCGCCCTCTGTTTCAGCCCCTCTGTTTCAGCCCCTCTGTTTCAGCCCCTCTGTTTCATCCCCTCTGTTTCAGCCCCTCTGTTTCAGCCCCTCTTTTTCAGCCCCTCTGTTTCTCGCCCTCTGTTTCTCGCCCTCTGTTTCTCGCTCTCTGTTTCTTGCCCTCTGTATCTCGCCCTCTGTATCAGCCCCTCTGTTTCAGCCACTCTGTTTCAACTCCTCTGTTTCTCGCCCTCTGTTCCTCGCCCACTGTTTCTCGCCCTCTGTTTCAGCCCCTCTGTTTCAGCCCCTCTGTTTCATCCCCTCTGTTTCAGCCCCTCTGTTTCTCGCCCTCTGTTTCTCGCCCTCTGTTTCTCGCTCTCTCTTTCTCGCCCTCTGTTTCTCGCCCTCTGTTTCAGCCCCTCTGTTTCAGCCCCTCTGTTTCAGCCCCTCTGTTTCTCGCCCTCTGTTTCAGCCACTCTGTTTCAGGCCCACTGTTTCTCGCCCTCTGTTTCTCTTTCTCTGTTTCTCGCCCTCTGTTTCAGCCCCTCTGTTTCTCGCCCACTGTTTCAGCCCCTCTGTTTCTCGCCATCTGTTTCAGCCCCTCTGTTTCAGCCCCTCTGTTTCTCGCCCTCTGTTTCAGCCCCTCTGTTTCAGCCCCTCTGTTTCAGCCCCTCTGTTTCAGCCCGTCTGTTTCAGCCCCTCTGTTTCTCGCCCTCTGTTTCTCGCCCTCTGTTTCAGCCCCTCTGTTTCAGCCCCTCTGTTTCAGCCCCTCTGTTTCTCGCCCTCTGTAATTCGCCCTCTGTTTCAGCCCTTCTGTTTTAGCCCCTCTGTTTCTCGCCCTCTGTTTCTCGCCCTCTGTTTCTCGCCCTCTGTTTCTCGCTCTCTGTTTCTCGCCCTCTGTTTCTCGCCCTCTGTTTCAGCCCCTCTGTTTCAGCCCATCTGTTTCAGCCCCTCTGTTTCAGCCCCTCTGTTTCAGCCCCTCTGTTTATCGCCCTCTGTTTCTCGCCCTCTGTTTCTCGCCCTCTGTTTCTCGCTCTCTGTTTCTCGCCCTCTGTTTCTCGCCCTCTGTTTCAGCCCCTCTGTTTCAGCCCCTCTGTTTCAGCCCCTCTGTTTCTCGCCCTCTGTTTCTCTCCCACTGTTTCTCGCCCTCTGTTTCTGCCCCTCTGTTTCAGCCCCTCTGTTTCAGCCCCTCTGTTTCAGCCCCTCTGTTTCTCGCCCTCTGTTTCTCGCCCTCTGTTTCTTGCCCTCTGTTTCTCGCTCTCTGTTTCTCGCCCTCTGTTTCTCGCCCTCTGTTTCAGCCCCTCTGTTTCAGCCACTCTGTTTCAGCCCCTCTGTTTCTCGCCCTCTGTTTCTCGCCCTCTGTTTCTCGCCCTCAGTTTCAGCCCCTCTGTTTCAGCCCCTTTGTTTCAGCCCCTCTGTTTCAGCCCCTCTGTTTCTCGCCCACTGTTTCTCGCCCTCTGTTTCAGCCCCTCTGTTTCAGCCCCTCTGTTTCAGCCCCTCTGTTTCAGCCCCTCTGTTTCAGCCACTCTGTTTCAGCCCCTCTGTTTCTCGCACTCTGTTTCAGCCCCTTTGTTTCAGCCCCTCTGTTTCTCGCCCTCTGTTTCTCGCCCTCTGTTTCTCGCCCTCTGTTTCTTGCCCTCTGTTTCAGCCCCTCTGTTTCAGCCCCTCAGTTTCAGCCCCTCTGTTTCTCGCCCTCTGTTTCTCGCCCTCTGTTTCTCGCTCTCTGTTTCTCGCCCTCTGTTTCTCGCCCTCTGTTTCAGCCCCTCTGTTTCAGCTCCTCTGTTCCTCGCTCTCTGTTTCTCGCAATCTGTTTCAGCCCCTCTGTTTCTCGCCCACTGTTTCAGCCCCTCTGTTTCTCGCCATCTGTTTCAGCCCCTCTGTTTCAGCCCCTCTGTTTCTCGCCCTCTGTTTCAGCCCCTCTGTTTCAGCCCCTCTGTTTCAGCCCCTCTGTTTCAGCCCCTCTGTTTCAGCACCTCTGTTTCTCGCACTTTGTTTCTCGCCCTCTGTTTCAGCCCCTCTGTTTCTCGCCCTCTGTTTCAGCCCCTCTGTTTCAGTCCCTCTGTTTCAGCCCCTCTGTTTCCGCCCCTCTGTTTCAGCCCCTCTGTTTCAGCCCCTCTGTTTCAGCCCCTCTCTTTCTCGCCCTCTGTTTCAGCCCCTCTGTTTCAGCCCCTCTCTTTCAGCCACTCTGTTTCAGCCCCTCTGTTTCACGCCCTCTGTTTCAGCCCCTCTGTTTCAGCCCCTCTGTTTCAGCCCCTCTGTTTCAGCCCCTCTGTTTCAGCCCCTCTGTTTCAGCCCCTCTGTTTCTCGCCCTCTGTTTCTCGCCCTCTGTTTCTCGCTCTTTGTTCTCGCCCTCTGTTTCTCGCCCTCTGTTTCAGCCCCTCTGTTTCAGCCCCTCTGTTTCAGCCCCTCTGTTTCATCCCCTCTGTTTCAGCCCCTCTGTTTCAGCCCCTCTTTTTCAGCCCCTCTGTTTCTCGCCCTCTGTTTCTCGCCCTCTGTTTCTCGCTCTCTGTTTCTTGCCCTCTGTATCTCGCCCTCTGTATCAGCCCCTCTGTTTCAGCCACTCTGTTTCAACTCCTCTGTTTCTCGCCCTCTGTTTCTCGCCCACTGTTTCTCGCCCTCTGTTTCAGCCCCTCTGTTTCAGCCCCTCTGTTTCATCCCCTCTGTTTCAGCCCCTCTGTTTCTCGCCCTCTGTTTCTCGCCCTCTGTTTCTCGCTCTCTCTTTCTCGCCCTCTGTTTCTCGCCCTCTGTTTCAGCCCCTCTGTTTCAGCCCCTCTGTTTCAGCCCCTCTGTTTCTCGCCCTCTGTTTCAGCCACTCTGTTTCAGGCACACTGTTTCTCGCCCTCTGTTTCTCTTTCTCTGTTTCTCGCCCTCTGTTTCAGCCCCTCTGTTTCTCGCCCACTGTTTCAGCCCCTCTGTTTCTCGCCATCTGTTTCAGCCCCTCTGTTTCAGCCCCTCTGTTTCTCGCCCTCTGTTTCAGCCCCTCTGTTTCAGCTCCTCTCTTTCTCGCCCTCTGTTTCTCGCCCACTGTTTCTCGCCCTCTGTTTCAGCCCGTCTGTTTCAGCCCCTCTGTTTCAGCCCCTCTGTTTCAGCCCCTCTGTTTCTCGCCCTCGGTTTCTCGCCCTCTGCTTCTTGCACTCTGTTTCTCGCTCTCTGTTTCTCGCCCTCTGTTTCTCGCCCTCTGTTTCAGCCCCTCTGTTTCTCGCCCTCTGTTTCTCGCCCTCTGTTTCTCGCCCTCAGGTTCAGCCCCTCTGTTTCAGCCCCTCTTTTTCAGCCCCTCTGTTTCTCGCCCTCTGTTTCTCGCCCTCTGTTTCTCGCTCTCTGTTTCTTGCCCTCTGTATCTCGCCCTCTGTATCAGCCCCTCTGTTTCAGCCACTCTGTTTCAACTCCTCTGTTTCTCGCCCTCTGTTTCTCGCCCACTGTTTCTCGCCCTCTGTTTCAGCCCCTCTGTTTCAGCCCCTCTGTTTCATCCCCTCTGTTTCAGCCCCTCTGTTTCTCGCCCTCTGTTTCTCGCCCTCTGTTTCTCGCTCTCTCTTTCTCGCCCTCTGTTTCTCGCCCTCTGTTTCAGCCCCTCTGTTTCAGCCCCTCTGTTTCAGCCCCTCTGTTTCTCGCCCTCTGTTTCAGCCACTCTGTTTCAGGCCCACTGTTTCTCGCCCTCTGTTTCTCTTTCTCTGTTTCTCGCCCTCTGTTTCAGCCCCTCTGTTTCTCGCCCACTGTTTCAGCCCCTCTGTTTCTCGCCATCTGTTTCAGCCCCTCTGTTTCAGCCCCTCTGTTTCTCGCCCTCTGTTTCAGCCCCTCTGTTTCAGCCCCTCTGTTTCAGCCCCTCTGTTTCAGCCCGTCTGTTTCAGCCCCTCTGTTTCTCGCCCTCTGTTTCTCGCCCTCTGTTTCAGCCCCTCTGTTTCAGCCCCTCTGTTTCAGCCCCTCTGTTTCTCGCCCTCTGTTTCTCGCCCTCTGTTTCTCGCCCTCTGTTTCTCGATCTCTGTTTCTCGCCCTCTGTTTCTCGCTCTCAGTTTCAGTCGCTCTGTTTCAGCCCCTCTGTTTCAGCCCCTCTGTTTCAGCCCCTCTGTTTCAGCCCCTCTGTTTCTCGCCCTCTGTTTCTCGCCCTCTGTTTCTCGCCCTCTGTTTCTCGCTCTCTGTTTCTCGCCCTCTGTTTCTCGCCCTCTGTTTCAGCCCCTCTGTTTCAGCCCCTCTGTTTCAGCCCCTCTGTTTCAGCCCCTCTGTTTCAGCCCCTCTGTTTATCGCCCTCTGTTTCTCGCCCTCTGTTTCCCGCCCTCTGTTTCAGCCCCTCTGTTTATCGCCCTCTGTTTCAGCCCCTCTGTTTCAGCTCCTCTCTTTCTCGCCCTCTGTTTCTCGCCCACTGTTTCTCGCCCTCTGTTTCAGCCCGTCTGTTTCAGCCCCTCTGTTTCAGCCCCTCTGTTTCAGCCCCTCTGTTTCTCGCCCTCTGTTTCTCGCCCTCTGTTTCTTGCACTCTGTTTCTCGCTCTCTGTTTTTCGCCCTCTGTTTCTCGCCCTCTGTTTCAGCCCCTCTGTTTCTCGCCCTCTGTTTCTCGCCCTCTGTTTCTCGCCCTCAGGTTCAGCCCCTCTGTTTCAGCCCCTTTGTTTCAGCCCCTCTGTTTCTGCCCCTCTGTTTCTCGCCCACTGTTTCTCGCCCTCTGTTTCAGCCCCTCTGTTTCAGCCCCTCTGTTTCAGCCCCTCTGTTTCTGCCCCTCTGTTTCAGCCCCTCTGTTTCAGCCCCTCTGTTTCTCGCCCTCTATTTCCCGCCCTCTGTTTCTCGCCCTCTGTTTCTCGCCCTCTGTTACAGCCCCTGTGTTTAAGCCTCTCTGTTTCTCGCCCTCTGTTTCTCGCCCTCTGTTTCAGCCCCTCTGTTTCAGCCCCTCTGTTTCTCGCCCTCTGTTTCAGACCCTCTGTTTCAGCCCCTCTGTTTCTGCACCTCTGTTACAGCCCCTCTGTTTCTCGCCATCTGTTTCAGCCCCTCTGTTTCAGCCCCTCTGTTTCTCGCCCTCTGTTTCAGCCCCTCTGTTTCAGCCCCTCTGATTCAGCCCCTCTGTTTCAGCACCTCTGTTTCTCGCCAATTGTTTCTCGCCCTCTGTTTCAGCCCCTCTGATTCTCGCCCTCTGTTTCAGCCCCTCTGTTTCTCGCCCTCTGTTTCAGCCCCTCTGTTTCAGACCCTCTGTTTCAGCCCCTCTGTTTCAGCCCCTCTGTTTCAGCCCCTCTGTTTAACGCCCTCTGTTTCAGCCCCTCTGTTTCAGCCCCTCTGTTTCTCGCCCTCTGTTTCAGCCCCTCTTTTTCAGCCCCTCTGTATCAGCCCCTCTGTTTCAGCCCCTCTGTTTCTCGCCCTCTGTTTCTCGCCCTCTGTTTCAGCCCCTCTGTTTCAGCCCCTCTATTTCAGCCCCTCTGTTTCAGCCCCTCTGTTTCTCGCTCTCTGTTTCTCGCCCTCTGTTTCTCGCCCTCTGTTTCAGCCCCTCTGTTTCAGCCCCTCTGTTTCAGCCCCACTGTTTCTCGCCCTCTGTTTCTCTTTCTCTGTTTCTCGCCCTCTGTTTCAGCCCCTCTGTTTCTCGCCCACTGTTTCAGCCCCTCTGTTTCTCGCCATCTGTTTCAGCCCCTCTGTTTCAGCCCCTCTGTTTCACGCCCTCTGTTTCAGCCCCTCTGTTTCAGCCCCTCTGTTTCTCGCCATCTGTTTCAGCCCCTCTGTTTCAGCCCCTCTGTTTCTCGCCCTCTGTTTCTCGCCCTCTGTTTCTCGCTCTTTGTTCTCGCCCTCTGTTTCTCGCCCTCTGTTTCAGCCCCTCTGTTTCAGCCCCTCTGTTTCAGCCCCTCTGTTTCATCCCCTCTGTTTCAGCCCCTCTGTTTCAGCCCCTCTTTTTCAGCCCCTCTGTTTCTCGCCCTCTGTTTCTCGCCCTCTGTTTCTCGCTCTCTGTTTCTTGCCCTCTGTATCTCGCCCTCTGTATCAGCCCCTCTGTTTCAGCCACTCTGTTTCAACTCCTCTGTTTCTCGCCCTCTGTTCCTCGCCCACTGTTTCTCGCCCTCTGTTTCAGCCCCTCTGTTTCAGCCCCTCTGTTTCATCCCCTCTGTTTCAGCCCCTCTGTTTCTCGCCCTCTGTTTCTCGCCCTCTGTTTCTCGCTCTCTCTTTCTCGCCCTCTGTTTCTCGCCCTCTGTTTCAGCCCCTCTGTTTCAGCCCCTCTGTTTCAGCCCCTCTGTTTCTCGCCCTCTGTTTCAGCCACTCTGTTTCAGGCCCACTGTTTCTCGCCCTCTGTTTCTCTTTCTCTGTTTCTCGCCCTCTGTTTCAGCCCCTCTGTTTCTCGCCCACTGTTTCAGCCCCTCTGTTTCTCGCCATCTGTTTCAGCCCCTCTGTTTCAGCCCCTCTGTTTCTCGCCCTCTGTTTCAGCCCCTCTGTTTCAGCCCCTCTGTTTCAGCCCCTCTGTTTCAGCCCGTCTGTTTCAGCCCCTCTGTTTCTCGCCCTCTGTTTCTCGCCCTCTGTTTCAGCCCCTCTGTTTCAGCCCCTCTGTTTCAGCCCCTCTGTTTCTCGCCCTCTGTAATTCGCCCTCTGTTTCAGCCCTTCTGTTTTAGCCCCTCTGTTTCTCGCCCTCTGTTTCTCGCCCTCTGTTTCTCGCCCTCTGTTTCTCGCTCTCTGTTTCTCGCCCTCTGTTTCTCGCCCTCTGTTTCAGCCCCTCTGTTTCAGCCCATCTGTTTCAGCCCCTCTGTTTCAGCCCCTCTGTTTCAGCCCCTCTGTTTATCGCCCTCTGTTTCTCGCCCTCTGTTTCTCGCCCTCTGTTTCTCGCTCTCTGTTTCTCGCCCTCTGTTTCTCGCCCTCTGTTTCAGCCCCTCTGTTTCAGCCCCTCTGTTTCAGCCCCTCTGTTTCTCGCCCTCTGTTTCTCTCCCACTGTTTCTCGCCCTCTGTTTCTGCCCCTCTGTTTCAGCCCCTCTGTTTCAGCCCCTCTGTTTCAGCCCCTCTGTTTCTCGCCCTCTGTTTCTCGCCCTCTGTTTCTTGCCCTCTGTTTCTCGCTCTCTGTTTCTCGCCCTCTGTTTCTCGCCCTCTGTTTCAGCCCCTCTGTTTCAGCCACTCTGTTTCAGCCCCTCTGTTTCTCGCCCTCTGTTTCTCGCCCTCTGTTTCTCGCCCTCAGTTTCAGCCCCTCTGTTTCAGCCCCTTTGTTTCAGCCCCTCTGTTTCAGCCCCTCTGTTTCTCGCCCACTGTTTCTCGCCCTCTGTTTCAGCCCCTCTGTTTCAGCCCCTCTGTTTCAGCCCCTCTGTTTCAGCCCCTCTGTTTCAGCCACTCTGTTTCAGCCCCTCTGTTTCTCGCACTCTGTTTCAGCCCCTTTGTTTCAGCCCCTCTGTTTCTCGCCCTCTGTTTCTCGCCCTCTGTTTCTCGCCCTCTGTTTCTTGCCCTCTGTTTCAGCCCCTCTGTTTCAGCCCCTCAGTTTCAGCCCCTCTGTTTCTCGCCCTCTGTTTCTCGCCCTCTGTTTCTCGCTCTCTGTTTCTCGCCCTCTGTTTCTCGCCCTCTGTTTCAGCCCCTCTGTTTCAGCTCCTCTGTTCCTCGCTCTCTGTTTCTCGCAATCTGTTTCAGCCCCTCTGTTTCTCGCCCACTGTTTCAGCCCCTCTGTTTCTCGCCATCTGTTTCAGCCCCTCTGTTTCAGCCCCTCTGTTTCTCGCCCTCTGTTTCAGCCCCTCTGTTTCAGCCCCTCTGTTTCAGCCCCTCTGTTTCAGCCCCTCTGTTTCAGCACCTCTGTTTCTCGCACTTTGTTTCTCGCCCTCTGTTTCAGCCCCTCTGTTTCTCGCCCTCTGTTTCAGCCCCTCTGTTTCAGTCCCTCTGTTTCAGCCCCTCTGTTTCCGCCCCTCTGTTTCAGCCCCTCTGTTTCAGCCCCTCTGTTTCAGCCCCTCTCTTTCTCGCCCTCTGTTTCAGCCCCTCTGTTTCAGCCCCTCTCTTTCAGCCACTCTGTTTCAGCCCCTCTGTTTCACGCCCTCTGTTTCAGCCCCTCTGTTTCAGCCCCTCTGTTTCAGCCCCTCTGTTTCAGCCCCTCTGTTTCAGCCCCTCTGTTTCAGCCCCTCTGTTTCTCGCCCTCTGTTTCTCGCCCTCTGTTTCTCGCTCTTTGTTCTCGCCCTCTGTTTCTCGCCCTCTGTTTCAGCCCCTCTGTTTCAGCCCCTCTGTTTCAGCCCCTCTGTTTCATCCCCTCTGTTTCAGCCCCTCTGTTTCAGCCCCTCTTTTTCAGCCCCTCTGTTTCTCGCCCTCTGTTTCTCGCCCTCTGTTTCTCGCTCTCTGTTTCTTGCCCTCTGTATCTCGCCCTCTGTATCAGCCCCTCTGTTTCAGCCACTCTGTTTCAACTCCTCTGTTTCTCGCCCTCTGTTTCTCGCCCACTGTTTCTCGCCCTCTGTTTCAGCCCCTCTGTTTCAGCCCCTCTGTTTCATCCCCTCTGTTTCAGCCCCTCTGTTTCTCGCCCTCTGTTTCTCGCCCTCTGTTTCTCGCTCTCTCTTTCTCGCCCTCTGTTTCTCGCCCTCTGTTTCAGCCCCTCTGTTTCAGCCCCTCTGTTTCAGCCCCTCTGTTTCTCGCCCTCTGTTTCAGCCACTCTGTTTCAGGCACACTGTTTCTCGCCCTCTGTTTCTCTTTCTCTGTTTCTCGCCCTCTGTTTCAGCCCCTCTGTTTCTCGCCCACTGTTTCAGCCCCTCTGTTTCTCGCCATCTGTTTCAGCCCCTCTGTTTCAGCCCCTCTGTTTCTCGCCCTCTGTTTCAGCCCCTCTGTTTCAGCTCCTCTCTTTCTCGCCCTCTGTTTCTCGCCCACTGTTTCTCGCCCTCTGTTTCAGCCCGTCTGTTTCAGCCCCTCTGTTTCAGCCCCTCTGTTTCAGCCCCTCTGTTTCTCGCCCTCGGTTTCTCGCCCTCTGCTTCTTGCACTCTGTTTCTCGCTCTCTGTTTCTCGCCCTCTGTTTCTCGCCCTCTGTTTCAGCCCCTCTGTTTCTCGCCCTCTGTTTCTCGCCCTCTGTTTCTCGCCCTCAGGTTCAGCCCCTCTGTTTCAGCCCCTTTGTTTCAGCCCCTCTGTTTCTGCCCCTCTGTTTCTCGCCCACTGTTTCTCGCCCTCTGTTTCAGCCCCTCTGTTTCAGCCCCTCTGTTTCAGCCCCTCTGTTTCTGCCCCTCTGTTTCAGCCCCTCTGTTTCAGCCCCTCTGTTTCTCGCCCTCTATTTCTCGCCCTCTGTTTCTCGCCCTCTGTTTCTCGCCCTCTGTTACAGCCCCTGTGTTTAAGCCTCTCTGTTTCTCGCCCTCTGTTTCTCGCCCTCTGTTTCAGCCCCTCTGTTTCAGCCCCTCTGTTTCAGCCCCTCTGTTTCTCCCCCTCTGTTTCAGCACCTCTGTTTCTCGCCCTCTCTTTCACCCCCTCTCTTTCTCGCCCACTGTTGCAGACCCTCTGTTTCAGCCCCTCTGTTTCAGCCCCTCTGTTTCTCGCCCTCTGTTTCAGACCCTCTGTTTCAGCCCCTCTGTTTCTGCACCTCTGTTACAGCCCCTCTGTTTCTCGCCCTCTGTTTCTCGCCCTCAGTTTCAGCCCCTCTGTTTCAGCCCCTTTGTTTCAGCCCCTCTGTTTCAGCCCCTCTGTTTCTCGCCCACTGTTTCTCGCCCTCTGTTTCAGCCCCTCTGTTTCAGCCCCTCTGTTTCAGCCCCTCTGTTTCAGCCCCCTTGTTTCAGCCACTCTGTTTCAGCCCCTCTGTTTCTCGCACTCTGTTTCAGCCCCTTTGTTTCAGCCCCTCTGTTTCTCGCCCTCTGTTTCTCGGCCTCTGTTTCTCGCCCTCTGTTTCTTGCCCTCTGTTTCAGCCCCTCTGTTTCAGCCCCTCAGTTTCAGCCCCTCTGTTTCTCGCCCTCTGTTTCTCGCCCTCTGTTTCTCGCTCTCTGTTTCTCGCCCTCTGTTTCTCGCCCTCTGTTTCAGCCCCTCTGTTTCAGCTCCTCTGTTCCTCGCTCTCTGTTTCTCGCAATCTGTTTCAGCCCCTCTGTTTCTCGCCCACTGTTTCAGCCCCTCTGTTTCTCGCCATCTGTTTCAGCCCCTCTGTTTCAGCCCCTCTGTTTCTCGCCCCCTATTTCAGCCCCTCTGTTTCAGCCCCTCTGTTTCAGCCCCTCTGTTTCAGCCCCTCTGTTTCAGCACCTCTGTTTCTCGCACTTTGTTTCTCGCCCTCTGTTTCAGCCCCTCTGTTTCTCGCCCTCTGTTTCAGCCCCTCTGTTTCAGTCCCTCTGTTTCAGCCCCTCTGTTTCCGCCCCTCTGTTTCAGCCCCTCTGTTTCAGCCCCTCTGTTTCAGCCCCTCTCTTTCTCGCCCTCTGTTTCAGCCCCTCTGTTTCAGCCCCTCTCTTTCAGCCACTCTGTTTCAGCCCCTCTGTTTCACGCCCTCTGTTTCAGCCCCTCTGTTTCAGCCCCTCTGTTTCTCGCCATCTGTTTCAGCCCCTCTGTTTCAGCCCCTCTGTTTCTCGCCCTCTGTTTCTCGCCCTCTGTTTCTCGCTCTTTGTTCTCGCCCTCTGTTTCTCGCCCTCTGTTTCAGCCCCTCTGTTTCAGCCCCTCTGTTTCAGCCCCTCTGTTTCATCCCCTCTGTTTCAGCCCCTCTGTTTCAGCCCCTCTTTTTCAGCCCCTCTGTTTCTCGCCCTCTGTTTCTCGCCCTCTGTTTCTCGCTCTCTGTTTCTTGCCCTCTGTATCTCGCCCTCTGTATCAGCCCCTCTGTTTCAGCCACTCTGTTTCAACTCCTCTGTTTCTCGCCCTCTGTTTCTCGCCCACTGTTTCTCGCCCTCTGTTTCAGCCCCTCTGTTTCAGCCCCTCTGTTTCATCCCCTCTGTTTCAGCCCCTCTGTTTCTCGCCCTCTGTTTCTCGCCCTCTGTTTCTCGCTCTCTCTTTCTCGCCCTCTGTTTCTCGCCCTCTGTTTCAGCCCCTCTGTTTCAGCCCCTCTGTTTCAGCCCCTCTGTTTCTCGCCCTCTGTTTCAGCCACTCTGTTTCAGGCCCACTGTTTCTCGCCCTCTGTTTCTCTTTCTCTGTTTCTCGCCCTCTGTTTCAGCCCCTCTGTTTCTCGCCCACTGTTTCAGCCCCTCTGTTTCTCGCCATCTGTTTCAGCCCCTCTGTTTCAGCCCCTCTGTTTCTCGCCCTCTGTTTCAGCCCCTCTGTTTCAGCCCCTCTGTTTCAGCCCCTCTGTTTCAGCCCGTCTGTTTCAGCCCCTCTGTTTCTCGCCCTCTGTTTCTCGCCCTCTGTTTCAGCCCCTCTGTTTCAGCCCCTCTGTTTCAGCCCCTCTGTTTCTCGCCCTCTGTTTCTCGCCCTCTGTTTCTCGCCCTCTGTTTCTCGATCTCTGTTTCTCGCCCTCTGTTTCTCGCTCTCAGTTTCAGTCGCTCTGTTTCAGCCCCTCTGTTTCAGCCCCTCTGTTTCAGCCCCTCTGTTTCAGCCCCTCTGTTTCTCGCCCTCTGTTTCTCGCCCTCTGTTTCTCGCCCTCTGTTTCTCGCTCTCTGTTTCTCGCCCTCTGTTTCTCGCCCTCTGTTTCAGCCCCTCTGTTTCAGCCCCTCTGTTTCAGCCCCTCTGTTTCAGCCCCTCTGTTTCAGCCCCTCTGTTTATCGCCCTCTGTTTCTCGCCCTCTGTTTCCCGCCCTCTGTTTCAGCCCCTCTGTTTATCGCCCTCTGTTTCAGCCCCTCTGTTTCAGCTCCTCTCTTTCTCGCCCTCTGTTTCTCGCCCACTGTTTCTCGCCCTCTGTTTCAGCCCGTCTGTTTCAGCCCCTCTGTTTCAGCCCCTCTGTTTCAGCCCCTCTGTTTCTCGCCCTCTGTTTCTCGCCCTCTGTTTCTTGCACTCTGTTTCTCGCTCTCTGTTTTTCGCCCTCTGTTTCTCGCCCTCTGTTTCAGCCCCTCTGTTTCTCGCCCTCTGTTTCTCGCCCTCTGTTTCTCGCCCTCAGGTTCAGCCCCTCTGTTTCAGCCCCTTTGTTTCAGCCCCTCTGTTTCTGCCCCTCTGTTTCTCGCCCACTGTTTCTCGCCCTCTGTTTCAGCCCCTCTGTTTCAGCCCCTCTGTTTCAGCCCCTCTGTTTCTGCCCCTCTGTTTCAGCCCCTCTGTTTCAGCCCCTCTGTTTCTCGCCCTCTATTTCCCGCCCTCTGTTTCTCGCCCTCTGTTTCTCGCCCTCTGTTACAGCCCCTGTGTTTAAGCCTCTCTGTTTCTCGCCCTCTGTTTCTCGCCCTCTGTTTCAGCCCCTCTGTTTCAGCCCCTCTGTTTCTCGCCCTCTGTTTCAGACCCTCTGTTTCAGCCCCTCTGTTTCTGCACCTCTGTTACAGCCCCTCTGTTTCTCGCCATCTGTTTCAGCCCCTCTGTTTCAGCCCCTCTGTTTCTCGCCCTCTGTTTCAGCCCCTCTGTTTCAGCCCCTCTGATTCAGCCCCTCTGTTTCAGCACCTCTGTTTCTCGCCAATTGTTTCTCGCCCTCTGTTTCAGCCCCTCTGATTCTCGCCCTCTGTTTCAGCCCCTCTGTTTCTCGCCCTCTGTTTCAGCCCCTCTGTTTCAGACCCTCTGTTTCAGCCCCTCTGTTTCAGCCCCTCTGTTTCAGCCCCTCTGTTTAACGCCCTCTGTTTCAGCCCCTCTGTTTCAGCCCCTCTGTTTCTCGCCCTCTGTTTCAGCCCCTCTTTTTCAGCCCCTCTGTATCAGCCCCTCTGTTTCAGCCCCTCTGTTTCTCGCCCTCTGTTTCTCGCCCTCTGTTTCAGCCCCTCTGTTTCAGCCCCTCTATTTCAGCCCCTCTGTTTCAGCCCCTCTGTTTCTCGCTCTCTGTTTCTCGCCCTCTGTTTCTCGCCCTCTGTTTCAGCCCCTCTGTTTCAGCCCCTCTGTTTCAGCCCCACTGTTTCTCGCCCTCTGTTTCTCTTTCTCTGTTTCTCGCCCTCTGTTTCAGCCCCTCTGTTTCTCGCCCACTGTTTCAGCCCCTCTGTTTCTCGCCATCTGTTTCAGCCCCTCTGTTTCAGCCCCTCTGTTTCTCGCCCTCTGTTTCAGCCCCTCTGTTTCAGCCCCTCTGTTTCAGCCCCTCTGTTTCAGCCCCTCTGTTTCAGCCCCTCTGTTTCTCGCCCTCTGTTTCTCGCCCTCTGTTTCAGCCCCTCTGTTTCAGACCCTCTGTTTCAGCCCCTCTGTTTCTCGCCCTCTGTTTCTCGCCCTCTGTTTCTCGCCCTCTGTTTCTCGATCTCTGTTTCTGGCCCTCTGTTTCTCGCTCTCTGTTTCAGCCCCTCTGTTTCAGCCCCTCTGTTTCAGCCCCTCTGTTTCAGCCCCTCTGTTTCAGCCCCTCTGTTTCAGCCCCTCTGTTTCTCGCCCTCTGTTTCTCGCCCTCTGTTTCAGCCCCTCTGTTTCAGCCCCTCTATTTCAGCCCCTCTGTTTCAGCCCCTCTGTTTCTCGCTCTCTGTTTCTCGCCCGCTGTTTCTCGCCCTCTGTTTCAGCCCCTCTGTTTCAGCCCCTCTGTTTCAGCCCCTCTGTTTCTCGCCTTCTGTTTCTTTCCCTCTGTTTCTCGCCCTCTGTTTCAGCCCCTCTGTTTCAGTCCCTCTGTTTCAGCCCCTCTGTTTCAGCCCCTCTGTTTCAGCCCCTCTGTTTCTCGCCCTCTGTTTCAGCCCCACTGTTTCAGCCCCTCTGTTTCTCGCCCTCAGTTTCAGCCCCTCTGTTTCAGCCCCTCTGTTTCATTCACTCTGTTTCAGCCCCTCTGTTTCTCGCCCTCTGTAATTCGCCCTCTGTTTCAGCCCTTCTGTTTTAGCCCCTCTGTTTCTCGCCCTCTGTTTCTCGCCCTCTGTTTCTCGCCCTCTGTTTCTCGCTCTCTGTTTCTCGCCCTCTGTTTCTCGCCCTCTGTTTCAGCCCCTCTGTTTCAGCCCATCTGTTTCAGCCCCTCTGTTTCAGCCCCTCTGTTTCAGCCCCTCTGTTTATCGCCCTCTGTTTCTCGCCCTCTGTTTCTCGCCCTCTGTTTCTCGCTCTCTGTTTCTCGCCCTCTGTTTCTCGCCCTCTGTTTCAGCCCCTCTGTTTCAGCCCCTCTGTTTCAGCCCCTCTGTTTCTCGCCCTCTGTTTCTCTCCCACTGTTTCTCGCCCTCTGTTTCTGCCCCTCTGTTTCAGCCCCTCTGTTTCAGCCCCTCTGTTTCAGCCCCTCTGTTTCTCGCCCTCTGTTTCTCGCCCTCTGTTTCTTGCCCTCTGTTTCTCGCTCTCTGTTTCTCGCCCTCTGTTTCTAGCCCTCTGTTTCAGCCCCTCTGTTTCAGCCACTCTGTTTCAGCCCCTCTGTTTCTCGCCCTCTGTTTCTCGCCCTCTGTTTCTCGCCCTCAGTTTCAGCCCCTCTGTTTCAGCCCCTTTGTTTCAGCCCCTCTGTTTCAGCCCCTCTGTTTCTCGCCCACTGTTTCTCGCCCTCTGTTTCAGCCCCTCTGTTTCAGCCCCTCTGTTTCAGCCCCTCTGTTTCAGCCCCTCTGTTTCAGCCACTCTGTTTCAGCCCCTCTGTTTCTCGCACTCTGTTTCAGCCCCTTTGTTTCAGCCCCTCTGTTTCTCGCCCTCTGTTTCTCGCCCTCTGTTTCTCGCCCTCTGTTTCTTGCCCTCTGTTTCAGCCCCTCTGTTTCAGCCCCTCAGTTTCAGCCCCTCTGTTTCTCGCCCTCTGTTTCTCGCCCTCTGTTTCTCGCTCTCTGTTTCTCGCCCTCTGTTTCTTGCCCTCTGTTTCAGCCCCTCTGTTTCAGCTCCTCTCTTCCTCGCTCTCTGTTTCTCGCAATCTGTTTCAGCCCCTCTGTTTCTCGCCCACTGTTTCAGCCCCTCTGTTTCTCGCCATCTGTTTCAGCCCCTCTGTTTCAGCCCCTCTGTTTCTCGCCCTCTGTTTCAGCCCCTCTGTTTCAGCCCCTCTGTTTCAGCCCCTCTGTTTCAGCCCCTCTGTTTCAGCACCTCTGTTTCTCGCACTTTGTTTCTCGCCCTCTGTTTCAGCCCCTCTGTTTCTCGCCCTCTGTTTCAGCCCCTCTGTTTCAGTCCCTCTGTTTCAGCCCCTCTGTTTCCGCCCCTCTGTTTCAGCCCCTCTGTTTCAGCCCCTCTGTTTCAGCCCCTCTCTTTCTCGCCCTCTGTTTCAGCCCCTCTGTTTCAGCCCCTCTCTTTCAGCCACTCTGTTTCAGCCCCTCTGTTTCACGCCCTCTGTTTCAGCCCCTCTGTTTCAGCCCCTCTGTTTCAGCCCCTCTGTTTCAGCCCCTCTGTTTCAGCCCCTCTGTTTCAGCCCCTCTGTTTCTCGCCCTCTGTTTCTCGCCCTCTGTTTCTCGCTCTTTGTTCTCGCCCTCTGTTTCTCGCCCTCTGTTTCAGCCCCTCTGTTTCAGCCCCTCTGTTTCAGCCCCTCTGTTTCATCCCCTCTGTTTCAGCCCCTCTGTTTCTCGCCCTCTGTTTCTCGCCCTCTGTTTCTCGCTCTCTCTTTCTCGCCCTCTGTTTCTCGCCCTCTGTTTCAGCCCCTCTGTTTCAGCCCCTCTGTTTCAGCCCCTCTGTTTCTCGCCCTCTGTTTCAGCCACTCTGTTTCAGGCACACTGTTTCTCGCCCTCTGTTTCTCTTTCTCTGTTTCTCGCCCTCTGTTTCAGCCCCTCTGTTTCTCGCCCACTGTTTCAGCCCCTCTGTTTCTCGCCATCTGTTTCAGCCCCTCTGTTTCAGCCCCTCTGTTTCTCGCCCTCTGTTTCAGCCCCTCTGTTTCAGCCCCTCTGTTTCAGCCCCTCTGTTTCAGCCCCTCTGTTTCAGCCCCTCTGTTTCTCGCCCTCTGTTTCTCGCCCTCTGTTTCAGCCCCTCTGTTTCAGCCCCTCTGTTTCAGCCCCTCTGTTTCTCGCCCTCTGTTTCTCGCCCTCTGTTTCTCGCCCTCTGTTTCTCGATCTCTGTTTCTCGCCCTCTGTTTCTCGCTCTCTGTTTCAGCCCCTCTGTTTCAGCCCCTCTGTTTCAGCCCCTCTGTTTCAGCCCTTCTGATTCTCGCCCTCTGTTTCTCGCCCTCTGTTTCTCGCCCTCTGTTTCTCGCTCTCTGTTTCTCGCCCTCTGTTTCTCGCCCTCTGTTTCAGCCCCTCTGTTTCAGCCCCTCTGTTTCAGCCCCTCTGTTTCTCGCCCTCTGTTTCTCGCCCACTGTTTCTCGCCCTCTGTTTCAGCCCCTCTGTTTCAGCCCCTCTGTTTCAGCCCCTCTGTTTCAGCCCCTCTGTTTCTCGCCCTCTGTTTCTCGCCCTCTGTTTCTTGCCCTCTGTTTCTAGCTCTCTGTTTCTCGCACTCTGTTTCTCGCCCTCTGTTTCAGCCCCTCTGTTTCTCGCCCTCTGTTTCTCGCTCTCTGTTTCTCGCCCTCTGTTTCTCGCCCTCTGTTTCAGCCCCTCTGTTTCTCGCCCTCTGTTTCTCGCCCTCAGGTTCAGCCCCTCTGTTACTCGCCCACTGTTTCAGCCCCTCTGTTTCTCGCCATCTGTTTCAGCCCCTCTGTTTCAGCCCCTCTGTTTCTCGCCCTCTGTTTCAGCCCCTCTGTTTCAGCCCCTCTGTTTCAGCCCCTATGTTTCAGCCCCTCCGTTTCAGCCCCTCTGTTTCAGCCCCTCTGTTTCTCGCCCTCTGTTTCTCGCCCTCTGTTTCTTGACCTCTGTTTCTCGCTCTCTGTTTCTCGCCCTCTGTTTCACGCCCTCTGTTTCAGCCCCTCTGTTTCTCGCCCTCTGTTTCTCGCCCTCTGTTTCTCGCCCTCAGGTTCAGCCCCTCTGTTTCAGCCCCTCTGTTTCAGCCCCTCTGTTTCTCGCCCTCTGTTTCAGCCCCTCTGTTTCTCGCCCTCTGTTTCTCGCCCTCTGTTTCTCGCCCTCTGTTTCAGCCCCTCTGTTTCAGCCCCTCTGTTTCAGCCCCTCTGTTTCATCCCCTCTGTTTCAGCCCCTCTGTTTCAGCCCCTCTGTTTCTCGCCCTCTGTTTCTCACCCTCTGTTTCTCGCCCTCTGTTTCTCGCTCTCTGTTTCTCGCCCTCTGTTTCTCGCCCTCTGTTTCAGCCCCTCTGTTTCAGCCCCTCTGTTTCAGCCCCTCTGTTTCTCGCCCTCTGTTTCTCGCCCACTGTTTCTCGCCCTCTTTTTCAGCCCCTCTGTTTCAGCCCCTCTGTTTCAGCCCCTCTGTTTCAGCCCCTCTGTTTCTCGCCATCTGTTTCATCCCCTCTGTTTCAGCCCCTCTGTTTCAGCTCCTCTGTTTCAGCCCCTCTGTTTCAGCCCCTCTGTTTCTCGCCCTCTGTTTCTCGCCCTCGGATTCAGCCCCTCTGTTTCTCGCCCTGTGTTTCAGCCCCTCTGTTTCTCGCCCTCTGTTTCAGCCCCTCTGTTTCAGCCCCTCAGTTTCAGCCCCTCTTTTAAAGCCCATCTGTTTAAGCCCCTCTGTTTCAGCCCCTCTGATTCTCGCCCTCTGTTTCAGCCCCTCTGTTTCTCGCCCTCTGTTTCAGACCCTCTGTTTCAGCCCCTCAGTATCAGCCCCTCTCTTTCAGCCCCTCTGTTTCTCGCCCTCTGTTTCTCGCCCTCTGTTTCTCGCCCTCTGTTTCTCGCCCACTGTTTCAGCCCCTCTGTTTCAGCCCCTCTGTTTAAGCCCATCTGAGTCAGCCCCTCTGTTTCAGCCCCTCTGTTTCAGCCCCTCTGTTTCAGCCCCACTGTTTCTCGCCCTCTCTTTCTCTTTCTCTGTTTCTCGCCCTCTGTTTCAGCCCCTCTGTTTCTCGCCCACTGTTTCAGCCCCTCTGTTTCTCGCCATCTGTTTCAGCCCCTCTGTTTCAGCCCCTCTGTTTCTCGCCCTCTGTTTCAGCCCCTCTGTTTCAGCCCCTCTGTTTCAGCCCCTCTGTTTCAGCCCCTCTGTTTCAGCCCCTCTGTTTCTCGCCCTCTGTTTCTCGCCCTCTGTTTCAGCCCCTCTGTTTCAGCCCCTCTGTTTCAGCCCCTCTGTTTCTCGCCCTTTGTTTCTCGCCCTCTGTTTCTCGCCCTCTGTTTCTCGATCTGTGTTTCTCGCCCTCTGTTTCTCGCTCTCTGTTTCAGCCCCTCTGTTTCAGCCCCTCTGTTTCAGCCCCTCTGTTTCTCGCCCTCTGTTTCTCGCCCTCTGTTTCTCGCTCTCTGTTTCTCGCCCTCTGTTTCTCGCCCTCTGTTTCAGCCCCTCTGTTTCAGCCCGTCTGTTTCAGCCCCTCTGTTTCTCGCCCTCTGTTTCTCGCCCACTGTTTCTCGCCCTCTGTTTCAGCCCCTCTGTTTCAGCCCCTCTGTTTCAGCCCCTCTGTTTCAGCCCCTCTGTTTCTCGCCCTCTGTTTCTCGCCCTCTGTTTCTTGCCCTCTGTTTCTAGCTCTCTGTTTCTCGCCCTCTGTTTCTCGCCCTCTGTTTCAGCCCCTCTGTTTCAGCCCCTCTGTTTCAGCCCATCTGTTTCTCGCCCTCTGTTTCAGCCCCTCTGTTTCAGCTCCTCTCTTTCTCGCCCTCTGTTTCTCGCCCACTGTTTCTCGCCCTCTGTTTCAGCCCGTCTGTTTCAGCCCCTCTGTTTCAGCCCCTCTGTTTCAGCCCCTCTGTTTCTCGCCCTCTGTTTCTCGCTCTCTGTTTCTTGCCCTCTGTTTCTCGCTCTCTGTTTCTCGCCCTCTGTTTCTCGCCCTCTGTTTCAGCCCCTCTGTTTCTCGCCCTCTGTTTCTCGCCCTCTGTTTCTCGCCCTCAGGTTCAGCCCCTCTGTTTCAGCCCCTTTGTTTCAGCCCCTCTGTTTCTGCCCCTCTGTTTCTCGCCCACTGTTTCTCGCCCTCTGTTTCAGCCCCTCTGTTTCAGCCCCTCTGTTTCAGCCCCTCTGTTTCTGCCCCTCTGTTTCAGCCCCTCTGTTTCAGCCCCTCTGTTTCTCGCCCTCTATTTCTCGCCCTCTGTTTCTCGCCCTCTGTTTCTCGCCCTCTGTTACAGCCCCTGTGTTTAAGCCTCTCTGTTTCTCGCCCTCTGTTTCTCGCCCTCTGTTTCAGCCCCTCTGTTTCAGCCCCTCTGTTTCAGCCCCTCTGTTTCTCCCCCTCTGTTTCAGCACCTCTGTTTCTCGCCCTCTCTTTCAGCCCCTCTCTTTCTCGCCCACTGTTGCAGACCCTCTGTTTCAGCCCCTCTGTTTCAGCCCCTCTGTTTCTCGCCCTCTGTTTCAGACCCTCTGTTTCAGCCCCTCTGTTTCTGCACCTCTGTTACAGCCCCTCTGTTTCTCGCCATCTGTTTCAGCCCCTCTGTTTCAGCCCCTCTGTTTCTCGCCCTCTGTTTCAGCCCCTCTGTTTCAGCCCCTCTGATTCAGCCCCTCTGTTTCAGCACCTCTGTTTCTCGCCAATTGTTTCTCGCCCTCTGTTTCAGCCCCTCTGATTCTCGCCCTCTGTTTCAGCCCCTCTGTTTCTCGCCCTCTGTTTCAGCCCCTCTGTTTCAGACCCTCTGTTTCAGCCCCTCTGTTTCAGCCCCTCTGTTTCAGCCCCTCTGTTTAACGCCCTCTGTTTCAGCCCCTCTGTTTCAGCCCCTCTGTTTCTCGCCCTCTGTTTCAGCCCCTCTGTTTCAGCCCCTCTGTATCAGCCCCTCTGTTTCAGCCCCTCTGTTTCTCTCCCTCTGTTTCTCGCCCTCTGTTTCAGCCCCTCTGTTTCAGCCCCTCTATTTCAGCCCCTCTGTTTCAGCCCCTCTGTTTCTCGCTCTCTGTTTCTCGCCCTCTGTTTCTCGCCCTCTGTTTCAGCCCCTCTGTTTCAGCCCCTCTGTTTCAGCCCCACTGTTTCTCGCCCTCTGTTTCTCTTTCTCTGTTTCTCGCCCTCTGTTTCAGCCCTTCTGTTTCTCGCCCACTGTTTCAGCCCCTCTGATTCTCGCCATCTGTTTCAGCCCCTCTGTTTCAGCCCCTCTGTTTCTCGCCCTCTGTTTCTGCCCCTCTGTTTCAGCCCCTCTGTTTCAGCCCCTCTGTTTCAGCCCCTCTGTTTCAGCCCCTCTGTTTCTCGCCCTCTGTTTCTCGCCCTCTGTTTCAGCCCCTCTGTTTCAGCCCCTCTTTTTCAGCCCCTCTGTTTCTCGCCCTCTGTTTCTCGCCCTCTGTTTCTCGCCCTCTGTTTCTCGATCTCTGTTTCTGGCCCTCTGTTTCTCGCTCTCTGTTTCAGCCCCTCTGTTTCAGCCCCTCTGTTTCAGCCCCTCTGTTTCAGCCCCTCTGTTTCAGCCCCTCTGTTTCAGCCCCTCTGTTTCTCGCCCTCTGTTTCTCGCCCTCTGTTTCAGCCCCTCTGTTTCAGCCCCTCTGTTTCAGCCCCTCTGTTTCAGCCCCTCTGTTTCTCGCTCTCTGTTTCTCGCCCTCTGTTTCTCGCCCTCTGTTTCAGCCCCTCTGTTTCAGCCCCTCTGTTTCAGCCCCTCTGTTTCTCGCCTTCTGTTTCTTTCCCTCTGTTTCTCGCCCTCTGTTTCAGCCCCTCTGTTTCAGTCCCTCTGTTTCAGCCCCTCTGTTTCAGCCCCTCTGTTTCAGCCCCTCTGTTTCTCGCCATCTGTTTCAGCCCCTCTGTTTCAGCCCCTCTGTTTCTCGCCCTCTGTTTCAGCCCCTCTGTTTCAGCTCCTCTCTTTCTCGCCCTCTGTTTCTCGCCCACTGTTTGTCGCCCTCTGTTTCAGCCCGTCTGTTTCAGCCCCTCTGTTTCAGCCCCTCTGTTTCAGCCCCTCTGTTTCTCGCCCTCGGTTTCTCGCCCTCTGCTTCTTGCACTCTGTTTCTCGCTCTCTGTTTCTCGCCCTCTGTTTCTCGCCCTCTGTTTCAGCCCCTCTGTTTCTCGCCCTCTGTTTCTCGCCCTCTGTTTCTCGCCCTCAGGTTCAGCCCCTCTGTTTCAGCCCCTTTGTTTCAGCCCCTCTGTTTCTGCCCCTCTGTTTCTCGCCCACTGTTTCTCGCCCTCTGTTTCAGCCCCTCTGTTTCAGCCCCTCTGTTTCAGCCCCTCTGTTTCTGCCCCTCTGTTTCAGCCCCTCTGTTTCAGCCCCTCTGTTTCTCGCCCTCTATTTCTCGCCCTCTGTTTCTCGCCCTCTGTTTCTCGCCCTCTGTTACAGCCCCTGTGTTTAAGCCTCTCTGTTTCTCGCCCTCTGTTTCTCGCCCTCTGTTTCAGCCCCTCTGTTTCAGCCCCTCTGTTTCAGCCCCTCTGTTTCTCCCCCTCTGTTTCAGCACCTCTGTTTCTCGCCCTCTCTTTCACCCCCTCTCTTTCTCGCCCACTGTTGCAGACCCTCTGTTTCAGCCCCTCTGTTTCAGCCCCTCTGTTTCTCGCCCTCTGTTTCAGACCCTCTGTTTCAGCCCCTCTGTTTCTGCACCTCTGTTACAGCCCCTCTGTTTCTCGCCCTCTGTTTCTCGCCCTCAGTTTCAGCCCCTCTGTTTCAGCCCCTTTGTTTCAGCCCCTCTGTTTCAGCCCCTCTGTTTCTCGCCCACTGGTTCTCGCCCTCTGTTTCAGCCCCTCTGTTTCAGCCCCTCTGTTTCAGCCCCTCTGTTTCAGCCCCCTTGTTTCAGCCACTCTGTTTCAGCCCCTCTGTTTCTCGCACTCTGTTTCAGCCCCTTTGTTTCAGCCCCTCTGTTTCTCGCCCTCTGTTTCTCGCCCTCTGTTTCTCGCCCTCTGTTTCTTGCCCTCTGTTTCAGCCCCTCTGTTTCAGCCCCTCAGTTTCAGCCCCTCTGTTTCTCGCCCTCTGTTTCTCGCCCTCTGTTTCTCGCTCTCTGTTTCTCGCCCTCTGTTTCTCGCCCTCTGTTTCAGCCCCTCTGTTTCAGCTCCTCTGTTCCTCGCTCTCTGTTTCTCGCAATCTGTTTCAGCCCCTCTGTTTCTCGCCCACTGTTTCAGCCCCTCTGTTTCTCGCCATCTGTTTCAGCCCCTCTGTTTCAGCCCCTCTGTTTCTCGCCCCCTATTTCAGCCCCTCTGTTTCAGCCCCTCTGTTTCAGCCCCTCTGTTTCAGCCCCTCTGTTTCAGCACCTCTGTTTCTCGCACTTTGTTTCTCGCCCTCTGTTTCAGCCCCTCTGTTTCTCGCCCTCTGTTTCAGCCCCTCTGTTTCAGTCCCTCTGTTTCAGCCCCTCTGTTTCCGCCCCTCTGTTTCAGCCCCTCTGTTTCAGCCCCTCTGTTTCAGCCCCTCTCTTTCTCGCCCTCTGTTTCAGCCCCTCTGTTTCAGCCCCTCTCTTTCAGCCACTCTGTTTCAGCCCCTCTGTTTCACGCCCTCTGTTTCAGCCCCTCTGTTTCAGCCCCTCTGTTTCTCGCCATCTGTTTCAGCCCCTCTGTTTCAGCCCCTCTGTTTCTCGCCCTCTGTTTCTCGCCCTCTGTTTCTCGCTCTTTGTTCTCGCCCTCTGTTTCTCGCCCTCTGTTTCAGCCCCTCTGTTTCAGCCCCTCTGTTTCAGCCCCTCTGTTTCATCCCCTCTGTTTCAGCCCCTCTGTTTCAGCCCCTCTTTTTCAGCCCCTCTGTTTCTCGCCCTCTGTTTCTCGCCCTCTGTTTCTCGCTCTCTGTTTCTTGCCCTCTGTATCTCGCCCTCTGTATCAGCCCCTCTGTTTCAGCCACTCTGTTTCAACTCCTCTGTTTCTCGCCCACTGTTTCTCGCCCACTGTTTCTCGCCCTCTGTTTCAGCCCCTCTGTTTCAGCCCCTCTGTTTCATCCCCTCTGTTTCAGCCCCTCTGTTTCTCGCCCTCTGTTTCTCGCCCTCTGTTTCTCGCTCTCTCTTTCTCGCCCTCTGTTTCTCGCCCTCTGTTTCAGCCCCTCTGTTTCAGCCCCTCTGTTTCAGCCCCTCTGTTTCTCGCCCTCTGTTTCAGCCACTCTGTTTCAGGCCCACTGTTTCTCGCCCTCTGTTTCTCTTTCTCTGTTTCTCGCCCTCTGTTTCAGCCCCTCTGTTTCTCGCCCACTGTTTCAGCCCCTCTGTTTCTCGCCATCTGTTTCAGCCCCTCTGTTTCAGCCCCTCTGTTTCTCGCCCTCTGTTTCAGCCCCTCTGTTTCAGCCCCTCTGTTTCAGCCCCTCTGTTTCAGCCCGTCTGTTTCAGCCCCTCTGTTTCTCGCCCTCTGTTTCTCGCCCTCTGTTTCAGCCCCTCTGTTTCAGCCCCTCTGTTTCAGCCCCTCTGTTTCTCGCCCTCTGTTTCTCGCCCTCTGTTTCTCGCCCTCTGTTTCTCGATCTCTGTTTCTCGCCCTCTGTTTCTCGCTCTCAGTTTCAGTCGCTCTGTTTCAGCCCCTCTGTTTCAGCCCCTCTGTTTCAACCCCTCTGTTTCAGCCCCTCTGTTTCTCGCCCTCTGTTTCTCGCCCTCTGTTTCTCGCCCTCTGTTTCTCGCTCTCTGTTTCTCGCCCTCTGTTTCTCGCCCTCTGTTTCAGCCCCTCTGTTTCAGCCCCTCTGTTTCAGCCCCTCTGTTTCAGCCCCTCTGTTTCAGCCCCTCTGTTTATCGCCCTCTGTTTCTCGCCCTCTGTTTCCCGCCCTCTGTTTCAGCCCCTCTGTTTATCGCCCTCTGTTTCAGCCCCTCTGTTTCAGCTCCTCTCTTTCTCGCCCTCTGTTTCTCGCCCACTGTTTCTCGCCCTCTGTTTCAGCCCGTCTGTTTCAGCCCCTCTGTTTCAGCCCCTCTGTTTCAGCCCCTCTGTTTCTCGCCCTCTGTTTCTCGCCCTCTGTTTCTTGCACTCTGTTTCTCGCTCTCTGTTTTTCGCCCTCTGTTTCTCGCCCTCTGTTTCAGCCCCTCTGTTTCTCGCCCTCTGTTTCTCGCCCTCTGTTTCTCGCCCTCAGGTTCAGCCCCTCTGTTTCAGCCCCTTTGTTTCAGCCCCTCTGTTTCTGCCCCTCTGTTTCTCGCCCACTGTTTCTCGCCCTCTGTTTCAGCCCCTCTGTTTCAGCCCCTCTGTTTCAGCCCCTCTCTTTCTGCCCCTCTGTTTCAGCCCCTCTGTTTCAGCCCCTCTGTTTCTCGCCCTCTATTTCCCGCCTTCTGTTTCTCGCCCTCTGTTTCTCGCCCTCTGTTACAGCCCCTGTGTTTAAGCCTCTCTGTTTCTCGCCCTCTGTTTCTCGCCCTCTGTTTCAGCCCCTCTGTTTCAGCCCCTCTGTTTCTCGCCCTCTGTTTCAGACCCTCTGTTTCAGCCCCTCTGTTTCTGCACCTCTGTTACAGCCCCTCTGTTTCTCGCCATCTGTTTCAGCCCCTCTGTTTCAGCCCCTCTGTTTCTCGCCCTCTGTTTCAGCCCCTCTGTTTCAGCCCCTCTGATTCAGCCCCTCTGTTTCAGCACCTCTGTTTCTCGCCAATTGTTTCTCGCCCTCTGTTTCAGCCCCTCTGATTCTCGCCCTCTGTTTCAGCCCCTCTGTTTCTCGCCCTCTGTTTCAGCCCCTCTGTTTCAGACCCTCTGTTTCAGCCCCTCTGTTTCAGCCCCTCTGTTTCAGCCCCTCTGTTTAACGCCCTCTGTTTCAGCCCCTCTGTTTCAGCCCCTCTGTTTCTCGCCCTCTGTTTCAGCCCCTCTTTTTCAGCCCCTCTGTATCAGCCCCTCTGTTTCAGCCCCTCTGTTTCTCGCCCTCTGTTTCTCGCCCTCTGTTTCAGCCCCTCTGTTTCAGCCCCTCTATTTCAGCCCCTCTGTTTCAGCCCCTCTGTTTCTCGCTCTCTGTTTCTCGCCCTCTGTTTCTCGCCCTCTGTTTCAGCCCCTCTGTTTCAGCCCCTCTGTTTCAGCCCCACTGTTTCTCGCCCTCTGTTTCTCTTTCTCTGTTTCTCGCCCTCTGTTTCAGCCCCTCTGTTTCTCGCCCACTGTTTCAGCCCCTCTGTTTCTCGCCATCTGTTTCAGCCCCTCTGTTTCAGCCCCTCTGTTTCTCGCCCTCTGTTTCAGCCCCTCTGTTTCAGCCCCTCTGTTTCAGCCCCTCTGTTTCAGCCCCTCTGTTTCAGCCCCTCTGTTTCTCGCCCTCTGTTTCTCGCCCTCTGTTTCAGCCCCTCTGTTTCAGACCCTCTGTTTCAGCCCCTCTGTTTCTCGCCCTCTGTTTCTCGCCCTCTGTTTCTCGCCCTCTGTTTCTCGATCTCTGTTTCTGGCCCTCTGTTTCTCGCTCTCTGTTTCAGCCCCTCTGTTTCAGCCCCTCTGTTTCAGCCCCTCTGTTTCAGCCCCTCTGTTTCAGCCCCTCTGTTTCAGCCCCTCTGTTTCTCGCCCTCTGTTTCTCGCCCTCTGTTTCAGCCCCTCTGTTTCAGCCCCTCTATTTCAGCCCCTCTGTTTCAGCCCCTCTGTTTCTCGCTCTCTGTTTCTCGCCCGCTGTTTCTCGCCCTCTGTTTCAGCCCCTCTGTTTCAGCCCCTCTGTTTCAGCCCCTCTGTTTCTCGCCTTCTGTTTCTTTCCCTCTGTTTCTCGCCCTCTGTTTCAGCCCCTCTGTTTCAGTCCCTCTGTTTCAGCCCCTCTGTTTCAGCCCCTCTGTTTCAGCCCCTCTTTTTCTCGCCCTCTGTTTCAGCCCCTCTGTTTCAGCCCCTCTGTTTCTCGCCCTCAGTTTCAGCCCCTCTGTTTCAGCCCCTCTGTTTCAGCCACTCTGTTTCAGCCCCTCTGTTTCTCGCCCTCTGTAATTCGCCCTCTGTTTCAGCCCTTCTGTTTTAGCCCCTCTGTTTCTCGCCCTCTGTTTCTCGCCCTCTGTTTCTCGCCCTCTGTTTCTCGCTCTCTGTTTCTCGCCCTCTGTTTCTCGCCCTCTGTTTCAGCCCCTCTGTTTCAGCCCATCTGTTTCAGCCCCTCTGTTTCAGCCCCTCTGTTTCAGCCCCTCTGTTTATCGCCCTCTGTTTCTCGCCCTCTGTTTCTCGCCCTCTGTTTCTCGCTCTCTGTTTCTCGCCCTCTGTTTCTCGCCCTCTGTTTCAGCCCCTCTGTTTCAGCCCCTCTGTTTCAGCCCCTCTGTTTCTCGCCCTCTGTTTCTCTCCCACTGTTTCTCGCCCTCTGTTTCTGCCCCTCTGTTTCAGCCCCTCTGTTTCAGCCCCTCTGTTTCAGCCCCTCTGTTTCTCGCCCTCTGTTTCTCGCCCTCTGTTTCTTGCCCTCTGTTTCTCGCTCTCTGTTTCTCGCCCTCTGTTTCTAGCCCTCTGTTTCAGCCCCTCTGTTTCAGCCACTCTGTTTCAGCCCCTCTGTTTCTCGCCCTCTGTTTCTCGCCCTCTGTTTCTCGCCCTCAGTTTCAGCCCCTCTGTTTCAGCCCCTTTGTTTCAGCCCCTCTGTTTCAGCCCCTCTGTTTCTCGCCCACTGTTTCTCGCCCTCTGTTTCAGCCCCTCTGTTTCAGCCCCTCTGTTTCAGCCCCTCTGTTTCAGCCCCTCTGTTTCAGCCACTCTGTTTCAGCCCCTCTGTTTCTCGCACTCTGTTTCAGCCCCTTTGTTTCAGCCCCTCTGTTTCTCGCCCTCTGTTTCTCGCCCTCTGTTTCTCGCCCTCTGTTTCTTGCCCTCTGTTTCAGCCCCTCTGTTTCAGCCCCTCAGTTTCAGCCCCTCTGTTTCTCGCCCTCTGTTTCTCGCCCTCTGTTTCTCGCTCTCTGTTTCTCGCCCTCTGTTTCTTGCCCTCTGTTTCAGCCCCTCTGTTTCAGCTCCTCTCTTCCTCGCTCTCTGTTTCTCGCAATCTGTTTCAGCCCCTCTGTTTCTCGCCCACTGTTTCAGCCCCTCTGTTTCTCGCCATCTGTTTCAGCCCCTCTGTTTCAGCCCCTCTGTTTCTCGCCCTCTGTTTCAGCCCCTCTGTTTCAGCCCCTCTGTTTCAGCCCCTCTGTTTCAGCACCTCTGTTTCAGCACCTCTGTTTCTCGCACTTTGTTTCTCGCCCTCTGTTTCAGCCCCTCTGTTTCAGCCCCTCTGTTTCAGCCCCTCTGTTTAACGCTCTCTGTTTCAGCCCCTCTGTTTCAGCCCCTCTGTTTCTCGCCCTCTGTTTCAGCCCCTCTTTTTCAGCCCCTCTGTATCAGCCCCTCTGTTTCAGCCCCTCTGTTTCTCGCCCTCTGTTTCTCGCCCTCTGTTTCAGCCCCTCTGTTTCAGCCCCTCTATTTCAGCCCCTCTGTTTCAGCCCCTCTGTTTCTCGCTCTCTGTTTCTCGCCCTCTGTTTCTCGCCCTCTGTTTCAGCCCCTCTGTTTCAGCCCCTCTGTTTCAGCCCCACTGTTTCTCGCCCTCTGTTTCTCTTTCTCTGTTTCTCGCCCTCTGTTTCAGCCCCTCTGTTTCTCGCCCACTGTTTCAGCCCCTCTGTTTCTCGCCATCTGTTTCAGCCCCTCTGTTTCAGCCCCTCTGTTTCTCGCCCTCTGTTTCAGCCCCTCTGTTTCAGCCCCTCTGTTTCAGCCCCTCTGTTTCAGCCCCTCTGTTTCAGCCCCTCTGTTTCTCGCCCTCTGTTTCTCGCCCTCTGTTTCAGCCCCTCTGTTTCAGACCCTCTGTTTCAGCCCCTCTGTTTCTCGCCCTCTGTTTCTCGCCCTCTGTTTCTCGCCCTCTGTTTCTCGATCTCTGTTTCTGGCCCTCTGTTTCTCGCTCTCTGTTTCAGCCCCTCTGTTTCAGCCCCTCTGTTTCAGCCCCTCTGTTTCAGCCCCTCTGTTTCAGCCCCTCTGTTTCAGCCCCTCTGTTTCTCGCCCTCTGTTTCTCGCCCTCTGTTTCAGCCCCTCTGTTTCAGCCCCTCTATTTCAGCCCCTCTGTTTCAGCCCCTCTGTTTCTCGCTCTCTGTTTCTCGCCCGCTGTTTCTCGCCCTCTGTTTCAGCCCCTCTGTTTCAGCCCCTCTGTTTCAGCCCCTCTGTTTCTCGCCTTCTGTTTCTTTCCCTCTGTTTCTCGCCCTCTGTTTCAGCCCCTCTGTTTCAGTCCCTCTGTTTCAGCCCCTCTGTTTCAGCCCCTCTGTTTCAGCCCCTCTGTTTCTCGCCCTCTGTTTCAGCCCCTCTGTTTCAGCCCCTCTGTTTCTCGCCCTCAGTTTCAGCCCCTCTGTTTCAGCCCCTCTGTTTCAGCCACTCTGTTTCAGCCCCTCTGTTTCTCGCCCTCTGTAATTCGCCCTCTGTTTCAGCCCTTCTGTTTTAGCCCCTCTGTTTCTCGCCCTCTGTTTCTCGCCCTCTGTTTCTCGCCCTCTGTTTCTCGCTCTCTGTTTCTCGCCCTCTGTTTCTCGCCCTCTGTTTCAGCCCCTCTGTTTCAGCCCATCTGTTTCAGCCCCTCTGTTTCAGCCCCTCTGTTTCAGCCCCTCTGTTTATCGCCCTCTGTTTCTCGCCCTCTGTTTCTCGCCCTCTGTTTCTCGCTCTCTGTTTCTCGCCCTCTGTTTCTCGCCCTCTGTTTCAGCCCCTCTGTTTCAGCCCCTCTGTTTCAGCCCCTCTGTTTCTCGCCCTCTGTTTCTCTCCCACTGTTTCTCGCCCTCTGTTTCTGCCCCTCTGTTTCAGCCCCTCTGTTTCAGCCCCTCTGTTTCAGCCCCTCTGTTTCTCGCCCTCTGTTTCTCGCCCTCTGTTTCTTGCCCTCTGTTTCTCGCTCTCTGTTTCTCGCCCTCTGTTTCTAGCCCTCTGTTTCAGCCCCTCTGTTTCAGCCACTCTGTTTCAGCCCCTCTGTTTCTCGCCCTCTGTTTCTCGCCCTCTGTTTCTCGCCCTCAGTTTCAGCCCCTCTGTTTCAGCCCCTTTGTTTCAGCCCCTCTGTTTCAGCCCCTCTGTTTCTCGCCCACTGTTTCTCGCCCTCTGTTTCAGCCCCTCTGTTTCAGCCCCTCTGTTTCAGCCCCTCTGTTTCAGCCCCTCTGTTTCAGCCACTCTGTTTCAGCCCCTCTGTTTCTCGCACTCTGTTTCAGCCCCTTTGTTTCAGCCCCTCTGTTTCTCGCCCTCTGTTTCTCGCCCTCTGTTTCTCGCCCTCTGTTTCTTGCCCTCTGTTTCAGCCCCTCTGTTTCAGCCCCTCAGTTTCAGCCCCTCTGTTTCTCGCCCTCTGTTTCTCGCCCTCTGTTTCTCGCTCTCTGTTTCTCGCCCTCTGTTTCTTGCCCTCTGTTTCAGCCCCTCTGTTTCAGCTCCTCTCTTCCTCGCTCTCTGTTTCTCGCAATCTGTTTCAGCCCCTCTGTTTCTCGCCCACTGTTTCAGCCCCTCTGTTTCTCGCCATCTGTTTCAGCCCCTCTGTTTCAGCCCCTCTGTTTCTCGCCCTCTGTTTCAGCCCCTCTGTTTCAGCCCCTCTGTTTCAGCCCCTCTGTTTCAGCCCCTCTGTTTCAGCACCTCTGTTTCTCGCACTTTGTTTCTCGCCCTCTGTTTCAGCCCCTCTGTTTCTCGCCCTCTGTTTCAGCCCCTCTGTTTCAGTCCCTCTGTTTCAGCCCCTCTGTTTCCGCCCCTCTGTTTCAGCCCCTCTGTTTCAGCCCCTCTGTTTCAGCCCCTCTCTTTCTCGCCCTCTGTTTCAGCCCCTCTGTTTCAGCCCCTCTCTTTCAGCCACTCTGTTTCAGCCCCTCTGTTTCACGCCCTCTGTTTCAGCCCCTCTGTTTCAGCCCCTCTGTTTCAGCCCCTCTGTTTCAGCCCCTCTGTTTCAGCCCCTCTGTTTCAGCCCCTCTGTTTCTCGCCCTCTGTTTCTCGCCCTCTGTTTCTCGCTCTTTGTTCTCGCCCTCTGTTTCTCGCCCTCTGTTTCAGCCCCTCTGTTTCAGCCCCTCTGTTTCAGCCCCTCTGTTTCATCCCCTCTGTTTCAGCCCCTCTGTTTCTCGCCCTCTGTTTCTCGCCCTCTGTTTCTCGCTCTCTCTTTCTCGCCCTCTGTTTCTCGCCCTCTGTTTCAGCCCCTCTGTTTCAGCCCCTCTGTTTCAGCCCCTCTGTTTCTCGCCCTCTGTTTCAGCCACTCTGTTTCAGGCACACTGTTTCTCGCCCTCTGTTTCTCTTTCTCTGTTTCTCGCCCTCTGTTTCAGCCCCTCTGTTTCTCGCCCACTGTTTCAGCCCCTCTGTTTCTCGCCATCTGTTTCAGCCCCTCTGTTTCAGCCCCTCTGTTTCTCGCCCTCTGTTTCAGCCCCTCTGTTTCAGCCCCTCTGTTTCAGCCCCTCTGTTTCAGCCCCTCTGTTTCAGCCCCTCTGTTTCTCGCCCTCTGTTTCTCGCCCTCTGTTTCAGCCCCTCTGTTTCAGCCCCTCTGTTTCAGCCCCTCTGTTTCTCGCCCTCTGTTTCTCGCCCTCTGTTTCTCGCCCTCTGTTTCTCGATCTCTGTTTCTCGCCCTCTGTTTCTCGCTCTCTGTTTCAGCCCCTCTGTTTCAGCCCCTCTGTTTCAGCCCCTCTGTTTCAGCCCTTCTGATTCTCGCCCTCTGTTTCTCGCCCTCTGTTTCTCGCCCTCTGTTTCTCGCTCTCTGTTTCTCGCCCTCTGTTTCTCGCCCTCTGTTTCAGCCCCTCTGTTTCAGCCCCTCTGTTTCAGCCCCTCTGTTTCTCGCCCTCTGTTTCTCGCCCACTGTTTCTCGCCCTCTGTTTCAGCCCCTCTGTTTCAGCCCCTCTGTTTCAGCCCCTCTGTTTCAGCCCCTCTGTTTCTCGCCCTCTGTTTCTCGCCCTCTGTTTCTTGCCCTCTGTTTCTAGCTCTCTGTTTCTCGCACTCTGTTTCTCGCCCTCTGTTTCAGCCCCTCTGTTTCTCGCCCTCTGTTTCTCGCTCTCTGTTTCTCGCCCTCTGTTTCTCGCCCTCTGTTTCAGCCCCTCTGTTTCTCGCCCTCTGTTTCTCGCCCTCAGGTTCAGCCCCTCTGTTACTCGCCCACTGTTTCAGCCCCTCTGTTTCTCGCCATCTGTTTCAGCCCCTCTGTTTCAGCCCCTCTGTTTCTCGCCCTCTGTTTCAGCCCCTCTGTTTCAGCCCCTCTGTTTCAGCCCCTATGTTTCACCCCCTCCGTTTCAGCCCCTCTGTTTCAGCCCCTCTGTTTCTCGCCCTCTGTTTCTCGCCCTCTGTTTCTTGACCTCTGTTTCTCGCTCTCTGTTTCTCGCCCTCTGTTTCACGCCCTCTGTTTCAGCCCCTCTGTTTCTCGCCCTCTGTTTCTCGCCCTCTGTTTCTCGCCCTCAGGTTCAGCCCCTCTGTTTCAGCCCCTCTGTTTCAGCCCCTCTGTTTCTCGCCCTCTGTTTCAGCCCCTCTGTTTCTCGCCCTCTGTTTCTCGCCCTCTGTTTCTCGCCCTCTGTTTCAGCCCCTCTGTTTCAGCCCCTCTGTTTCAGCCCCTCTGTTTCATCCCCTCTGTTTCAGCCCCTCTGTTTCAGCCCCTCTGTTTCTCGCCCTCTGTTTCTCACCCTCTGTTTCTCGCCCTCTGTTTCTCGCTCTCTGTTTCTCGCCCTCTGTTTCTCGCCCTCTGTTTCAGCCCCTCTGTTTCAGCCCCTCTGTTTCAGCCCCTCTGTTTCTCGCCCTCTGTTTCTCGCCCACTGTTTCTCGCCCTCTTTTTCAGCCCCTCTGTTTCAGCCCCTCTGTTTCAGCCCCTCTGTTTCAGCCCCTCTGTTTCTCGCCATCTGTTTCATCCCCTCTGTTTCAGCCCCTCTGTTTCAGCTCCTCTGTTTCAGCCCCTCTGTTTCAGCCCCTCTGTTTCTCGCCCTCTGTTTCTCGCCCTCGGATTCAGCCCCTCTGTTTCTCGCCCTGTGTTTCAGCCCCTCTGTTTCTCGCCCTCTGTTTCAGCCCCTCTGTTTCAGCCCCTCAGTTTCAGCCCCTCTTTTAAAGCCCATCTGTTTAAGCCCCTCTGTTTCAGCCCCTCTGATTCTCGCCCTCTGTTTCAGCCCCTCTGTTTCTCGCCCTCTGTTTCAGACCCTCTGTTTCAGCCCCTCAGTATCAGCCCCTCTCTTTCAGCCCCTCTGTTTCTCGCCCTCTGTTTCTCGCCCTCTGTTTCTCGCCCTCTGTTTCTCGCCCACTGTTTCAGCCCCTCTGTTTCAGCCCCTCTGTTTAAGCCCATCTGAGTCAGCCCCTCTGTTTCAGCCACTCTGTTTCAGCCCCTCTGTTTCAGCCCCACTGTTTCTCGCCCTCTCTTTCTCTTTCTCTGTTTCTCGCCCTCTGTTTCAGCCCCTCTGTTTCTCGCCCACTGTTTCAGCCCCTCTGTTTCTCGCCATCTGTTTCAGCCCCTCTGTTTCAGCCCCTCTGTTTCTCGCCCTCTGTTTCAGCCCCTCTGTTTCAGCCCCTCTGTTTCAGCCCCTCTGTTTCAGCCCCTCTGTTTCAGCCCCTCTGTTTCTCGCCCTCTGTTTCTCGCCCTCTGTTTCAGCCCCTCTGTTTCAGCCCCTCTGTTTCAGCCCCTCTGTTTCTCGCCCTTTGTTTCTCGCCCTCTGTTTCTCGCCCTCTGTTTCTCGATCTGTGTTTCTCGCCCTCTGTTTCTCGCTCTCTGTTTCAGCCCCTCTGTTTCAGCCCCTCTGTTTCAGCCCCTCTGTTTCAGCCCCTCTGTTTCAGCCCCTCTGTTTCTCGCCCTCTGTTTCTCGCCCTCTGTTTCTCGCTCTCTGTTTCTCGCCCTCTGTTTCTCGCCCTCTGTTTCAGCCCCTCTGTTTCAGCCCGTCTGTTTCAGCCCCTCTGTTTCTCGCCCTCTGTTTCTCGCCCACTGTTTCTCGCCCTCTGTTTCAGCCCCTCTGTTTCAGCCCCTCTGTTTCAGCCCCTCTGTTTCAGCCCCTCTGTTTCTCGCCCTCTGTTTCTCGCCCTCTGTTTCTTGCCCTCTGTTTCTAGCTCTCTGTTTCTCGCCCTCTGTTTCTCGCCCTCTGTTTCAGCCCCTCTGTTTCAGCCCCTCTGTTTCAGCCCATCTGTTTCTCGCCCTCTGTTTCAGCCCCTCTGTTTCAGCTCCTCTCTTTCTCGCCCTCTGTTTCTCGCCCACTGTTTCTCGCCCTCTGTTTCAGCCCGTCTGTTTCAGCCCCTCTGTTTCAGCCCCTCTGTTTCAGCCCCTCTGTTTCTCGCCCTCTGTTTCTCGCTCTCTGTTTCTTGCCCTCTGTTTCTCGCTCTCTGTTTCTCGCCCTCTGTTTCTCGCCCTCTGTTTCAGCCCCTCTGTTTCTCGCCCTCTGTTTCTCGCCCTCTGTTTCTCGCCCTCAGGTTCAGCCCCTCTGTTTCAGCCCCTTTGTTTCAGCCCCTCTGTTTCTGCCCCTCTGTTTCTCGCCCACTGTTTCTCGCCCTCTGTTTCAGCCCCTCTGTTTCAGCCCCTCTGTTTCAGCCCCTCTGTTTCTGCCCCTCTGTTTCAGCCCCTCTGTTTCAGCCCCTCTGTTTCTCGCCCTCTATTTCTCGCCCTCTGTTTCTCGCCCTCTGTTTCTCGCCCTCTGTTACAGCCCCTGTGTTTAAGCCTCTCTGTTTCTCGCCCTCTGTTTCTCGCCCTCTGTTTCAGCCCCTCTGTTTCAGCCCCTCTGTTTCAGCCCCTCTGTTTCTCCCCCTCTGTTTCAGCACCTCTGTTTCTCGCCCTCTCTTTCAGCCCCTCTCTTTCTCGCCCACTGTTGCAGACCCTCTGTTTCAGCCCCTCTGTTTCAGCCCCTCTGTTTCTCGCCCTCTGTTTCAGACCCTCTGTTTCAGCCCCTCTGTTTCTGCACCTCTGTTACAGCCCCTCTGTTTCTCGCCATCTGTTTCAGCCCCTCTGTTTCAGCCCCTCTGTTTCTCGCCCTCTGTTTCAGCCCCTCTGTTTCAGCCCCTCTGATTCAGCCCCTCTGTTTCAGCACCTCTGTTTCTCGCCAATTGTTTCTCGCCCTCTGTTTCAGCCCCTCTGATTCTCGCCCTCTGTTTCAGCCCCTCTGTTTCTCGCCCTCTGTTTCAGCCCCTCTGTTTCAGACCCTCTGTTTCAGCCCCTCTGTTTCAGCCCCTCTGTTTCAGCCCCTCTGTTTAACGCCCTCTGTTTCAGCCCCTCTGTTTCAGCCCCTCTGTTTCTCGCCCTCTGTTTCAGCCCCTCTGTTTCAGCCCCTCTGTATCAGCCCCTCTGTTTCAGCCCCTCTGTTTCTCTCCCTCTGTTTCTCGCCCTCTGTTTCAGCCCCTCTGTTTCAGCCCCTCTATTTCAGCCCCTCTGTTTCAGCCCCTCTGTTTCTCGCTCTCTGTTTCTCGCCCTCTGTTTCTCGCCCTCTGTTTCAGCCCCTCTGTTTCAGCCCCTCTGTTTCAGCCCCACTGTTTCTCGCCCTCTGTTTCTCTTTCTCTGTTTCTCGCCCTCTGTTTCAGCCCTTCTGTTTCTCGCCCACTGTTTCAGCCCCTCTGATTCTCGCCATCTGTTTCAGCCCCTCTGTTTCAGCCCCTCTGTTTCTCGCCCTCTGTTTCTGCCCCTCTGTTTCAGCCCCTCTGTTTCAGCCCCTCTGTTTCAGCCCCTCTGTTTCAGCCCCTCTGTTTCTCGCCCTCTGTTTCTCGCCCTCTGTTTCAGCCCCTCTGTTTCAGCCCCTCTTTTTCAGCCCCTCTGTTTCTCGCCCTCTGTTTCTCGCCCTCTGTTTCTCGCCCTCTGTTTCTCGATCTCTGTTTCTGGCCCTCTGTTTCTCGCTCTCTGTTTCAGCCCCTCTGTTTCAGCCCCTCTGTTTCAGCCCCTCTGTTTCAGCCCCTCTGTTTCAGCCCCTCTGTTTCAGCCCCTCTGTTTCTCGCCCTCTGTTTCTCGCCCTCTGTTTCAGCCCCTCTGTTTCAGCCCCTCTATTTCAGCCCCTCTGTTTCAGCCCCTCTGTTTCTCGCTCTCTGTTTCTCGCCCTCTGTTTCTCGCCCTCTGTTTCAGCCCCTCTGTTTCAGCCCCTCTGTTTCAGCCCCTCTGTTTCTCGCCTTCTGTTTCTTTCCCTCTGTTTCTCGCCCTCTGTTTCAGCCCCTCTGTTTCAGTCCCTCTGTTTCAGCCCCTCTGTTTCAGCCCCTCTGTTTCAGCCCCTCTGTTTCTCGCCCTCTGTTTCAGCCCCTCTGTTTCAGCCCCTCTGTTTCTCGCCCTCAGTGTCAGCCCCTCTGTTTCAGCCCCTCTGTTTCAGCCACTCTGTTTCAGCCCCTCTGTTTCTCGCCCTCTGTAATTCGCCCTCTGTTTCAGCCCTTCTGTTTTAGCCCCTCTGTTTCTCGCCCTCTGTTTCTCGCCCTCTGTTTCTCGCCCTCTGTTTCTCGCTCTCTGTTTCTCGCCCTCTGTTTCTCGCCCTCTGTTTCAGCCCCTCTGTTTCAGCCCATCTGTTTCAGCCCCTCTGTTTCAGCCCCTCTGTTTCAGCCCCTCTGTTTATCGCCCTCTGTTTCTCGCCCTCTGTTTCTCGCCCTCTGTTTCTCGGTCTCTGTTTCTCGCCCTCTGTTTCTCGCCCTCTGTTTCTCGCCCTCTGTTACAGCCCCTGTGTTTAAGCCTCTCTGTTTCTCGCCCTCTGTTTCTCGCCCTCTGTTTCAGCCCCTCTGTTTCAGCCCCTCTGTTTCAGCCCCTCTGTTTCTCCCCCTCTGTTTCAGCACCTCTGTTTCTCGCCCTCTCTTTCAGCCCCTCTCTTTCTCGCCCACTGTTGCAGACCCTCTGTTTCAGCCCCTCTGTTTCAGCCCCTCTGTTTCTCGCCCTCTGTTTCAGACCCTCTGTTTCAGCCCCTCTGTTTCTGCACCTCTGTTACAGCCCCTCTGTTTCTCGCCATCTGTTTCAGCCCCTCTGTTTCAGCCCCTCTGTTTCTCGCCCTCTGTTTCAGCCCCTCTGTTTCAGCCCCTCTGATTCAGCCCCTCTGTTTCAGCACCTCTGTTTCTCGCCAATTGTTTCTCGCCCTCTGTTTCAGCCCCTCTGATTCTCGCCCTCTGTTTCAGCCCCTCTGTTTCTCGCCCTCTGTTTCAGCCCCTCTGTTTCAGACCCTCTGTTTCAGCCCCTCTGTTTCAGCCCCTCTGTTTCAGCCCCTCTGTTTAACGCCCTCTGTTTCAGCCCCTCTGTTTCAGCCCCTCTGTTTCTCGCCCTCTGTTTCAGCCCCTCTGTTTCAGCCCCTCTGTATCAGCCCCTCTGTTTCAGCCCCTCTGTTTCTCGCCCTCTGTTTCTCGCCCTCTGTTTCAGCCCCTCTGTTTCAGCCCCTCTATTTCAGCCCCTCTGTTTCAGCCCCTCTGTTTCTCGCTCTCTGTTTCTCGCCCTCTGTTTCTCGCCCTCTGTTTCTCGCCCTCTGTTTCTCGCCCTCTGTTACAGCCCCTGTGTTTAAGCCTCTCTGTTTCTCGCCCTCTGTTTCTCGCCCTCTGTTTCAGCCCCTCTGTTTCAGCCCCTCTGTTTCAGCCCCTCTGTTTCTCCCCCTCTGTTTCAGCACCTCTGTTTCTCGCCCTCTCTTTCAGCCCCTCTCTTTCTCGCCCACTGTTGCAGACCCTCTGTTTCAGCCCCTCTGTTTCAGCCCCTCTGTTTCTCGCCCTCTGTTTCAGACCCTCTGTTTCAGCCCGTCTGTTTCTGCACCTCTGTTACAGCCCCTCTGTTTCTCGCCATCTGTTTCAGCCCCTCTATTTCAGCCCCTCTGTTTCTCGCCCTCTGTTTCAGCCCCTCTGTTTCAGCCCCTCTGATTCAGCCCCTCTGTTTCAGCACCTCTGTTTCTCGCCAATTGTTTCTCGCCCTCTGTTTCAGCCCCTCTGATTCTCGCCCTCTGTTTCAGCCCCTCTGTTTCTCGCCCTCTGTTTCAGCCCCTCTGTTTCAGACCCTCTGTTTCAGCCCCTCTGTTTCAGCCCCTCTGTTTCAGCCCCTCTGTTTAACGCCCTCTGTTTCAGCCCCTCTGTTTCAGCCCCTCTGTTTCTCGCCCTCTGTTTCAGCCCCTCTGTTTCAGCCCCTCTGTATCAGCCCCTCTGTTTCAGCCCCTCTGTTTCTCGCCCTCTGTTTCTCGCCCTCTGTTTCAGCCCCTCTGTTTCAGCCCCTCTATTTCAGCCCCTCTGTTTCAGCCCCTCTGTTTCTCGCTCTCTGTTTCTCGCCCTCTGTTTCTCGCCCTCTGTTTCAGCCCCTCTGTTTCAGCCCCTCTGTTTCAGCCCCACTGTTTCTCGCCCTCTGTTTCTCTTTCTCTGTTTCTCGCCCTCTGTTTCAGCCCTTCTGTTTCTCGCCCACTGTTTCAGCCCCTCTGATTCTCGCCATCTGTTTCAGCCCCTCTGTTTCAGCCCCTCTGTTTCTCGCCCTCTGTTTCAGCCCCTCTGTTTCAGCCCCTCTGTTTCAGCCCCTCTGTTTCAGCCCCTCTGTTTCAGCCCCTCTGTTTCTCGCCCTCTGTTTCTCGCCCTCTGTTTCAGCCCCTCTGTTTCAGCCCCTCTGTTTCAGCCCCTCTGTTTCTCGCCCTCTGTTTCTCGCCCTCTGTTTCTCGCCCTCTGTTTCTCGATCTCTGTTTCTGGCCCTCTGTTTCTCGCTCTCTGTTTCAGCCCCTCTGTTTCAGCCCCTCTGTTTCAGCCCCTCTGTTTCAGCCCCTCTGTTTCAGCCCCTCTGTTTCAGCCCCTCTGTTTCGCGCCCTCTGTTTCTCGCCCTCTGTTTCAGCCCCTCTGTTTCAGCCCCTCTATTTCAGCCCCTCTGTTTCAGCCCCTCTGTTTCTCGCTCTCTGTTTCTCGCCCTCTGTTTCTCGCCCTCTGTTTCAGCCCCTCTGTTTCAGCCCCTCTGTTTCAGCCCCTCTGTTTCTCGCCTTCTGTTTCTTTCCCTCTGTTTCTCGCCCTCTGTTTCAGCCCCTCTGTTTCAGTCCCTCTGTTTCAGCCCCTCTGTTTCAGCCCCTCTGTTTCAGCCCCTCTGTTTCTCGCCCTCTGTTTCAGCCCCTCTGTTTCAGCCCCTCTGTTTCTCGCCCTCAGTGTCAGCCCCTCTGTTTCAGCCCCTCTGTTTCAGCCACTCTGTTTCAGCCCCTCTGTTTCTCGCCCTCTGTAATTCGCCCTCTGTTTCAGCCCTTCTGTTTTAGCCCCTCTGTTTCTATCCCTCTGTTTCTCGCCCTCTGTTTCTCGCCCTCTGTTTCTCGCTCTCTGTTTCTCGCCCTCTGTTTCTCGCCCTCTGTTTCAGCCCCTCTGTTTCAGCCCATCTGTTTCAGCCCCTCTGTTTCAGCCCCTCTGTTTCAGCCCCTCTGTTTATCGCCCTCTGTTTCTCGCCCTCTGTTTCAGCCCCTCTGATTCTCGCTCTCTGTTTCTCGCCCTCTGTTTCTCGCCCTCTGTTTCAGCCCCTCTGTTTCAGCCCCTCTGTTTCAGCCCCTCTGTTTCTCGCCCTCTGTTTCTTTCCCACTGTTTCTCGCCCTCTGTTTCTGCCCCTCTGTTTCAGCCCCTCTGTTTCAGCCCCTCTGTTTCAGCCCCTCTGTTTCTCGCCCTCTGTTTCTCGCCCTCTGTTTCTTGCCCTCTGTTTCTCGCTCTCTGTTTCTCGCCCTCTGTTTCTCGCCCTCTGTTTCTCGCCCTCTGTTTCAGCCACTCTGTTTCAGCCCCTCTGTTTCTCGCCCTCTGTTTCTCGCCCTCTGTTTCTCGCCCTCAGTTTCAGCCCCTCTGTTTCAGCCCCTTTGTTTCAGCACCTCTGTTTCAGCCCCTCTGTTTCTCGCCCAACTGTTTCTCGCCCTCTGTTTCAGCCCCTCTGTTTCAGCCCCTCTGTTTCAGCCCCTCTGTTTCAGCCACTCTGTTTCAGCCCCTCTGTTTCTCGCACTCTGTTTCAGCCCCTCTGTTTCAGCCGCTCTGTTTCTCGCCCTCTGTTTCTCGCCCTCTGTTACTCGCCCTCTGTTTCTTGCCCTCTGTTTCAGCCCCTCTGTTTCAGCCCCTCAGTTTCAGCCCCTCTGTTTCTCGCCCTCTGTTTCTCGCCCTCTGTTTCTCGCTCTCTGTTTCTTGCCCTCTGTTTCAGCCCCTCTGTTTCAGCCCCTGAGTTTCAGCCCCTCTGTTTCTCGCCCTCTGTTTCTCGCCCTCTGTTTCTCGCTCTCTGTTTCTCACCCTCTGTTTCTCGCCCTCTGTTTCAGCCCCTCTGTTTCAGCTCCTCTGTTCCTCGCTCTCTGTTTCTCGCAATCTGTTTCAGCCCCTCTGTTTCTCGCCCACTGTTTCAGCCCC
This sequence comes from Stegostoma tigrinum, assembly GCF_030684315.1. Taxonomy (NCBI): domain Eukaryota; kingdom Metazoa; phylum Chordata; class Chondrichthyes; order Orectolobiformes; family Stegostomatidae; genus Stegostoma; species Stegostoma tigrinum. Next base: position 5,240,485 of record NW_026728408.1, read on the forward strand.
TCTGTTTCTCGCCAACTGTTTCAGCCCCTCTGTTTCAGCCCCTCTGTTTCTCGCCCTCTGTTTCAGCCCCTCTGTTTCAGCCCCTCTGTTTCAGCCCCTCTGTTTCAGCCCCTCTATTTCAGCCCCTCTGTTTCAGCCCCTCTGTTTCTCGCTCTCTGTTTCTCGCCCTCTGTTTCTCGCCCTCTGTTTCAGCCCCTCTGTTTCAGCCCCTCTGTTTCAGCCCCGCTGTTTCTCGCCTTCTGTTTCTTTCCCTCTGTTTCTCGCCCTCTGTTTCAGCCCCTCTGTTTCAGTCCCTCTGTTTCAGCCCCTCTGTTTCAGCCCCTCTGTTTCAGCCCCTCTGTTTCTCGCCCTCTGTTTCAGCCCCTCTGTTTCAGCCCCTCTGTTTCTCGCCCTCAGTTTCAGCCCCTCTGTTTCAGCCCCTCTGTTTCAGCCACTCTGTTTCAGCCCCTCTGTTTCTCGCCCTCTGTAATTCGCCCTCTGTTTCAGCCCTTCTGTTTTAGCCCCTCTGTTTCTCGCCCTCTGTTTCTCGCCCTCTGTTTCTCGCCCTCTGTTTCTCGCTCTCTGTTTCTCGCCCTCTGTTTCTCGCCCTCTGTTTCAGCCCCTCTGTTTCAGCCCATCTGTTTCAGCCCCTCTGTTTCAGCCCCTCTGTTTCAGCCCCTCTGTTTATCGCCCTCTGTTTCTCGCCCTCTGTTTCTCGCCCTCTGTTTCTCGCTCTCTGTTTCTCGCCCTCTGTTTCTCGCCCTCTGTTTCAGCCCCTCTGTTTCAGCCCCTCTGTTTCAGCCCCTCTGTTTCTCGCCCTCTGTTTCTCTCCCACTGTTTCTCGCCCTCTGTTTCTGCCCCTCTGTTTCAGCCCCTCTGTTTCAGCCCCTCTGTTTCAGCCCCTCTGTTTCTCGCCCTCTGTTTCTCGCCCTCTGTTTCTTGCCCTCTGTTTCTCGCTCTCTGTTTCTCGCCCTCTGTTTCTCGCCCTCTGTTTCAGCCCCTCTGTTTCAGCCACTCTGTTTCAGCCCCTCTGTTTCTCGCCCTCTGTTTCTCGCCCTCTGTTTCTCGCCCTCAGTTTCAGCCCCTCTGTTTCAGCCCCTTTGTTTCAGCCCCTCTGTTTCAGCCCCTCTGTTTCTCGCCCACTGTTTCTCGCCCTCTGTTTCAGCCCCTCTGTTTCAGCCCCTCTGTTTCAGCCCCTCTGTTTCAGCCCCTCTGTTTCAGCCACTCTGTTTCAGCCCCTCTGTTTCTCGCACTCTGTTTCAGCCCCTTTGTTTCAGCCCCTCTGTTTCTCGCCCTCTGTTTCTCGCCCTCTGTTTCTCGCCCTCTGTTTCTTGCCCTCTGTTTCAGCCCCTCTGTTTCAGCCCCTCAGTTTCAGCCCCTCTGTTTCTCGCCCTCTGTTTCTCGCCCTCTGTTTCTCGCTCTCTGTTTCTCGCCCTCTGTTTCTCGCCCTCTGTTTCAGCCCCTCTGTTTCAGCTCCTCTGTTCCTCGCTCTCTGTTTCTCGCAATCTGTTTCAGCCCCTCTGTTTCTCGCCCACTGTTTCAGCCCCTCTGTTTCTCGCCATCTGTTTCAGCCCCTCTGTTTCAGCCCCTCTGTTTCTCGCCCTCTGTTTCAGCCCCTCTGTTTCAGCCCCTCTGTTTCAGCCCCTCTGTTTCAGCCCCTCTGTTTCAGCACCTCTGTTTCTCGCACTTTGTTTCTCGCCCTCTGTTTCAGCCCCTCTGTTTCTCGCCCTCTGTTTCAGCCCCTCTGTTTCAGTCCCTCTGTTTCAGCCCCTCTGTTTCCGCCCCTCTGTTTCAGCCCCTCTGTTTCAGCCCCTCTGTTTCAGCCCCTCTCTTTCTCGCCCTCTGTTTCAGCCCCTCTGTTTCAGCCCCTCTCTTTCAGCCACTCTGTTTCAGCCCCTCTGTTTCACGCCCTCTGTTTCAGCCCCTCTGTTTCAGCCCCTCTGTTTCAGCCCCTCTGTTTCAGCCCCTCTGTTTCAGCCCCTCTGTTTCTCGCCCTCTGTTTCTCGCCCTCTGTTTCTCGCTCTTTGTTCTCGCCCTCTGTTTCTCGCCCTCTGTTTCAGCCCCTCTGTTTCAGCCCCTCTGTTTCAGCCCCTCTGTTTCATCCCCTCTGTTTCAGCCCCTCTGTTTCAGCCCCTCTTTTTCAGCCCCTCTGTTTCTCGCCCTCTGTTTCTCGCCCTCTGTTTCTCGCTCTCTGTTTCTTGCCCTCTGTATCTCGCCCTCTGTATCAGCCCCTCTGTTTCAGCCACTCTGTTTCAACTCCTCTGTTTCTCGCCCTCTGTTTCTCGCCCACTGTTTCTCGCCCTCTGTTTCAGCCCCTCTGTTTCAGCCCCTCTGTTTCATCCCCTCTGTTTCAGCCCCTCTGTTTCTCGCCCTCTGTTTCTCGCCCTCTGTTTCTCGCTCTCTCTTTCTCGCCCTCTGTTTCTCGCCCTCTGTTTCAGCCCATCTGTTTCAGCCGCTCTGTTTCAGCCCCTCTGTTTCTCGCCCTCTGTTTCAGCCACTCTGTTTCAGGCCCACTGTTTCTCGCCCTCTGTTTCTCTTTCTCTGTTTCTCGCCCTCTGTTTCAGCCCCTCTGTTTCTCGCCCACTGTTTCAGCCCCTCTGTTTCTCGCCATCTGTTTCAGCCCCTCTGTTTCAGCCCCTCTGTTTCAGCCCCTCTGTTTCAGCCCCTCTGTTTCAGCCCCTCTGTTTCAGCCCCTCTGTTTCTCGCCCTCTGTTTCTCGCCCTCTGTTTCAGCCCCTCTGTTTCAGCCCCTCTGTTTCAGCCCCTCTGTTTCTCGCCCTCTGTTTCTCGCCCTCTGTGTCTCGCCCTCTGTTTCTCGATCTCTGTTTCTCGCCCTCTGTTTCTCGCTCTCTGTTTCAGCCCCTCTGTTTCAGCCCCTCTGTTTCAGCCCCTCTGTTTCAGCCCCTCTGTTTCTTGCCCTCTGTTTCTCGCCCTCTGTTTCTCGCCCTCTGTTTCTCGCCCTCTGTTTCTCGCTCTCTGTTTCTCGCCCTCTGTTTCTCGCCCTCTGTTTCAGCCCCTCTGTTTCAGCCCCTCTGTTTCAGCCCCTCTGTTTCAGCCCCTCTGTTTATCGCCCTCTGTTTCTCGCCCTCTGTTTCCCGCCCTCTGTTTCAGCCCCTCTGTTTCTCGCCCTCTGTTTCAGCCCCTCTGTTTCAGCTCCTCTCTTTCTCGCCCTCTGTTTCTCGCCCACTGTTTCTCGCCCTCTGTTTCAGCCCGTCTGTTTCAGCCCCTCTGTTTCAGCCCCTCTGTTTCAGCCCCTCTGTTTCTCGCCCACGGTTTCTCGCCCTCTGCTTCTTGCACTCTGTTTCTCGCTCTCTGTTTCTCGCCCTCTGTTTCTCGCCCTCTGTTTCAGCCCCTCTGTTTCTCGCCCTCTGTTTCTCGCCCTCTGTTTCTCGCCCTCAGGTTCAGCCCCTCTGTTTCAGCCCCTTTGTTTCAGCCCCTCTGTTTCTGCCCCTCTGTTTCTCGCCCACTGTTTCTCGCCCTCTGTTTCAGCCCCTCTGTTTCAGCCCCTCTGTTTCAGCCCCTCTGTTTCTGCCCCTCTGTTTCAGCCCCTCTGTTTCAGCCCCTCTGTTTCTCGCCCTCTATTTCTCGCCCTCTGATTCTCGCCCTCTGTTTCTCGCCCTCTGTTACAGCCCCTGTGTTTAAGCCTCTCTGTTTCTCGCCCTCTGTTTCTCGCCCTCTGTTTCAGCCCCTCTGTTTCAGCCCCTCTGTTTCAGCCCCTCTGTTTCTCCCCCTCTGTTTCAGCACCTCTGTTTCTCGCCCTCTCTTTCACCCCCTCTCTTTCTCGCCCACTGTTGCAGACCCTCTGTTTCAGCCCCTCTGTTTCAGCCCCTCTGTTTCTCGCCCTCTGTTTCAGACCCTCTGTTTCAGCCCCTCTGTTTCTGCACCTCTGTTACAGCCCCTCTGTTTCTCGCCCTCTGTTTCTCGCCCTCAGTTTCAGCCCCTCTGTTTCAGCCCCTTTGTTTCAGCCCCTCTGTTTCAGCCCCTCTGTTTCTCGCCCACTGTTTCTCGCCCTCTGTTTCAGCCCCTCTGTTTCAGCCCCTCTGTTTCAGCCCCTCTGTTTCAGCCCCTCTGTTTCAGCCACTCTGTTTCAGCCCCTCTGTTTCTCGCACTCTGTTTCAGCCCCTTTGTTTCAGCCCCTCTGTTTCTCGCACTCTGTTTCTCGCCCTCTGTTTCTCGCCCTCTGTTTCTTGCCCTCTGTTTCAGCCCCTCTGTTTCAGCCCCTCAGTTTCAGCCCCTCTGTTTCTCGCCCTCTGTTTCTCGCCCTCTGTTTCTCGCTCTCTGTTTCTCGCCCTCTGTTTCTCGCCCTCTGTTTCAGCCCCTCTGTTTCAGCTCCTCTGTTCCTCGCTCTCTGTTTCTCGCAATCTGTTTCAGCCCCTCTGTTTCTCGCCCACTGTTTCAGCCCCTCTGTTTCTCGCCATCTGTTTCAGCCCCTCTGTTTCAGCCCCTCTGTTTCTCGCCCTCTGTTTCAGCCCCTCTGTTTCAGCCCCTCTGTTTCAGCCCCTCTGTTTCAGCCCCTCTGTTTCAGCACCTCTGTTTCTCGCACTTTGTTTCTCGCCCTCTGTTTCAGCCCCTCTGTTTCTCGCCCTCTGTTTCAGCCCCTCTGTTTCAGTCCCTCTGTTTCAGCCCCTCTGTTTCCGCCCCTCTGTTTCAGCCCCTCTGTTTCAGCCCCTCTCTTTCTCGCCCTCTGTTTCAGCCCCTCTGTTTCAGCCCCTCTCTTTCAGCCACTCTGTTTCAGCCCCTCTGTTTCACGCCCTCTGTTTCAGCCCCTCTGTTTCAGCCCCTCTGTTTCTCGCCATCTGTTTCAGCCCCTCTGTTTCAGCCCCTCTGTTTCTCGCCCTCTGTTTCTCGCCCTCTGTTTCTCGCTCTTTGTTCTCGCCATCTGTTTCTCGCCCTCTGTTTCAGCCCCTCTGTTTCAGCCCCTCTGTTTCAGCCCCTCTGTTTCATCCCCTCTGTTTCAGCCCCTCTGTTTCAGCCCCTCTTTTTCAGCCCCTCTGTTTCTCGCCCTCTGTTTCTCGCCCTCTGTTTCTCGCTCTCTGTTTCTTGCCCTCTGTATCTCGCCCTCTGTATCAGCCCCTCTGTTTCAGCCACTCTGTTTCAACTCCTCTGTTTCTCGCCCTCTGTTTCTCGCCCACTGTTTCTCGCCCTCTGTTTCAGCCCCTCTGTTTCAGCCCCTCTGTTTCATCCCCTCTGTTTCAGCCCCTCTGTTTCTCGCCCTCTGTTTCTCGCCCTCTGTTTCTCGCTCTCTCTTTCTCGCCCTCTGTTTCTCGCCCTCTGTTTCAGCCCCTCTGTTTCAGCCCCTCTGTTTCAGCCCCTCTGTTTCTCGCCCTCTGTTTCAGCCACTCTGTTTCAGGCCCACTGTTTCTCGCCCTCTGTTTCTCTTTCTCTGTTTCTCGCCCTCTGTTTCAGCCCCTCTGTTTCTCGCCCACTGTTTCAGCCCCTCTGTTTCTCGCCATCTGTTTCAGCCCCTCTGTTTCAGCCCCTCTGTTTCTCGCCCTCTGTTTCAGCCCCTCTGTTTCAGCCCCTCTGTTTCAGCCCCTCTGTTTCAGCCCCTCTGTTTCAGCCCCTCTGTTTCTCGCCCTCTGTTTCTCGCCCTCTGTTTCAGCCCCTCTGTTTCAGCCCCTCTGTTTCAGCCCCTCTGTTTCTCGCCCTCTGTTTCTCGCCCTCTGTTTCTCGCCCTCTGTTTCTCGATCTCTGTTTCTCGCCCTCTGTTTCTCGCTCTCTGTTTCAGTCGCTCTGTTTCAGCCCCTCTGTTTCAGCCCCTCTGTTTCAGCCCCTCTGTTTCAGCCCCTCTGTTTCTCGCCCTCTGTTTCTCGCCCTCTGTTTCTCGCCCTCTGTTTCTCGCTCTCTGTTTCTCGCCCTCTGTTTCTCGCCCTCTGTTTCAGCCCCTCTGTTTCAGCCCCTCTGTTTCAGCCCCTCTGTTTCAGCCCCTCTGTTTCAGCCCCTCTGTTTATCGCCCTCTGTTTCTCGCCCTCTGTTTCCCGCCCTCTGTTTCAGCCCCTCTGTTTCTCGCCCTCTGTTTCAGCCCCTCTGTTTCAGCTCCTCTCTTTCTCGCCCTCTGTTTCTCGCCCACTGTTTCTCGCCCTCTGTTTCAGCCCGTCTGTTTCAGCCCCTCTGTTTCAGCCCCTCTGTTTCAGCCCCTCTGTTTCTCGCCCTCTGTTTCTCGCCCTCTGTTTCTTGCACTCTGTTTCTCGCTCTCTGTTTCTCGCCCTCTGTTTCTCGCCCTCTGTTTCAGCCCCTCTGTTTCTCGCCCTCTGTTTCTCGCCCTCTGTTTCTGGCCCTCAGGTTCAGCCCCTCTGTTTCAGCCCCTTTGTTTCAGCCCCTCTGTTTCTGCCCCTCTGTTTCTCGCCCACTGTTTCTCGCCCTCTGTTTCAGCCCCTCTGTTTCAGCCCCTCTGTTTCAGCCCCTCTGTTTCTGCCCCTCTGTTTCAGCCCCTCTGTTTCAGCCCCTCTGTTTCTCGCCCTCTATTTCTCGCCCTCTGTTTCTCGCCCTCTGTTTCTCGCCCTCTGTTACAGCCCCTGTGTTTAAGCCTCTCTGTTTCTCGCCCTCTGTTTCTCGCCCTCTGTTTCAGCCCCTCTGTTTCAGCCCCTCTGTTTCTCGCCCTCTGTTTCAGACCCTCTGTTTCAGCCCCTCTGTTTCTGCACCTCTGTTACAGCCCCTCTGTTTCTCGCCATCTGTTTCAGCCCCTCTGTTTCAGCCCCTCTGTTTCTCGCCCTCTGTTTCAGCCCCTCTGTTTCAGCCCCTCTGATTCAGCCCCTCTGTTTCAGCACCTCTGTTTCTCGCCAATTGTTTCTCGCCCTCTGTTTCAGCCCCTCTGATTCTCGCCCTCTGTTTCAGCCCCTCTGTTTCTCGCCCTCTGTTTCAGCCCCTCTGTTTCAGACCCTCTGTTTCAGCCCCTCTGTTTCAGCCCCTCTGTTTCAGCCCCTCTGTTTAACGCCCTCTGTTTCAGCCCCTCTGTTTCAGCCCCTCTGTTTCTCGCCCTCTGTTTCAGCCCCTCTTTTTCAGCCCCTCTGTATCAGCCCCTCTGTTTCAGCCCCTCTGTTTCTCGCCCTCTGTTTCTCGCCCTCTGTTTCAGCCCCTCTGTTTCAGCCCCTCTATTTCAGCCCCTCTGTTTCAGCCCCTCTGTTTCTCGCTCTCTGTTTCTCGCCCTCTGTTTCTCGCCCTCTGTTTCAGCCCCTCTGTTTCAGCCCCTCTGTTTCAGCCCCACTGTTTCTCGCCCTCTGTTTCTCTTTCTCTGTTTCTCGCCCTCTGTTTCAGCCCCTCTGTTTCTCGCCCACTGTTTCAGCCCCTCTGTTTCTCGCCATCTGTTTCAGCCCCTCTGTTACAGCCCCTCTGTTTCTCGCCCTCTGTTTCAGCCCCTCTGTTTCAGCCCCTCTGTTTCAGCCCCTCTGTTTCAGCCCCTCTGTTTCAGCCCCTCTGTTTCTCGCCCTCTGTTTCTCGCCCTCTGTTTCAGCCCCTCTGTTTCAGACCCTCTGTTTCAGCCCCTCTGTTTCTCGCCCTCTGTTTCTCGCCCTCTGTTTCTCGCCCTCTGTTTCTCGATCTCTGTTTCTGGCCCTCTGTTTCTCGCTCTCTGTTTCAGCCCCTCTGTTTCAGCCCCTCTGTTTCAGCCCCTCTGTTTCAGCCCCTCTGTTTCAGCCCCTCTGTTTCTCGCCCTCTGTTTCTCGCCCTCTGTTTCAGCCCCTCTGTTTCAGCCCCTCTATTTCAGCCCCTCTGTTTCAGCCCCTCTGTTTCTCGCTCTCTGTTTCTCGCCCTCTGTTTCTCGCCCTCTGTTTCAGCCCCTCTGTTTCAGCCCCTCTGTTTCAGCCCCTCTGTTTCTCGCCTTCTGTTTCTTTCCCTCTGTTTCTCGCCCTCTGTTTCAGCCCCTCTGTTTCAGTCCCTCTGTTTCAGCCCCTCTGTTTCAGCCCCTCTGTTTCAGCCCCTCTGTTTCTCGCCCTCTGTTTCAGCCCCTCTGTTTCAGCCCCTCTGTTTCTCGCCCTCAGTTTCAGCCCCTCTGTTTCAGACCCTCTGTTTCAGCCACTCTGTTTCAGCCCCTCTGTTTCTCGCCCTCTGTAATTCGCCCTCTGTTTCAGCCCTTCTGTTTTAGCCCCTCTGTTTCTCGCCCTCTGTTTCTCGCCCTCTGTTTCTCGCCCTCTGTTTCTCGCTCTCTGTTTCTCGCCCTCTGTTTCTCGCCCTCTGTTTCAGCCCCTCTGTTTCAGCCCATCTGTTCCAGCCCCTCTGTTTCAGCCCCTCTGTTTCAGCCCCTCTGTTTATCGCCCTCTGTTTCTCGCCCTCTGTTTCTCGCCCTCTGTTTCTCGCTCTCTGTTTCTCGCCCTCTGTTTCTCGCCCTCTGTTTCAGCCCCTCTGTTTCAGCCCCTCTGTTTCAGCCCCTCTGTTTCTCGCCCTCTGTTTCTCTCCCACTGTTTCTCGCCCTCTGTTTCTGCCCCTCTGTTTCAGCCCCTCTGTTTCAGCCCCTCTGTTTCAGCCCCTCTGTTTCTCGCCTTCTGTTTCTCGCCCTCTGTTTCTTGCCCTCTGTTTCTCGCTCTCTGTTTCTCGCCCTCTGTTTCTAGCCCTCTGTTTCAGCCCCTCTGTTTCAGCCACTCTGTTTCAGCCCCTCTGTTTCTCGCCCTCTGTTTCTCGCCCTCTGTTTCTCGCCCTCAGTTTCAGCCCCTCTGTTTCAGCCCCTTTGTTTCAGCCCCTCTGTTTCAGCCCCTCTGTTTCTCGCCCACTGTTTCTCGCCCTCTGTTTCAGCCCCTCTGTTTCAGCACCTCTGTTTCAGCCCCTCTGTTTCAGCCCCTCTGTTTCAGCCACTCTGTTTCAGCCCCTCTGTTTCTCGCACTCTGTTTCAGCCCCTTTGTTTCAGCCCCTCTGTTTCTCGCCCTCTGTTTCTCGCCCTCTGTTTCTCGCCCTCTGTTTCTTGCCCTCTGTTTCAGCCCCTCTGTTTCAGCCCCTCAGTTTCAGCCCCTCTGTTTCTCGCCCTCTGTTTCTCGCCCTCTGTTTCTCGCCCTCTGTTTCTTGCCCTCTGTTTCAGCCCCTCTGTTTCAGCCCCTCAGTTTCAGCCCCTCTGTTTCTCGCCCTCTGTTTCTCGCCCTCTGTTTCTCGCTCTCTGTTTCTCGCCCTCTGTTTCTCGCCCTCTGTTTCAGCCCCTCTGTTTCAGCTCCTCTGTTCCTCGCTCTCTGTTTCTCGCAATCTGTTTCAGCCCCTCTGTTTCTCGCCCACTGTTTCAGCCCCTCTGTTTCTCGCCATCTGTTTCAGCCCCTCTGTTTCAGCCCCTCTGTTTCTCGCCCTCTGTTTCAGCCCCTCTGTTTCAGCCCCTCTGTTTCAGCCCCTCTGTTTCAGCCCCTCTGTTTCAGCACCTCTGTTTCTCGCACTTTGTTTCTCGCCCTCTGTTTCAGCCCCTCTGTTTCTCGCCCTCTGTTTCAGCCCCTCTGTTTCAGTCCCTCTGTTTCAGCCCCTCTGTTTCCGCCCCTCTGTTTCAGCCCCTCTGTTTCAGCCCCTCTGTTTCAGCCCCTCTCTTTCTCGCCCTCTGTTTCAGCCCCTCTGTTTCAGCCCCTCTCTTTCAGCCACTCTGTTTCAGCCCCTCTGTTTCACGCCCTCTGTTTCAGCCCCTCTGTTTCAGCCCCTCTGTTTCAGCCCCTCTGTTTCACCCCCTCTGTTTCAGCCCCTCTGTTTCAGCCCCTCTGTTTCTCGCCCTCTGTTTCTCGCCCTCTGTTTCTCGCTCTTTGTTCTCGCCCTCTGTTTCTCACCCTCTGTTTCAGCCCCTCTGTTTCAGCCCCTCTGTTTCAGCCCCTCTGTTTCATCCCCTCTGTTTCAGCCCCTCTGTTTCAGCCCCTCTTTTTCAGCCCCTCTGTTTCTCGCCCTCTGTTTCTCGCCCTCTGTTTCTCGCTCTCTGTTTCTTGCCCTCTGTATCTCGCCCTCTGTATCAGCCCCTCTGTTTCAGCCACTCTGTTTCAACTCCTCTGTTTCTCGCCCTCTGTTTCTCGCCCACTGTTTCTCGCCCTCTGTTTCAGCCCCTCTGTTTCAGCCCCTCTGTTTCATCCCCTCTGTTTCAGCCCCTCTGTTTCTCGCCCTCTGTTTCTCGCCCTCTGTTTCTCGCTCTCTCTTTCTCGCCCTCTGTTTCTCGCCCTCTGTTTCAGCCCATCTGTTTCAGCCGCTCTGCTTCAGCCCCTCTGTTTCTCGCCCTCTGTTTCAGCCACTCTGTTTCAGGCCCACTGTTTCTCGCCCTCTGTTTCTCTTTCTCTGTTTCTCGCCCTCTGTTTCAGCCCCTCTGTTTCTCGCCCACTGTTTCAGCCCCTCTGTTTCTCGCCATCTGTTTCAGCTCCTCTGTTTCAGCCCCTCTGTTTCTCGCCCTCTGTTTCAGCCCCTCTGTTTCAGCCCCTCTGTTTCAGCCCCTCTGTTTCAGCCCCTCTGTTTCAGCCCCTCTGTTTCTCGCCCTCTGTTTCTCGCCCTCTGTTTCAGCCCCTCTGTTTCAGCCCCTCTGTTTCAGCCCCTCTGTTTCTCGCCCTCTGTTTCTCGCCCTCTGTGTCTCGCCCTCTGTTTCTCGCACTCTGTTTCTCGCCCTCTGTTTCTCGCTCTCTGTTTCAGCCCCTCTGTTTCAGCCCCTCTGTTTCAGCCCCTCTGTTTCAGCCCCTCTGTTTCTTGCCCTCTGTTTCTCGCCCTCTGTTTCTCGCCCTCTGTTTCTCGCCCTCTGTTTCTCGCTCTCTGTTTCTCGCCCTCTGTTTCTCGCCCTCTGTTTCAGCCCCTCTGTTTCAGCCCCTCTGTTTCAGCCCCTCTGTTTCAGCCCCTCTGTTTCAGCCCCTCTGTTTATCGCCCTCTGTTTCTCGCCCTCTGTTTCCCGCCCTCTGTTTCAGCCCCTCTGTTTCTCGCCCTCTGTTTCAGCCCCTCTGTTTCAGCTCCTCTCTTTCTCGCCCTCTGTTTCTCGCCCACTGTTTCTCGCCCTCTGTTTCAGCCCGTCTGTTTCAGCCCCTCTGTTTCAGCCCCTCTGTTTCAGCCCCTCTGTTTCTCGCCCTCGGTTTCTCGCCCTCTGCTTCTTGCACTCTGTTTCTCGCTCTCTGTTTCTCGCCCTCTGTTTCTCGCCCTCTGTTTCAGCCCCTCTGTTTCTCGCCCTCTGTTTCTCGCCCTCTGTTTCTCGCCCTCAGGTTCAGCCCCTCTGTTTCAGCCCCTTTGTTTCAGCCCCTCTGTTTCTGCCCCTCTGTTTCTCGCCCACTGTTTCTCGCCCTCTGTTTCAGCCCCTCTGTTTCAGCCCCTCTGTTTCAGCCCCTCTGTTTCTGCCCCTCTGTTTCAGCCCCTCTGTTTCAGCCCCTCTGTTTCTCGCCCTCTATTTCTCGCCCTCTGTTTCTCGCCCTCTGTTTCTCGCCCTCTGTTACAGCCCCTGTGTTTAAGCCTCTCTGTTTCTCGCCCTCTGTTTCTCGCCCTCTGTTTCAGCCCCTCTGTTTCAGCCCCTCTGTTTCAGCCCCTCTGTTTCTCCCCCTCTGTTTCAGCACCTCTGTTTCTCGCCCTCTCTTTCACCCCCTCTCTTTCTCGCCCACTGTTGCAGACCCTCTGTTTCAGCCCCTCTGTTTCAGCCCCTCTGTTTCTCGCCCTCTGTTTCAGACCCTCTGTTTCAGCCCCTCTGTTTCTGCACCTCTGTTACAGCCCCTCTGTTTCTCGCCCTCTGTTTCTCGCCCTCAGTTTCAGCCCCTCTGTTTCAGCCCCTTTGTTTCAGCCCCTCTGTTTCAGCCCCTCTGTTTCTCGCCCACTGTTTCTCGCCCTCTGTTTCAGCCCCTCTGTTTCAGCCCCTCTGTTTCAGCCCCTCTGTTTCAGCCCCTCTGTTTCAGCCACTCTGTTTCAGCCCCTCTGTTTCTCGCACTCTGTTTCAGCCCCTTTGTTTCAGCCCCTCTGTTTCTCGCACTCTGTTTCTCGCCCTCTGTTTCTCGCCCTCTGTTTCTTGCCCTCTGTTTCAGCCCCTCTGTTTCAGCCCCTCAGTTTCAGCCCCTCTGTTTCTCGCCCTCTGTTTCTCGCCCTCTGTTTCTCGCTCTCTGTTTCTCGCCCTCTGTTTCTCGCCCTCTGTTTCAGCCCCTCTGTTTCAGCTCCTCTGTTCCTCGCTCTCTGTTTCTCGCAATCTGTTTCAGCCCCTCTGTTTCTCGCCCACTGTTTCAGCCCCTCTGTTTCTCGCCATCTGTTTCAGCCCCTCTGTTTCAGCCCCTCTGTTTCTCGCCCTCTGTTTCAGCCCCTCTGTTTCAGCCCCTCTGTTTCAGCCCCTCTGTTTCAGCCCCTCTGTTTCAGCACCTCTGTTTCTCGCACTATGTTTCTCGCCCTCTGTTTCAGCCCCTCTGTTTCTCGCCCTCTGTTTCAGCCCCTCTGTTTCAGTCCCTCTGTTTCAGCCCCTCTGTTTCCGCCCCTCTGTTTCAGCCCCTCTGTTTCAGCCCCTCTGTTTCAGCCCCTCTCTTTCTCGCCCTCTGTTTCAGCCCCTCTGTTTCAGCCCCTCTCTTTCAGCCACTCTGTTTCAGCCCCTCTGTTTCACGCCCTCTGTTTCAGCCCCTCTGTTTCAGCCCCTCTGTTTCTCGCCATCTGTTTCAGCCCCTCTGTTTCAGCCCCTCTGTTTCTCGCCCTCTGTTTCTCGCCCTCTGTTTCTCGCTCTTTGTTCTCGCCATCTGTTTCTCGCCCTCTGTTTCAGCCCCTCTGTTTCAGCCCCTCTGTTTCAGCCCCTCTGTTTCATCCCCTCTGTTTCAGCCCCTCTGTTTCAGCCCCTCTTTTTCAGCCCCTCTGTTTCTCGCCCTCTGTTTCTCGCCCTCTGTTTCTCGCTCTCTGTTTCTTGCCCTCTGTATCTCGCCCTCTGTATCAGCCCCTCTGTTTCAGCCACTCTGTTTCAACTCCTCTGTTTCTCGCCCTCTGTTTCTCGCCCACTGTTTCTCGCCCTCTGTTTCAGCCCCTCTGTTTCAGCCCCTCTGTTTCATCCCCTCTGTTTCAGCCCCTCTGTTTCTCGCCCTCTGTTTCTCGCCCTCTGTTTCTCGCTCTCTCTTTCTCGCCCTCTGTTTCTCGCCCTCTGTTTCAGCCCCTCTGTTTCAGCCCCTCTGTTTCAGCCCCTCTGTTTCTCGCCCTCTGTTTCAGCCACTCTGTTTCAGGCCCACTGTTTCTCGCCCTCTGTTTCTCTTTCTCTGTTTCTCGCCCTCTGTTTCAGCCCCTCTGTTTCTCGCCCACTGTTTCAGCCCCTCTGTTTCTCGCCATCTGTTTCAGCCCCTCTGTTTCAGCCCCTCTGTTTCTCGCCCTCTGTTTCAGCCCCTCTGTTTCAGCACCTCTGTTTCAGCCCCTCTGTTTCAGCCCCTCTGTTTCAGCCCCTCTGTTTCTCGCCCTCTGTTTCTCGCCCTCTGTTTCAGCCCCTCTGTTTCAGCCCCTCTGTTTCAGCCCCTCTGTTTCTCGCCCTCTGTTTCTCGCCCTCTGTTTCTCGCCCTCTGTTTCTCGATCTCTGTTTCTCGCCCTCTGTTTCTCGCTCTCTGTTTCTCGCTCTCTGTTTCTCGCCCTCTGTTTAACGCCCTCTGTTTCAGCCCCTCTGTTTCAGCCCCTCTGTTTCAGCCCCTCTGTTTCAGCCCCTCTGTTTCAGCCCCTCTGTTTCAGCCCCTCTGTTTCAGCCCCTCTGTTTATCGCCCTCTGTTTCTCGCCCTCTGTTTCCCGCCCTCTGTTTCAGCCCCTCTGTTTCTCGCCCTCTGTTTCAGCCCCTCTGTTTCAGCTCCTCTCTTTCTCGCCCTCTGTTTCTCGCCCACTGTTTCTCGCCCTCTGTTTCAGCCCGTCTGTTTCAGCCCCTCTGTTTCAGCCCCTCTGTTTCAGCCCCTCTGTTTCTCGCCCTCTGTTTCTCGCCCTCTGTTTCTTGCACTCTGTTTCTCGCTCTCTGTTTCTCGCCCTCTGTTTCTCGCCCTCTGTTTCAGCCCCTCTGTTTCTCGCCCTCTGTTTCTCGCCCTCTGTTTCTGGCCCTCAGGTTCAGCCCCTCTGTTTCAGCCCCTTTGTTTCAGCCCCTCTGTTTCTGCCCCTCTGTTTCTCGCCCACTGTTTCTCGCCCTCTGTTTCAGCCCCTCTGTTTCAGCCCCTCTGTTTCTGCCCCTCTGTTTCAGCCCCTCTGTTTCAGCCCCTCTGTTTCTCGCCCTCTATTTCTCGCCCTCTGTTTCTCGCCCTCTGTTTCTCGCCCTCTGTTACAGCCCCTGTGTTTAAGCCTCTCTGTTTCTCGCCCTCTGTTTCTCGCCCTCTGTTTCAGCCCCTCTGTTTCAGCCCCTCTGTTTCTCGCCCTCTGTTTCAGACCCTCTGTTTCAGCCCCTCTGTTTCTGCACCTCTGTTACAGCCCCTCTGTTTCTCGCCATCTGTTTCAGCCCCTCTGTTTCAGCCCCTCTGTTTCTCGCCCTCTGTTTCAGCCCCTCTGTTTCAGCCCCTCTGATTCAGCCCCTCTGTTTCAGCACCTCTGTTTCTCGCCAATTGTTTCTCGCCCTCTGTTTCAGCCCCTCTGATTCTCGCCCTCTGTTTCAGCCCCTCTGTTTCTCGCCCTCTGTTTCAGCCCCTCTGTTTCAGACCCTCTGTTTCAGCCCCTCTGTTTCAGCCCCTCTGTTTCAGCCCCTCTGTTTAACGCCCTCTGTTTCAGCCCCTCTGTTTCAGCCCCTCTGTTTCTCGCCCTCTGTTTCAGCCCCTCTTTTTCAGCCCCTCTGTATCAGCCCCTCTGTTTCAGCCCCTCTGTTTCTCGCCCTCTGTTTCTCGCCCTCTGTTTCAGCCCCTCTGTTTCAGCCCCTCTATTTCAGCCCCTCTGTTTCAGCCCCTCTGTTTCTCGCTCTCTGTTTCTCGCCCTCTGTTTCTCGCCCTCTGTTTCAGCCCCTCTGTTTCAGCCCCTCTGTTTCAGCCCCACTGTTTCTCGCCCTCTGTTTCTCTTTCTCTGTTTCTCGCCCTCTGTTTCAGCCCCTCTGTTTCTCGCCCACTGTTTCAGCCCCTCTGTTTCTCGCCATCTGTTTCAGCCCCTCTGTTACAGCCCCTCTGTTTCTCGCCCTCTGTTTCAGCCCCTCTGTTTCAGCCCCTCTGTTTCAGCCCCTCTGTTTCAGCCCCTCTGTTTCAGCCCCTCTGTTTCTCGCCCTCTGTTTCTCGCCCTCTGTTTCAGCCCCTCTGTTTCAGACCCTCTGTTTCAGCCCCTCTGTTTCTCGCCCTCTGTTTCTCGCCCTCTGTTTCTCGCCCTCTGTTTCTCGATCTCTGTTTCTGGCCCTCTGTTTCTCGCTCTCTGTTTCAGCCCCTCTGTTTCAGCCCCTCTGTTTCAGCCCCTCTGTTTCAGCCCCTCTGTTTCAGCCCCTCTGTTTCTCGCCCTCTGTTTCTCGCCCTCTGTTTCAGCCCCTCTGTTTCAGCCCCTCTATTTCAGCCCCTCTGTTTCAGCCCCTCTGTTTCTCGCTCTCTGTTTCTCGCCCTCTGTTTCTCGCCCTCTGTTTCAGCCCCTCTGTTTCAGCCCCTCTGTTTCAGCCCCTCTGTTTCTCGCCTTCTGTTTCTTTCCCTCTGTTTCTCGCCCTCTGTTTCAGCCCCTCTGTTTCAGTCCCTCTGTTTCAGCCCCTCTGTTTCAGCCCCTCTGTTTCAGCCCCTCTGTTTCTCGCCCTCTGTTTCAGCCCCTCTGTTTCAGCCCCTCTGTTTCTCGCCCTCAGTTTCAGCCCCTCTGTTTCAGCCCCTCTGTTTCAGCCACTCTGTTTCAGCCCCTCTGTTTCTCGCCCTCTGTAATTCGCCCTCTGTTTCAGCCCTTCTGTTTTAGCCCCTCTGTTTCTCGCCCTCTGTTTCTCGCCCTCTGTTTCTCGCCCTCTGTTTCTCGCTCTCTGTTTCTCGCCCTCTGTTTCTCGCCCTCTGTTTCAGCCCCTCTGTTTCAGCCCATCTGTTTCAGCCCCTCTGTTTCAGCCCCTCTGTTTCAGCCCCTCTGTTTATCGCCCTCTGTTTCTCGCCCTCTGTTTCTCGCCCTCTGTTTCTCGCTCTCTGTTTCTCGCCCTCTGTTTCTCGCCCTCTGTTTCAGCCCCTCTGTTTCAGCCCCTCTGTTTCAGCCCCTCTGTTTCTCGCCCTCTGTTTCTCTCCCACTGTTTCTCGCCCTCTGTTTCTGCCCCTCTGTTTCAGCCCCTCTGTTTCAGCCCCTCTGTTTCAGCCCCTCTGTTTCTCGCCCTCTGTTTCTCGCCCTCTGTTTCTTGCCCTCTGTTTCTCGCTCTCTGTTTCTCGCCCTCTGTTTCTAGCCCTCTGTTTCAGCCCCTCTGTTTCAGCCACTCTGTTTCAGCCCCTCTGTTTCTCGCCCTCTGTTTCTCGCCCTCTGTTTCTCGCCCTCAGTTTCAGCCCCTCTGTTTCAGCCCCTTTGTTTCAGCCCCTCTGTTTTAGCCCCTCTGTTTCTCGCCCACTGTTTCTCGCCCTCTGTTTCAGCCCCTCTGTTTCAGCACCTCTGTTTCAGCCCCTCTGTTTCAGCCCCTCTGTTTCAGCCACTCTGTTTCAGCCCCTCTGTTTCTCGCACTCTGTTTCAGCCCCTTTGTTTCAGCCCCTCTGTTTCTCGCCCTCTGTTTCTCGCCCTCTGTTTCTCGCCCTCTGTTTCTTGCCCTCTGTTTCAGCCCCTCTGTTTCAGCCCCTCAGTTTCAGCCCCTCTGTTTCTCGCCCTCTGTTTCTCGCCCTCTGTTTCTCGCTCTCTGTTTCTCGCCCTCTGTTTCTCGCCCTCTGTTTCAGCCCCTCTGTTTCAGCTCCTCTGTTCCTCGCTCTCTGTTTCTCGCAATCTGTTTCAGCCCCTCTGTTTCTCGCCCACTGTTTCAGCCCCTCTGTTTCTCGCCATCTGTTTCAGCCCCTCTGTTTCAGCCCCTCTGTTTCTCGCCCTCTGTTTCAGCCCCTCTGTTTCAGCCCCTCTGTTTCAGCCCCTCTGTTTCAGCCCCTCTGTTTCAGCACCTCTGTTTCTCGCACTTTGTTTCTCGCCCTCTGTTTCAGCCCCTCTGTTTCTCGCCCTCTGTTTCAGCCCCTCTGTTTCAGTCCCTCTGTTTCAGCCCCTCTGTTTCCGCCCCTCTGTTTCAGCCCCTCTGTTTCAGCCCCTCTGTTTCAGCCCCTCCCTTTCTCGCCCTCTGTTTCAGCCCCTCTGTTTCAGCCCCTCTCTTTCAGCCACTCTGTTTCAGCCCCTCTGTTTCACGCCCTCTGTTTCAGCCCCTCTGTTTCAGCCCCTCTGTTTCAGCCCCTCTGTTTCAGCCCCTCTGTTTCAGCCCCTCTGTTTCAGCCCCTCTGTTTCTCGCCCTCTGTTTCTCGCCCTCTGTTTCTCGCTCTTTGTTCTCGCCCTCTGTTTCTCGCCCTCTGTTTCAGCCCCTCTGTTTCAGCCCCTCTGTTTCAGCTCCTCTGTTTCATCCCCTCTGTTTCAGCCCCTCTGTTTCAGCCCCTCTTTTTCAGCCCCTCTGTTTCTCGCCCTCTGTTTCTCGCCCTCTGTTTCTCGCTCTCTGTTTCTTGCCCTCTGTATCTCGCCCTCTGTATCAGCCCCTCTGTTTCAGCCACTCTGTTTCAACTCCTCTGTTTCTCGCCCTCTGTTTCTCGCCCACTGTTTCTCGCCCTCTGTTTCAGCCCCTCTGTTTCATCCCCTCTGTTTCAGCCCCTCTGTTTCTCGCCCTCTGTTTCTCGCCCTCTGTTTCTCGCTCTCTCTTTCTCGCCCTCTGTTTCTCGCCCTCTGTTTCAGCCCCTCTGTTTCAGCCCCTCTGTTTCAGCCCCTCTGTTTCTCGCCCTCTGTTTCAGCCACTCTGTTTCAGGCACACTGTTTCTCGCCCTCTGTTTCTCTTTCTCTGTTTCTCGCCCTCTGTTTCAGCCCCTCTGTTTCTCGCCCACTGTTTCAGCCCCTCTGTTTCTCGCCATCTGTTTCAGCCCCTCTGTTTCAGCCCCTCTGTTTCTCGCCCTCTGTTTCAGCCCCTCTGTTTCAGCTCCTCTCTTTCTCGCCCTCTGTTTCTCGCCCACTGTTTCTCGCCCTCTGTTTCAGCCCGTCTGTTTCAGCCCCTCTGTTTCAGCCCCTCTGTTTCAGCCCCTCTGTTTCTCGCCCTCGGTTTCTCGCCCTCTGCTTCTTGCACTCTGTTTCTCGCTCTCTGTTTCTCGCCCTCTGTTTCTCGCCCTCTGTTTCAGCCCCTCTGTTTCTCGCCCTCTGTTTCTCGCCCTCTGTTTCTCGCCCTCAGGTTCAGCCCCTCTGTTTCAGCCCCTTTGTTTCAGCCCCTCTGTTTCTGCCCCTCTGTTTCTCGCCCACTGTTTCTCGCCCTCTGTTTCAGCCCCTCTGTTTCAGCCCCTCTGTTTCAGCCCCTCTGTTTCTGCCCCTCTGTTTCAGCCCCTCTGTTTCAGCCCCTCTGTTTCTCGCCCTCTATTTCTCGCCCTCTGTTTCTCGCCCTCTGTTTCTCGCCCTCTGTTACAGCCCCTGTGTTTAAGCCTCTCTGTTTCTCGCCCTCTGTTTCTCGCCCTCTGTTTCAGCCCCTCTGTTTCAGCCCCTCTGTTTCAGCCCCTCTGTTTCTCCCCCTCTGTTTCAGCACCTCTGTTTCTCGCCCTCTCTTTCACCCCCTCTCTTTCTCGCCCACTGTTGCAGACCCTCTGTTTCAGCCCCTCTGTTTCAGCCCCTCTGTTTCTCGCCCTCTGTTTCAGACCCTCTGTTTCAGCCCCTCTGTTTCTGCACCTCTGTTACAGCCACTCTGTTTCTCGCCCTCTGTTTCTCGCCCTCAGTTTCAGCCCCTCTGTTTCAGCCCCTTTGTTTCAGCCCCTCTGTTTCAGCCCCTCTGTTTCTCGCCCACTGTTTCTCGCCCTCTGTTTCAGCCCCTCTGTTTCAGCCCCTCTGTTTCAGCCCCTCTGTTTCAGCCCCTCTGTTTCAGCCACTCTGTTTCAGCCCCTCTGTTTCTCGCACTCTGTTTCAGCCCCTTTGTTTCAGCCCCTCTGTTTCTCGCCCTCTGTTTCTCGCCCTCTGTTTCTCGCCCTCTGTTTCTTGCCCTCTGTTTCAGCCCCTCTGTTTCAGCCCCTCAGTTTCAGCCCCTCTGTTTCTCGCCCTCTGTTTCTCGCCCTCTGTTTCTCGCTCTCTGTTTCTCGCCCTCTCTTTCTCGCCCTCTGTTTCAGCCCCTCTGTTTCAGCTCCTCTGTTCCTCGCTCTCTGTTTCTCGCAATCTGTTTCAGCCCCTCTGTTTCTCGCCCACTGTTTCAGCCCCTCTGTTTCTCGCCATCTGTTTCAGCCCCTCTGTTTCAGCCCCTCTGTTTCTCGCCCTCTGTTTCAGCCCCTCTGTTTCAGCCCCTCTGTTTCAGCCCCTCTGTTTCAGCCCCTCTGTTTCAGCACCTCTGTTTCTCGCACTTTGTTTCTCGCCCTCTGTTTCAGCCCCTCTGTTTCTCGCCCTCTGTTTCAGCCCCTCTGTTTCAGTCCCTCTGTTTCAGCCCCTCTGTTTCCGCCCCTCTGTTTCAGCCCCTCTGTTTCAGCCCCTCTGTTTCAGCCCCTCTCTTTCTCGCCCTCTGTTTCAGCCCCTCTGTTTCAGCCCCTCTCTTTCAGCCACTCTGTTTCAGCCCCTCTGTTTCACGCCCTCTGTTTCAGCCCCTCTGTTTCAGCCCCTCTGTTTCTCGCCATCTGTTTCAGCCCCTCTGTTTCAGCCCCTCTGTTTCTCGCCCTCTGTTTCTCTCCCTCTGTTTCTCGCTCTTTGTTCTCGCCCTCTGTTTCTCGCCCTCTGTTTCAGCCCCTCTGTTTCAGCCCCTCTGTTTCAGCCCCTCTGTTTCATCCCCTCTGTTTCAGCCCCTCTGTTTCAGCCCCTCTTTTTCAGCCCCTCTGTTTCTCGCCCTCTGTTTCTCGCCCTCTGTTTCTCGCTCTCTGTTTCTTGCCCTCTGTATCTCGCCCTCTGTATCAGCCCCTCTGTTTCAGCCACTCTGTTTCAACTCCTCTGTTTCTCGCCCTCTGTTTCTCGCCCACTGTTTCTCGCCCTCTGTTTCAGCCCCTCTGTTTCAGCCCCTCTGTTTCATCCCCTCTGTTTCAGCCCCTCTGTTTCTCGCCCTCTGTTTCTCGCCCTCTGTTTCTCGCTCTCTCTTTCTCGCCCTCTGTTTCTCGCCCTCTGTTTCAGCCCCTCTGTTTCAGCCCCTCTGTTTCAGCCCCTCTGTTTCTCGCCCTCTGTTTCAGCCACTCTGTTTCAGGCCCACTGTTTCTCGCCCTCTGTTTCTCTTTCTCTGTTTCTCGCCCTCTGTTTCAGCCCCTCTGTTTCTCGCCCACTGTTTCAGCCCCTCTGTTTCTAGCCATCTGTTTCAGCCCCTCTGTTTCAGCCCCTCTGTTTCTCGCCCTCTGTTTCAGCCCCTCTGTTTCAGCCCCTCTGTTTCAGCCCCTCTGTTTCAGCCCCTCTGTTTCAGCCCCTCTGTTTCTCGCCCTCTGTTTCTCGCCCTCTGTTTCAGCCCCTCTGTTTCAGCCCCTCTGTTTCAGCCCCTCTGTTTCTCGCCCTCTGTTTCTCGCCCTCTGTTTCTCGCCCTCTGTTTCTCGATCTCTGTTTCTCGCCCTCTGTTTCTCGCTCTCAGTTTCAGTCGCTCTGTTTCAGCCCCTCTGTTTCAGCCCCTCTGTTTCAGCCCCTCTGTTTCAGCCCCTCTGTTTCTCGCCCTCTGTTTCTCGCCCTCTGTTTCTCGCCCTCTGTTTCTCGCTCTCTGTTTCTCGCCCTCTGTTTCTCGCCCTCTGTTTCAGCCCCTCTGTTTCAGCCCCTCTGTTTCAGCCCCTCTGTTTCAGCCCCTCTGTTTCAGCCCCTCTGTTTATCGCCCTCTGTTTCTCGCCCTCTGTTTCCCGCCCTCTGTTTCAGCCCCTCTTTTCTCGCCCTCTGTTTCAGCCCCTCTGTTTCAGCTCCTCTCTTTCTCGCCCTCTGTTTCTCGCCCACTGTTTCTCGCCCTCTGTTTCAGCCCGTCTGTTTCAGCCCCTCTGTTTCAGGCCCTCTGTTTCAGCCCCTCTGTTTCTCGCCCTCTGTTTCTCGCCCTCTGTTTCTTGCACTCTGTTTCTCGCTCTCTGTTTCTCGCCCTCTGTTTCTCGCCCTCTGTTTCAGCCCCTCTGTTTCTCGCCCTCTGTTTCTCGCCCTCTGTTTCTCGCCCTCAGGTTCAGCCCCTCTGTTTCAGCCCCTTTGTTTCAGCCCCTCTGTTTCTGCCCCTCTGTTTCTCGCCCACTGTTTCTCGCCCTCTGTTTCAGCCCCTCTGTTTCAGCCCCTCTGTTTCAGCCCCTCTGTTTCTGCCCCTCTGTTTCAGCCCCTCTGTTTCAGCCCCTCTGTTTCTCGCCCTCTATTTCTCGCCCTCTGTTTCTCGCCCTCTGTTTCTCGCCCTCTGTTACAGCCCCTGTGTTTAAGCCTCTCTGTATCTCGCCCTCTGTTTCTCGCCCTCTGTTTCAGCCCCTCTGTTTCAGCCCCTCTGTTTCTCGCCCTCTGTTTCAGACCCTCTGTTTCAGCCCCTCTGTTTCTGCACCTCTGTTACAGCCCCTCTGTTTCTCGCCATCTGTTTCAGCCCCTCTGTTTCAGCCCCTCTGTTTCTCGCCCTCTGTTTCAGCCCCTCTGTTTCAGCCCCTCTGATTCAGCCCCTCTGTTTCAGCACCTCTGTTTCTCGCCAATTGTTTCTCGCCCTCTGTTTCAGCCCCTCTGATTCTCGCCCTCTGTTTCAGCCCCTCTGTTTCTCGCCCTCTGTTTCAGCCCCTCTGTTTCAGACCCTCTGTTTCAGCCCCTCTGTTTCAGCCCCTCTGTTTCAGCCCCTCTGTTTAACGCCCTCTGTTTCAGCCCCTCTGTTTCAGCCCCTCTGTTTCTCGCCCTCTGTTTCAGCCCCTCTTTTTCAGCCCCTCTGTATCAGCCCCTCTGTTTCAGCCCCTCTGTTTCTCGCCCTCTGTTTCTCGCCCTCTGTTTCAGCCCCTCTGTTTCAGCCCCTCTATTTCAGCCCCTCTGTTTCAGCCCCTCTGTTTCTCGCTCTCTGTTTCTCGCCCTCTGTTTCTCGCCCTCTGTTTCAGCCCCTCTGTTTCAGCCCCTCTGTGTCAGCCCCACTGTTTCTCGCCCTCTGTTTCTCTTTCTCTGTTTCTCTCCCTCTGTTTCAGCCCCTCTGTTTCTCGACCACTGTTTCAGCCCCTCTGTTTCTCGCCATCTGTTTCAGCCCCTCTGTTTCAGCCCCTCTGTTTCTCGCCCTCTGTTTCAGCCCCTCTGTTTCAGCCCCTCTGTTTCAGCCCCTCTGTTTCAGCCCCTCTGTTTCTCGCCCTCTGTTTCTCGCCCTCTGTTTCAGCCCCTCTGTTTCAGACCATCTGTTTCAGCCCCTCTGTTTCTCGCCCTCTGTTTCTCGCCCTCTGTTTCTCGCCCTCTGTTTCTCGATCTCTGTTTCTGGCCCTCTGTTTCTCGCTCTCTGTTTCAGCCCCTCTGTTTCAGCCCCTCTGTTTCAGCCCCTCTGTTTCAGCCCCTCTGTTTCAGCCCCTCTGTTTCAGCCCCTCTGTTTCTCGCCCTCTGTTTCTCGCCCTCTGTTTCAGCCCCTCTGTTTCAGCCCCTCTATTTCAGCCCCTCTGTTTCAGCCCCTCTGTTTCTCGCTCTCTGTTTCTCGCCCGCTGTTTCTCGCCCTCTGTTTCAGCCCCTCTGTTTCAGCCCCTCTGTTTCAGCCCCTCTGTTTCTCGCCTTCTGTTTCTTTCCCTCTGTTTCTCGCCCTCTGTTTCAGCCCCTCTGTTTCAGTCCCTCTGTTTCAGCCCCTCTGTTTCAGCCCCTCTGTTTCAGCCCCTCTGTTTCTCGCCCTCTGTTTCAGCCCCTCTGTTTCAGCCCCTCTGTTTCTCGCCCTCAGTTTCAGCCCCTCTGTTTCAGCCCCTCTGTTTCAGCCACTCTGTTTCAGCCCCTCTGTTTCTCGCCCTCTGTAATTCGCCCTCTGTTTCAGCCCTTCTGTTTTAGCCCCTCTGTTTCTCGCCCTCTGTTTCTCGCCCTCTGTTTCTCGCCCTCTGTTTCTCGCTCTCTGTTTCTCGCCCTCTGTTTCTCGCCCTCTGTTTCAGCCCCTCTGTTTCAGCCCATCTGTTTCAGCCCCTCTGTTTCAGCCCCTCTGTTTCAGCCCCTCTGTTTATCGCCCTCTGTTTCTCGCCCTCTGTTTCTCGCCCTCTGTTTCTCGCTCTCTGTTTCTCGCCCTCTGTTTCTCGCCCTCTGTTTCAGCCCCTCTGTTTCAGCCCCTCTGTTTCAGCCCCTCTGTTTCTCGCCCTCTGTTTCTCTCCCACTGTTTCTCGCCCTCTGTTTCTGCCCCTCTGTTTCAGCCCCTCTGTTTCAGCCCCTCTGTTTCAGCCCCTCTGTTTCTCGCCCTCTGTTTCTCGCCCTCTGTTTCTTGCCCTCTGTTTCTCGCTCTCTGTTTCTCGCCCTCTGTTTCTAGCCCTCTGTTTCAGCCCCTCTGTTTCAGCCACTCTGTTTCAGCCCCTCTGTTTCTCGCCCTCTGTTTCTCGCCCTCTGTTTCTCGCCCTCAGTTTCAGCCCCTCTGTTTCAGCCCCTTTGTTTCAGCCCCTCTGTTTCAGCCCCTCTGTTTCTCGCCCACTGTTTCTCGCCCTCTGTTTCAGCCCCTCTGTTTCAGCCCCTCTGTTTCAGCCCCTCTGTTTCAGCCCCTCTGTTTCAGCCACTCTGTTTCAGCCCCTCTGTTTCTCGCACTCTGTTTCAGCCCCTTTGTTTCAGCCCCTCTGTTTCTCGCCCTCTGTTTCTCGCCCTCTGTTTCTCGCCCTCTGTTTCTTGCCCTCTGTTTCAGCCCCTCTGTTTCAGCCCCTCAGTTTCAGCCCCTCTGT
The DNA here is from genome assembly GCF_030684315.1 of Stegostoma tigrinum. Taxonomy (NCBI): domain Eukaryota; kingdom Metazoa; phylum Chordata; class Chondrichthyes; order Orectolobiformes; family Stegostomatidae; genus Stegostoma; species Stegostoma tigrinum. The sequence goes on from NW_026728408.1 coordinate 5,264,129, forward strand.
TTCTCGCCCTCTGTTTCTCGCCCTCTGTTTCTCGCTCTCTGTTTCTCGCCCTCTGTTTCTCGCCCTCTGTTTCAGCCCCTCTGTTTCAGCTCCTCTGTTCCTCGCTCTCTGTTTCTCGCAATCTGTTTCAGCCCCTCTGTTTCTCGCCCACTGTTTCAGCCCCTCTGTTTCTCGCCATCTGTTTCAGCCCCTCTGTTTCAGCCCCTCTTTTTCTCGCCCTCTGTTTCAGCCCCTCTGTTTCAGCCCCTCTGTTTCAGCCCCTCTGTTTCAGCCCCTCTGTTTCAGCACCTCTGTTTCTCGCACTTTGTTTCTCGCCCTCTGTTTCAGCCCCTCTGTTTCTCGCCCTCTGTTTCAGCCCCTCTGTTTCAGTCCCTCTGTTTCAGCCCCTCTGTTTCCGCCCCTCTGTTTCAGCCCCTCTGTTTCAGCCCCTCTGTTTCAGCCCCTCTCTTTCTCGCCCTCTGTTTCAGCCCCTCTGTTTCAGCCCCTCTCTTTCAGCCACTCTGTTTCAGCCCCTCTGTTTCACGCCCTCTGTTTCAGCCCCTCTGTTTCAGCCCCTCTGTTTCAGCCCCTCTGTTTCAGCCCCTCTGTTTCAGCCCCTCTGTTTCAGCCCCTCTGTTTCTCGCCCTCTGTTTCTCGCCCTCTGTTTCTCGCTCTTTGTTCTCGCCCTCTGTTTCTCGCCCTCTGTTTCAGCCCCTCTGTTTCAGCCCCTCTGTTTCAGCCCCTCTGTTTCATCCCCTCTGTTTCAGCCCCTCTGTTTCAGCCCCTCTTTTTCAGCCCCTCTGTTTCTCGCCCTCTGTTTCTCCCCCTCTGTTTCTCGCTCTCTGTTTCTTGCCCTCTGTATCTCGCCCTCTGTATCAGCCCCTCTGTTTCAGCCACTCTGTTTCAACTCCTCTGTTTCTCGCCCTCTGTTTCTCGCCCACTGTTTCTCGCCCTCTGTTTCAGCCCCTCTGTTTCAGCCCCTCTGTTTCATCCCCTCTGTTTCAGCCCCTCTGTTTCTCGCCCTCTGTTTCTCGCTCTCTCTTTCTCGCCCTCTGTTTCTCGCCCTCTGTTTCAGCCCCTCTGTTTCAGCCCCTCTGTTTCAGCCCCTCTGTTTCTCGCCCTCTGTTTCAGCCACTCTGTTTCAGGCACACTGTTTCTCGCCCTCTGTTTCTCTTTCTCTGTTTCTCGCCCTCTGTTTCAGCCCCTCTGTTTCTCGCCCACTGTTTCAGCCCCTCTGTTTCTCGCCATCTGTTTCAGCCCCTCTGTTTCAGCCCCTCTGTTTCTCGCCCTCTGTTTCAGCCCCTCTGTTTCAGCCCCTCTGTTTCAGCCCCTCTGTTTCAGCCCCTCTGTTTCAGCCCCTCTGTTTCTCGCCCTCTGTTTCTCGCCCTCTGTTTCAGCCCCTCTGTTTCAGCCCCTCTGTTTCAGCCCCTCTGTTTCTCGCCCTCTGTTTCTCGCCCTCTGTTTCTCGCCCTCTGTTTCTCGATCTCTGTTTCTCGCCCTCTGTTTCTCGCTCTCTGTTTCAGCCCCTCTGTTTCAGCCCCTCTGTTTCAGCCCCTCTGTTTCAGCCCTTCTGATTCTCGCCCTCTGTTTCTCGCCCTCTGTTTCTCGCCCTCTGTTTCTCGCTCTCTGTTTCTCGCCCTCTGTTTCTCGCCCTCTGTTTCAGCCCCTCTGTTTCAGCCCCTCTGTTTCAGCCCCTCTGTTTCTCGCCCTCTGTTTCTCGCCCACTGTTTCTCGCCCTCTGTTTCAGCCCCTCTGTTTCAGCCCCTCTGTTTCAGCCCCTCTGTTTCAGCCCCTCTGTTTCTCGCCCTCTGTTTGTCGCCCTCTGTTTCTTGCCCTCTGTTTCTAGCTCTCTGTTTCTCGCACTCTGTTTCTCGCCCTCTGTTTCAGCCCCTCTGTTTCTCGCCCTCTGTTTCTCGCTCTCTGTTTCTCGCCCTCTGTTTCTCGCCCTCTGTTTCAGCCCCTCTGTTTCTCGCCCTCTGTTTCTCGCCCTCAGGTTCAGCCCCTCTGTTACTCGCCCACTGTTTCAGCCCCTCTGTTTCTCGCCATCTGTTTCAGCCCCTCTGTTTCAGCCCCTCTGTTTCTCGCCCTCTGTTTCAGCCCCTCTGTTTCAGCCCCTCTGTTTCAGCCCCTATGTTTCAGCCCCTCCGTTTCAGCCCCTCTGTTTCAGCCCCTCTGTTTCTCGCCCTCTGTTTCTCGCCCTCTGTTTCTTGACCTCTGTTTCTCGCTCTCTGTTTCTCGCCCTCTGTTTCACGCCCTCTGTTTCAGCCCCTCTGTTTCTCGCCCTCTGTTTCTCGCCCTCTGTTTCTCGCCCTCAGGTTCAGCCCCTCTGTTTCAGCCCCTCTGTTTCAGCCCCTCTGTTTCTCGCCCTCTGTTTCAGCCCCTCTGTTTCTCGCCCTCTGTTTCTCGCCCTCTGTTTCTCGCCCTCTGTTTCAGCCCCTCTGTTTCAGCCCCTCTGTTTCAGCCCCTCTGTTTCATCCCCTCTGTTTCAGCCCCTCTGTTTCAGCCCCTCTGTTTCTCGCCCTCTGTTTCTCACCCTCTGTTTCTCGCCCTCTGTTTCTCGCTCTCTGTTTCTCGCCCTCTGTTTCTCGCCCTCTGTTTCAGCCCCTCTGTTTCAGCCCCTCTGTTTCAGCCCCTCTGTTTCTCGCCCTCTGTTTCTCGCCCACTGTTTCTCGCCCTCTTTTTCAGCCCCTCTGTTTCAGCCCCTCTGTTTCAGCCCCTCTGTTTCAGCCCCTCTGTTTCTCGCCATCTGTTTCATCCCCTCTGTTTCAGCCCCTCTGTTTCAGCTCCTCTGTTTCAGCCCCTCTGTTTCAGCCCCTCTGTTTCTCGCCCTCTGTTTCTCGCCCTCGGATTCAGCCCCTCTGTTTCTCGCCCTGTGTTTCAGCCCCTCTGTTTCTCGCCCTCTGTTTCAGCCCCTCTGTTTCAGCCCCTCAGTTTCAGCCCCTCTTTTAAAGCCCATCTGTTTAAGCCCCTCTGTTTCAGCCCCTCTGATTCTCGCCCTCTGTTTCAGCCCCTCTGTTTCTCGCCCTCTGTTTCAGACCCTCTGTTTCAGCCCCTCAGTAAAAGCCCCTCTCTTTCAGCCCCTCTGTTTCTCGCCCTCTGTTTCTCGCCCTCTGTTTCTCGCCCTCTGTTTCTCGCCCACTGTTTCAGCCCCTCTGTTTCAGCCCCTCTGTTTAAGCCCATCTGAGTCAGCCCCTCTGTTTCAGCCCCTCTGTTTCAGCCCCTCTGTTTCAGCCCCACTGTTTCTCGCCCTCTGTTTCTCTTTCTCTGTTTCTCGCCCTCTGTTTCAGCCCCTCTGTTTCTCGCCCACTGTTTCAGCCCCTTTGTTTCTCGCCATCTGTTTCAGCCCCTCTGTTTCAGCCCCTCTGTTTCTCGCCCTCTGTTTCAGCCCCTCTGTTTCAGCCCCTCTGTTTCAGCCCCTCTGTTTCAGCCCCTCTGTTTCAGCCCCTCTGTTTCTCGCCCTCTGTTTCTCGCCCTCTGTTTCAGCCCCTCTGTTTCAGCCCCTCTGTTTCAGCCCCTCTGTTTCTCGCCCTTTGTTTCTCGCCCTCTGTTTCTCGCCCTCTGTTTCTCGATCTGTGTTTCTCGCCCTCTGTTTCTCGCTCTCTGTTTCAGCCCCTCTGTTTCAGCCCCTCTGTTTCAGCCCCTCTGTTTCAGCCCCTCTGTTTCTCGCCCTCTGTTTCTCGCCCTCTGTTTCTCGCTCTCTGTTTCTCGCCCTCTGTTTCTCGCCCTCTGTTTCAGCCCCTCTGTTTCAGCCCGTCTGTTTCAGCCCCTCTGTTTCTCGCCCTCTGTTTCTCGCCCACTGTTTCTCGCCCTCTGTTTCTCGCCCTCTGTTTCAGCCCCTCTGTTTCAGCCCCTCTATTTCAGCCCCTCTGTTTCAGCCCCTCTGTTTCTCGCCCTCTGTTTCTCGCCCTCTGTTTCTCGCCCTCAGGTTCAGCCCCTCTGTTACAGCCCCTCTGTTTCAGCCCCTCTGTTTCTCGCCCTCTGTTTCAGCCCCTCTGTTTCTCGCCCTCTGTTTCTCGCCCTCTGTTTCTCGCCCTCTGTTTCAGCCCCTCTGTTTCAGCCCCTCTGTTTCAGCCCCTCTGTTTCATCCCCTCTGTTTCAGCCCCTCTGTTTCAGCCCCTCTGTTTCTCGCCCTCTGTTTCTCACCCTCTGTTTCTCGCCCTCTGTTTCTCGCTCTCTGTTTCTCGCCCTCTGTTTCTCGCCCTCTGTTTCAGCCCCTCTGTTTCAGCCCCTCTGTTTCAGCCCCTCTGTTTCTCGCCCTCTGTTTCTCGCCCACTGTTTCTCGCCCTCTTTTTCAGCCCCTCTGTTTCAGCCCCTCTGTTTCAGCCCCTCTGTTTCAGCCCCTCTGTTTCTCGCCATCTGTTTCATCCCCTCTGTTTCAGCCACTCTGTTTCAGCTCCTCTGTTTCAGCCCCTCTGTTTCAGCCCCTCTGTTTCTCGCCCTCTGTTTCTCGCCCTCGGATTCAGCCCCTCTGTTTCTCGCCCTGTGTTTCAGCCCCTCTGTTTCTCGCCCTCTGTTTCAGCCCCTCTGTTTCAGCCCCTCAGTTTCAGCCCCTCTTTTAAAGCCCATCTGTTTAAGCCCCTCTGTTTCAGCCCCTCTGATTCTCGCCCTCTGTTTCAGCCCCTCTGTTTCTCGCCCTCTGTTTCAGACCCTCTGTTTCAGCCCCTCAGTAAAAGCCCCTCTCTTTCAGCCCCTCTGTTTCTCGCCCTCTGTTTCTCGCCCTCTGTTTCTCGCCCTCTGTTTCTCGCCCACTGTTTCAGCCCCTCTGTTTCAGCCCCTCTGTTTAAGCCCATCTGAGTCAGCCCCTCTGTTTCAGCCCCTCTGTTTCAGCCCCTCTGTTTCAGCCCCACTGTTTCTCGCCCTCTGTTTCTCTTTCTCTGTTTCTCGCCCTCTGTTTCAGCCCCTCTGTTTCTCGCCCACTGTTTCAGCCCCTCTGTATCTCGCCATCTGTTTCAGCCCCTCTGTTTCAGCCCCTCTGTTTCTCGCCCTCTGTTTCAGCCCCTCTGTTTCAGCCCCTCTGTTTCAGCCCCTCTGTTTCAGCCCCTCTGTTTCAGCCCCTCTGTTTCTCGCCCTCTGTTTCTCGCCCTCTGTTTCAGCCCCTCTGTTTCAGCCCCTCTGTTTCAGCCCCTCTGTTTCTCGCCCTTTGTTTCTCGCCCTCTGTTTCTCGCCCTCTGTTTCTCGATCTGTGTTTCTCGCCCTCTGTTTCTCGCTCTCTGTTTCAGCCCCTCTGTTTCAGCCCCTCTGTTTCAGCCCCTCTGTTTCAGCCCCTCTGTTTCTCGCCCTCTGTTTCTCGCCCTCTGTTTCTCGCTCTCTGTTTCTCGCCCTCTGTTTCTCGCCCTCTGTTTCAGCCCCTCTGTTTCAGCCCGTCTGTTTCAGCCCCTCTGTTTCTCGCCCTCTGTTTCTCGCCCACTGTTTCTCGCCCTCTGTTTCAGCCCCTCTGTTTCAGCCCCTCTGTTTCAGCCCCTCTGTTTCAGCCCCTCTGTTTCTTGCCCTCTGTTTCTAGCTCTCTCTTTCTCGCCCTCTGTTTCTCGCCCTCTGTTTCAGCCCCTCTGTTTCAGCCCCTCTGTTTCAGCCCATCTGTTTCTCGCCCTCTGTTTCAGCCCCTCTGTTTCAGCTCCTCTCTTTCTCGCCCTCTGTTTCTCGCCCACTGTTTCTCGCCCTCTGTTTCAGCCCGTCTGTTTCAGCCCCTCTGTTTCTCGCCCACTGTTTCTCGCCCTCTGTTTCAGCCCCTCTGTTTCAGCCCCTCTGTTTCAGCCCCTCTGTTTCTGCCCCTCTGTTTCAGCCCCTCTGTTTCAGCCCCTCTGTTTCTCGCCCTCTATTTCTCGCCCTCTGTTTCTCGCCCTCTGTTTCTCGCCCTCTGTTACAGCCCCTGTGTTTAAGCCTCTCTGTTTCTCGCCCTCTGTTTCTCGCCCTCTGTTTCAGCCCCTCTGTTTCAGCCCCTCTGTTTCAGCCCCTCTGTTTCTCCCCCTCTGTTTCAGCACCTCTGTTTCTCGCCCTCTCTTTCAGCCCCTCTCTTTCTCGCCCACTGTTGCAGACCCTCTGTTTCAGCCCCTCTGTTTCAGCCCCTCTGTTTCTCGCCCTCTGTTTCAGACCCTCTGTTTCAGCCCCTCTGTTTCTGCACCTCTGTTACAGCCCCTCTGTTTCTCGCCATCTGTTTCAGCCCCTCTGTTTCAGCCCCTCTGTTTCTCGCCCTCTGTTTCAGCCCCTCTGTTTCAGCCCCTTTGATTCAGCCCCTCTGTTTCAGCACCTCTGTTTCTCGCCAATTGTTCCTCGCCCTCTGTTTCAGCCCCTCTGATTCTCGCCCTCTGTTTCAGCCCCTCTGTTTCTCGCCCTCTGTTTCAGCCCCTCTGTTTCAGACCCTCTGTTTCAGCCCCTCTGTTTCAGCCCCTCTGTTTCAGCCCCTCTGTTTAACGCCCTCTGTTTCAGCCCCTCTGTTTCAGCCCCTCTGTTTCTCGCCCTCTGTTTCAGCCCCTCTGTTTCAGCCCCTCTGTATCAGCCCCTCTGTTTCAGCCCCTCTGTTTCTCGCCCTCTGTTTCTCGCCCTCTGTTTCAGCCCCTCTGTTTCAGCCCCTCTATTTCAGCCCCTCTGTTTCAGCCCCTCTGTTTCTCGCTCTCTGTTTCTCGCCCTCTGTTTCTCGCCCTCTGTTTCAGCCCCTCTGTTTCAGCCCCTCTGTTTCAGCCCCACTGTTTCTCGCCCTCTGTTTCTCTTTCTCTGTTTCTCGCCCTCTGTTTCAGCCCTTCTGTTTCTCGCCCACTGTTTCAGCCCCTCTGATTCTCGCCATCTGTTTCAGCCCCACTGTTTCTCGCCCTCTGTTTCTCGCCCTCTGTTTCTCGCCCTCTGTTTCAGCCCTTCTGTTTCTCGCCCACTGTTTCAGCCCCTCTGATTCTCGCCATCTGTTTCAGCCCCTCTGTATCAGCCCCTCTGTTTCAGCCCCTCTGTTTCTCGCCCTCTGTTTCTCGCCCTCTGTTTCAGCCCCTCTGTTTCAGCCCCTCTGTTTCAGCCCCTCTGTTTCAGCCCCTCTGTTTATCGCCCTCTGTTTCTCGCCCTCTGTTTCCCGCCCTCTGTTTCAGCCCCTCTGTTTATCGCCCTCTGTTTCAGCCCCTCTGTTTCAGCTCCTCTCTTTCTCGCCCTCTGTTTCTCGCCCACTGTTTCTCGCCCTCTGTTTCAGCCCGTCTGTTTCAGCCCCTCTGTTTCAGCCCCTCTGTTTCAGCCCCTCTGTTTCTCGCCCTCTGTTTCTCGCTCTCTGTTTCTCGCCCTCTGTTTCTCGCCCTCTGTTTCAGCCCCTCTGTTTCTCGCCCTCTGTTTCTCGCCCTCTGTTTCTCCCCCTCAGGTTCAGCCCCTCTGTTTCAGCCCCTTTGTTTCAGCCCGTCTGTTTCTGCCCCTCTGTTTCTCGCCCACTGTTTCTCGCCCTCTGTTTCAGCCCCTCTGTTTCAGCCCCTCTGTTTCAGCCCCTCTGTTTCTGCCCCTCTGTTTCAGCCCCTCTGTTTCAGCCCCTCTGTTTCTCGCCCTCTATTTCTCGCCCTCTGTTTCTCGCCCTCTGTTTCTCGCCCTCTGTTACAGCCCCTGTGTTTAAGCCTCTCTGTTTCTCGCCCTCTGTTTCTCGCCCTCTGTTTCAGCCCCTCTGTTTCAGCCCCTCTGTTTCAGCCCCTCTGTTTCTCCCCCTCTGTTTCAGCACCTCTGTTTCTCGCCCTCTCTTTCAGCCCCTCTCTTTCTCGCCCACTGTTGCAGACCCTCTGTTTCAGCCCCTCTGTTTCAGCCCCTCTGTTTCTCGCCCTCTGTTTCAGACCCTCTGTTTCAGCCCCTCTGTTTCTGCACCTCTGTTACAGCCCCTCTGTTTCTCGCCATCTGTTTTAGCCCCTCTGTTTCAGCCCCTCTGTTTCTCGCCCTCTGTTTCAGCCCCTCTGTTTCAGCCCCTTTGATTCAGCCCCTCTGTTTCAGCACCTCTGTTTCTCGCCAATTGTTCCTCGCCCTCTGTTTCAGCCCCTCTGTTTCTCGCCCTCTGTTTCAGCCCCTCTGTTTCAGCCCCTTTGATTCAGCCCCTCTGTTTCAGCACCTCTGTTTCTCGCCAATTGTTCCTCGCCCTCTGTTTCTCGCCCTCTGTTTCAGCCCCTCTGTTTCAGCCCCTCTGTTTCAGCCCCTCTGTTTCTCCCCCTCTGTTTCAGCACCTCTGTTTCTCGCCCTCTCTTTCAGCCCCTCTCTTTCTCGCCCACTGTTGCAGACCCTCTGTTTCAGCCCCTCTGTTTCAGCCCCTCTGTTTCTCGCCCTCTGTTTCAGACCCTCTGTTTCAGCCCCTCTGTTTCTGCACCTCTGTTACAGCCCCTCTGTTTCTCGCCATCTGTTTCAGCCCCTCTGTTTCAGCCCCTCTGTTTCTCGCCCTCTGTTTCAGCCCCTCTGTTTCAGCCCCTTTGATTCAGCCCCTCTGTTTCAGCACCTCTGTTTCTCGCCAATTGTTCCTCGCCCTCTGTTTCAGCCCCTCTGATTCTCGCCCTCTGTTTCAGCCCCTCTGTTTCTCGCCCTCTGTTTCAGCCCCTCTGTTTCAGACCCTCTGTTTCAGCCCCTCTGTTTCAGCCCCTCTGTTTCAGCCCCTCTGTTTAACGCCCTCTGTTTCAGCCCCTCTGTTTCAGCCCCTCTGTTTCTCGCCCTCTGTTTCAGCCCCTCTGTTTCAGCCCCTCTGTATCAGCCCCTCTGTTTCAGCCCCTCTGTTTCTCGCCCTCTGTTTCTCGCCCTCTGTTTCAGCCCCTCTGTTTCAGCCCCTCTATTTCAGCCCCTCTGTTTCAGCCCCTCTGTTTCTCGCTCTCTGTTTCTCGCCCTCTGTTTCTCGCCCTCTGTTTCAGCCCCTCTGTTTCAGCCCCTCTGTTTCAGCCCCACTGTTTCTCGCCCTCTGTTTCTCTTTCTCTGTTTCTCGCCCTCTGTTTCAGCCCTTCTGTTTCTCGCCCACTGTTTCAGCCCCTCTGATTCTCGCCATCTGTTTCAGCCCCACTGTTTCTCGCCCTCTGTTTCTCGCCCTCTGTTTCTCGCCCTCTGTTTCAGCCCTTCTGTTTCTCGCCCACTGTTTCAGCCCCTCTGATTCTCGCCATCTGTTTCAGCCCCTCTGTATCAGCCCCTCTGTTTCAGCCCCTCTGTTTCTCGCCCTCTGTTTCTCGCCCTCTGTTTCAGCCCCTCTGTTTCAGCCCCTCTGTTTCAGCCCCTCTGTTTCAGCCCCTCTGTTTATCGCCCTCTGTTTCTCGCCCTCTGTTTCCCGCCCTCTGTTTCAGCCCCTCTGTTTATCGCCCTCTGTTTCAGCCCCTCTGTTTCAGCTCCTCTCTTTCTCGCCCTCTGTTTCTCGCCCACTGTTTCTCGCCCTCTGTTTCAGCCCGTCTGTTTCAGCCCCTCTGTTTCAGCCCCTCTGTTTCAGCCCCTCTGTTTCTCGCCCTCTGTTTCTCGCTCTCTGTTTCTCGCCCTCTGTTTCTCGCCCTCTGTTTCAGCCCCTCTGTTTCTCGCCCTCTGTTTCTCGCCCTCTGTTTCTCCCCCTCAGGTTCAGCCCCTCTGTTTCAGCCCCTTTGTTTCAGCCCGTCTGTTTCTGCCCCTCTGTTTCTCGCCCACTGTTTCTCGCCCTCTGTTTCAGCCCCTCTGTTTCAGCCCCTCTGTTTCAGCCCCTCTGTTTCTGCCCCTCTGTTTCAGCCCCTCTGTTTCAGCCCCTCTGTTTCTCGCCCTCTATTTCTCGCCCTCTGTTTCTCGCCCTCTGTTTCTCGCCCTCTGTTACAGCCCCTGTGTTTAAGCCTCTCTGTTTCTCGCCCTCTGTTTCTCGCCCTCTGTTTCAGCCCCTCTGTTTCAGCCCCTCTGTTTCAGCCCCTCTGTTTCTCCCCCTCTGTTTCAGCACCTCTGTTTCTCGCCCTCTCTTTCAGCCCCTCTCTTTCTCGCCCACTGTTGCAGACCCTCTGTTTCAGCCCCTCTGTTTCAGCCCCTCTGTTTCTCGCCCTCTGTTTCAGACCCTCTGTTTCAGCCCCTCTGTTTCTGCACCTCTGTTACAGCCCCTCTGTTTCTCGCCATCTGTTTCAGCCCCTCTGTTTCAGCCCCTCTGTTTCTCGCCCTCTGTTTCAGCCCCTCTGTTTCAGCCCCTTTGATTCAGCCCCTCTGTTTCAGCACCTCTGTTTCTCGCCAATTGTTCCTCGCCCTCTGTTTCAGCCCCTCTGATTCTCGCCCTCTGTTTCAGCCCCTCTGTTTCTCGCCCTCTGTTTCAGCCCCTCTGTTTCAGACCCTCTGTTTCAGCCCCTCTGTTTCAGCCCCTCTGTTTCAGCCCCTCTGTTTAACGCCCTCTGTTTCAGCCCCTCTGTTTCAGCCCCTCTGTTTCTCGCCCTCTGTTTCAGCCCCTCTGTTTCAGCCCCTCTGTATCAGCCCCTCTGTTTCAGCCCCTCTGTTTCTCGCCCTCTGTTTCTCGCCCTCTGTTTCAGCCCCTCTGTTTCAGCCCCTCTATTTCAGCCCCTCTGTTTCAGCCCCTCTGTTTCTCGCTCTCTGTTTCTCGCCCTCTGTTTCTCGCCCTCTGTTTCAGCCCCTCTGTTTCAGCCCCTCTGTTTCAGCCCCACTGTTTCTCGCCCTCTGTTTCTCTTTCTCTGTTTCTCGCCCTCTGTTTCAGCCCTTCTGTTTCTCGCCCACTGTTTCAGCCCCTCTGATTCTCGCCATCTGTTTCAGCCCCTCTGTTTCAGCCCCTCTGTTTCTCGCCCTCTGTTTCAGCCCCTCTGTTTCAGCCCCTCTGTTTCAGCCCCTCTGTTTCAGCCCCTCTGTTTCAGCCCCTCTGTTTCTCGCCCTCTGTTTCTCGCCCTCTGTTTCAGCCCCTCTGTTTCAGCCCCTCTGTTTCAGCCCCTCTGTTTCTCGCCCTCTGTTTCTCGCCCTCTGTTTCTCGCCCTCTGTTTCTCGATCTCTGTTTCTGGCCCTCTGTTTCTCGATCTCTGTTTCAGCCCCTCTGTTTCAGCCCCTCTGTTTCAGCCCCTCTGTTTCAGCCCCTCTGTTTCAGCCCCTCTGTTTCTCGCCCTCTGTTTCTCGCCCTCTGTTTCAGCCCCTCTGTTTCAGCCCCTCTATTTCAGCCCCTCTGTTTCAGCCCCTCTGTTTCTCGCTCTCTGTTTCTCGCCCTCTGTTTCTCGCCCTCTGTTTCAGCCCCTCTGTTTCAGCCCCTCTGTTTCAGCCCCTCTGTTTCTCGCCTTCTGTTTCTTTCCCTCTGTTTCTCGCCCTCTGTTTCAGCCCCTCTGTTTCAGTCCCTCTGTTTCAGCCCCTCTGTTTCAGCCCCTCTGTTTCAGCCCCTCTGTTTCTCGCCCTCTGTTTCAGCCCCTCTGTTTCAGCCCCTCTGTTTCTCGCCCTCAGTGTCAGTCCCTCTGTTTCAGCCCCTCTGTTTCAGCCACTCTGTTTCAGCTCCTCTGTTTCTCGCCCTCTGTAATTCGCCCTCTGTTTCAGCCCTTCTGTTTTAGCCCCTCTGTTTCTCGCCCTCTGTTTCTCGCCCTCTGTTTCTCGCCCTCTGTTTCTCGCTCTCTGTTTCTCGCCCTCTGTTTCTCGCCCTCTGTTTCAGCCCCTCTGTTTCAGCCCATCTGTTTCAGCCCCTCTGTTTCAGCCCCTCTGTTTCAGCCCCTCTGTTTATCGCCCTCTGTTTCTCGCCCTCTGTTTCTCGCCCTCTGTTTCTCGCTCTCTGTTTCTCGCCCTCTGTTTCTCGCCCTCTGTTTCTCGCCCTCTGTTACAGCCCCTGTGTTTAAGCCTCTCTGTTTCTCGCCCTCTGTTTCTCGCCCTCTGTTTCAGCCCCTCTGTTTCAGCCCCTCTGTTTCAGCCCCTCTGTTTCTCCCCCTCTGTTTCAGCACCTCTGTTTCTCGCCCTCTCTTTCAGCCCCTCTCTTTCTCGCCCACTGTTGCAGACCCTCTGTTTCAGCCCCTCTGTTTCAGCCCCTCTGTTTCTCGCCCTCTGTTTCAGACCCTCTGTTTCAGCCCCTCTGTTTCTGCACCTCTGTTACAGCCCCTCTGTTTCTCGCCATCTGTTTCAGCCCGTCTGTTTCAGCCCCTCTGTTTCTCGCCCTCTGTTTCAGCCCCTCTGTTTCAGACCCTCTGTTTCAGCCCCTCTGTTTCAGCCCCTCTGTTTCAGCCCCTCTGTTTAACGCCCTCTGTTTCAGCCCCTCTGTTTCAGCCCCTCTGTTTCTCGCCCTCTGTTTCAGCCCCTCTGTTTCAGCCCCTCTGTATCAGCCCCTCTGTTTCAGCCCCTCTGTTTCTCGCCCTCTGTTTCTCGCCCTCTGTTTCAGCCCCTCTGTTTCAGCCCCTCTATTTCAGCCCCTCTGTTTCAGCCCCTCTGTTTCTCGCTCTCTGTTTCTCGCCCTCTGTTTATCGCCCTCTGTTTCTCGCCCTCTGTTTCTCGCCCTCTGTTACAGCCCCTGTGTTTAAGCCTCTCTGTTTCTCGCCCTCTGTTTCTCGCCCTCTGTTTCAGCCCCTCTGTTTCAGCCCCTCTGTTTCAGCCCCTCTGTTTCTCCCCCTCTGTTTCAGCACCTCTGTTTCTCGCCCTCTCTTTCAGCCCCTCTCTTTCTCGCCCACTGTTGCAGACCCTCTGTTTCAGCCCCTCTGTTTCAGCCCCTCTGTTTCTCGCCCTCTGTTTCAGACCCTCTGTTTCAGCCCCTCTGTTTCTGCACCTCTGTTACAGCCCCTCTGTTTCTCGCCATCTGTTTCAGCCCCTCTGTTTCAGCCCCTCTGTTTCTCGCCCTCTGTTTCAGCCCCTCTGTTTCAGCCCCTCTGATTCAGCCCCTCTGTTTCAGCACCTCTGTTTCTCACCCTCTGTTTCAGCCCCTCTGATTCTCGCCCTCTGTTTCAGCCCCTCTGTTTCTCGCCCTCTGTTTCAGCCCCTCTGTTTCAGACCCTCTGTTTCAGCCCCTCTGTTTCAGCCCCTCTGTTTCAGCCCCTCTGTTTAACGCCCTCTGTTTCAGCCCCTCTGTTTCAGCCCCTCTGTTTCTCGCCCTCTGTTTCAGCCCCTCTCTTTCAGCCCCTCTGTATCAGCCCCTCTGTTTCAGCCCCTCTGTTTCTCGCCCTCTGTTTCTCGCCCTCTGTTTCAGCCCCTCTGTTTCAGCCCCTCTATTTCAGCCCCTCTGTTTCAGCCCCTCTGTTTCTCGCTCTCTGTTTCTCGCCCTCTGTTTCTCGCCCTCTGTTTCAGCCCCTCTGTTTCAGCCCCTCTGTTTCAGCCCCACTGTTTCTCGCCCTCTGTTTCTCTTTCTCTGTTTCTCGCCCTCTGTTTCAGCCCTTCTGTTTCTCGCCCACTGTTTCAGCCCCTCTGATTCTCACCATCTGTTTCAGCCCCTCTGTTTCAGCCCCTCTGTTTCTCGCCCTCTGTTTCAGCCCCTCTGTTTCAGCCCCTCTGTTTCAGCCCCTCTGTTTCAGCCCCTCTGTTTCTCGCCCTCTGTTTCTCGCCCTCTGTTTCAGCCCCTCTGTTTCAGCCCCTCTGTTTCAGCCCCTCTGTTTCTCGCCCTCTGTTTCTCGCCCTCTGTTTCTCGCCCTCTGTTTCTCGATCTCTGTTTCTGGCCCTCTGTTTCTCGCTCTCTGTTTCAGCCCCTCTGTTTCAGCCCCTCTGTTTCAGCCCCTCTGTTTCAGCCCCTCTGTTTCAGCCCCTCTGTTTCAGCCCCTCTGTTTCTCGCCCTCTGTTTCTCGCCCTCTGTTTCAGCCCCTCTGTTTCAGCCCCTCTATTTCAGCCCCTCTGTTTCAGCCCCTCTGTTTCTCGCTCTCTGTTTCTCGCCCTCTGTTTCTCGCCCTCTGTTTCAGCCCCTCTGTTTCAGCCCCTCTGTTTCAGCCCCTCTGTTTCTCGCCTTCTGTTTCTTTCCCTCTGTTTCTCGCCCTCTGTTTCAGCCCCTCTGTTTCAGTCCCTCTGTTTCAGCCCCTCTGTTTCAGCCCCTCTGTTTCAGCCCCTCTGTTTCTCGCCCTCTGTTTCAGCCCCTCTGTTTCAGCCCCTCTGTTTCTCGCCCTCAGTGTCAGCCCCTCTGTTTCAGCCCCTCTGTTTCAGCCACTCTGTTTCAGCCACTCTGTTTCTCGCCCTCTGTAATTCGCCCTCTGTTTCAGCCCTTCTGTTTTAGCCCCTCTGTTTCTCGCCCTCTGTTTCTCGCCCTCTGTTTCTCGCCCTCTGTTTCTCGCTCTCTGTTTCTCGCCCTCTGTTTCTCGCCCTCTGTTTCAGCCCCTCTGTTTCAGCCCATCTGTTTCAGCCCCTCTGTTTCAGCCCCTCTGTTTCAGCCCCTCTGTTTATCGCCCTCTGTTTCTCGCCCTCTGTTTCTCGCCCTCTGTTTCTCGCTCTCTGTTTCTCGCCCTCTGTTTCTCGCCCTCTGTTTCAGCCCCTCTGTTTCAGCCCCTCTGTTTCAGCCCCTCTGTTTCTCGCCCTCTGTTTCTTTCCCACTGTTTCTCGCCCTCTGTTTCTGCCCCTCTGTTTCAGCCCCTCTGTTTCAGCCCCTCTGTTTCAGCCCCTCTGTTTCTCGCCCTCTGTTTCTCGCCCTCTGTTTCTTGCCCTCTGTTTCTCGCTCTCTGTTTCTCGCCCTCTGTTTCTCGCCCTCTGTTTCGCGCCCTCTGTTTCAGCCACTCTGTTTCAGCCCCTCTGTTTCTCGCCCTCTGTTTCTCGCCCTCTGTTTCTCGCCCTCAGTTTCAGCCCCTCTGTTTCAGCCCCTTTGTTTCAGCCCCTCTGTTTCAGCCCACCTGTTTCTCGCCCAACTGTTTCTCGCCCTCTGTTTCAGCCCCTCTGTTTCAGCCCCTCTGTTTCAGCCCCTCTGTTTCTCGCCCTCTGTTTCAGCCCCTCTGTTTCAGCACCTCTGTTTCTCGCACTTTGTTTCTCGCCCTCTGTTTCAGCCCCTCTGTTTCTCGCCCTCTGTTTCAGCCCCTCTGTTTCAGTCCCTCTGTTTCAGCCCCTCTGTTTCCGCCCCTCTGTTTCAGCCCCTCTGTTTCAGCCCCTGTGTTTCAGCCCCTCTCTTTCTCGCCCTCTGTTTCAGCCCCTCTGTTTCAGCCCCTCTCTTTCAGCCACTCTGTTTCATCCCCTCTGTTTCACGCCCTCTGTTTCAGCCCCTCTGTTTCAGCCCCTCTGTTAAAGCCCCTCTGTTTCAGCCCCTCTGTTTCAGCCCCTCTGTTTCAGCCCCTCTGTTTCTCGCCCTCTGTTTCTCGCCCTCTGTTTCTCGCTCTTTGTTTCTCGCCCTCTGTTTCTCGCCCTCTGTTTCAGCCCCTCTGTTTCAGCCCCTCTGTTTCAGCCCCTCTGTTTCATCCCCTCTGTTTCAGCCCCTCTGTTTCAGCCCCTGTGTTTCTCGCACTCTGTTTCTCGCCCTCTGTTTCTCGCCCTCTGTTTCTCGCTCTCTGTTTCTTGCCCTCTGTATCTCGCCCTCTGTTTCAGCCCCTCTGTTTCAGCCACTCTGTTTCAACTCCTCTGTTTCTCGCCCTCTGTTTCTCGCCCACTGTTTCTCGCCCTCTGTTTCAGCCCCTCTGTTTCAGCCCCTCTGTTTCATCCCCTCTGTTTCAGCCCCTCTGTTTCTCGCCCTCTGTTTCTCGCCCTCTGTTTCTCGCTCTCTCTTTCTCGCCCTCTGTTTCTCGCCCTCTGTTTCAGCCCCTCTGTTTCAGCCCCTCTGTTTCAGCCCCTCTGTTTCTCGCCCTCTGTTTCAGCCACTCTGTTTAACCCCCTCTGTTTCTCGCCCTCTGTTTCTCGCCCTCTGTTTCAGCCCCTCTGTTTCAGCCCCTCTGTTTCTCGCCCTCTGTTTCTCGCCCTCTGTTTCTCGCCCTCTGTTTCTTGCCCTCTGTTTCAGCCCCTCTGTTTCAGCCCCTGAGTTTCAGCCCCTCTGTTTCTCGCCCTCTGTTTCTCACCCTCTGTTTCTCGCCCTCTGTTTCAGCCCCTCTGTTTCAGCTCCTCTGTTCCTCGCTCTCTGTTTCTCGCAATCTGTTTCAGCCCCTCTGTTTCTCGCCCACTGTTTCAGCCCCTCTGTTTCTCGCCAACTGTTTCAGCCCCTCTGTTTCAGCCCCTCTGTTTCTCGCCCTCTGTTTCAGCCCCTCTGTTTCAGCCCCTCTGTTTCAGCCCCTCTGTTTCAGCCCCTCTATTTCAGCCCCTCTGTTTCAGCCCCTCTGTTTCTCGCTCTCTGTTTCTCGCCCTCTGTTTCTCGCCCTCTGTTTCAGCCCCTCTGTTTCAGCCCCTCTGTTTCAGCCCCGCTGTTTCTCGCCTTCTGTTTCTTTCCCTCTGTTTCTCGCCCTCTGTTTCAGCCCCTCTGTTTCAGTCCCTCTGTTTCAGCCCCTCTGTTTCAGCCCCTCTGTTTCAGCCCCTCTGTTTCTCGCCCTCTGTTTCAGCCCCTCTGTTTCAGCCCCTCTGTTTCTCGCCCTCAGTTTCAGCCCCTCTGTTTCAGCCCCTCTGTTTCAGCCACTCTGTTTCAGCCCCTCTGTTTCTCGCCCTCTGTAATTCGCCCTCTGTTTCAGCCCTTCTGTTTTAGCCCCTCTGTTTCTCGCCCTCTGTTTCTCGCCCTCTGTTTCTCGCCCTCTGTTTCTCGCTCTCTGTTTCTCGCCCTCTGTTTCTCGCCCTCTGTTTCAGCCCCTCTGTTTCAGCCCATCTGTTTCAGCCCCTCTGTTTCAGCCCCTCTGTTTCAGCCCCTCTGTTTATCGCCCTCTGTTTCTCGCCCTCTGATTCTCGCCCTCTGTTTCTCGCTCTCTGTTTCTCGCCCTCTGTTTCTCGCCCTCTGTTTCAGCCCCTCTGTTTCAGCCCCTCTGTTTCAGCCCCTCTGTTTCTCGCCCTCTGTTTCTTTCCCACTGTTTCTCGCCCTCCGTTTCTGCCCCTCTGTTTCAGCCCCTCTGTTTCAGCCCCTCTGTTTCAGCCCCTCTGTTTCTCGCCCTCTGTTTCTCGCCCTCTGTTTCTTGCCCTCTGTTTCTCGCTCTCTGTTTCTCGCCCTCTGTTTCTCGCCCTCTGTTTCTCGCCCTCTGTTTCAGCCACTCTGTTTCAGCCCCTCTGTTTCTCGCCCTCTGTTTCTCGCCCTCTGTTTCTCGCCCTCAGTTTCAGCCCCTCTGTTTCAGCCCCTTTGTTTCAGCCCCTCTGTTTCAGCCCCTCTGTTTCTCGCCCACTGTTTCTCGCCCTCTGTTTCAGCCCCTCTGTTTCAGCCCCTCTGTTTCAGCCCCTCTGTTTCAGCCACTCTGTTTCAGCCCCTCTGTTTCTCGCACTCTGTTTCAGCCCCTCTGTTTCAGCCCCTCTGTTTCTCGCCCTCTGTTTCTCGCCCTCTGTTACTCGCCCTCTGTTTCTTGCCCTCTGTTTCAGCCCCTCTGTTTCAGCCCCTCAGTTTCAGCCCCTCTGTTTCTCGCCCTCTGTTTCTCGCCCTCTGTTTCTCGCTCTCTGTTTCTCGCCCTCTGTTTCTCGCCCTCTGTTTCAGCCCCTCTGTTTCAGCTCCTCTGTTCCTCGCTCTCTGTTTCTCGCAATCTGTTTCAGCCCCTCTGTTTCTCGCCCACTGTTTCAGCCCCTCTGTTTCTCGCCATCTGTTTCAGCCCCTCTGTTTCAGCCCCTCTGTTTCTCGCCCTCTGTTTCAGCCCCTCTGTCTCAGCCCCTCTGTTTCAGCCCCTCTGTTTCAGCCCCTCTGTTTCAGCACCTCTGTTTCTCGCACTTTGTTTCTCGCCCTCTGTTTCAGCCCCTCTGTTTCTCGCCCTCTGTTTCAGCCACTCTGTTTCAGTCCCTCTGTTTCAGCCCCTCTGTTTCCGCCCCTCTGTTTCAGCCCCTCTGTTTCAGCCCCTCTGTTTCAGCCCCTCTCTTTCTCGCCCTCTGTTTCAGCCCCTCTGTTTCAGCCCCTCTCTTTCAGCCACTCTGTTTCAGCCCCTCTGTTTCACGCCCTCTGTTTCAGCCCCTCTGTTTCAGCCCCTCTGTTTCAGCCCCTCTGTTTCAGCCCCTCTGTTTCAGCCCCTCTGTTTCAGCCCCTCTGTTTCTCGCCCTCTGTTTCTCGCCCTCTGTTTCTCGCTCTTTGTTTCTCGCCCTCTGTTTCTCGCCCTCTGTTTCAGCCCCTCTGTTTCAGCCCCTCTGTTTCAGCCCCTCTGTTTCATCCCCTCTGTTTCAGCCCCTCTGTTTCAGCCCCTGTGTTTCTCGCACTCTGTTTCTCGCCCTCTGTTTCTCGCCCTCTGTTTCTCGCTCTCTGTTTCTTGCCCTCTGTATCTCGCCCTCTGTTTCAGCCCCTCTGTTTCAGCCACTCTGTTTCAACTCCTCTGTTTCTCGCCCTCTGTTTCTCGCCCACTGTTTCTCGCCCTCTGTTTCAGCCCCTCTGTTTCAGCCCCTCTGTTTCATCCCCTCTGTTTCAGCCCCTCTGTTTCTCGCCCTCTGTTTCTCGCCCTCTGTTTCTCGCTCTCTCTTTCTCGCCCTCTGTTTCTCGCCCTCTGTTTCAGCCCCTCTGTTTCAGCCCCTCTGTTTCAGCCCCTCTGTTTCTCGCCCTCTGTTTCAGCCACTCTGTTTAACCCCCTCTGTTTCTCGCCCTCTGTTTCTCGCCCTCTGTTTCAGCCCCTCTGTTTCAGCCCCTCTGTTTCTCGCCCTCTGTTTCTCGCCCTCTGTTTCTCGCCCTCTGTTTCTTGCCCTCTGTTTCAGCCCCTCTGTTTCAGCCCCTGAGTTTCAGCCCCTCTGTTTCTCGCCCTCTGTTTCTCGCCCTCTGTTTCTCGCTCTCTGTTTCTCGCCCTCTGTTTCTCGCCCTCTGTTTCAGCCCCTCTGTTTCAGCTCCTCTGTTCCTCGCTCTCTGTTTCTCGCAATCTGTTTCAGCCCCTCTGTTTCTCGCCCACTGTTTCAGCCCCTCTGTTTCTCGCCATCTGTTTCAGCCCCTCTGTTTCAGCCCCTCTGTTTCTCGCCCTCTGTTTCAGCCCCTCTGTTTCAGCCCCTCTGTTTCAGCCCCTCTGTTTCAGCCCCTCTGTTTCAGCACCTCTGTTTCTCGCCCTTTGTTTCTCGCCCTCTGTTTCAGCCCCTCTGTTTCTCGCCCTCTGTTTCAGCCACTCTGTTTCAGTCCGACTGTTTCAGCCCCTCTGTTTCCGCCCCTCTGTTTCAGCCCCTCTGTTTCAGCCCCTCTCTTTCTCGCCCTCTGTTTCAGCCCCACTGTTTCAGCCCCTCTGTTTCAGCCACTCTGTTTCAGCCCCTCTGTTTCACGCCCTCTGTTTCAGCCCCTCTGTTTCAGCCCCTCTGTTTCAGCCCCTCTGTTTCAGCCCCTCTGTTTCAGCCCCTCTGTTTCTCGCCCTCTGTTTCTCGCCCTCTGTTTCTCGCTCTTTGTTTCTCGCCCTCTGTTTCTCGCCCTCTGTTTCAGCCCCTCTGTTTCAGCCCCTCTGTTTCAGCCCCTCTGTTTCATCCAATCTGTTTCAGCCCCTCTGTTTCAGCCCCTCTGTTTCTCGCCCTCTGTTTCTCACCCTCTGTTTCTCGCCCTCTGTTTCTCGCTCTCTGTTTCTCGCCCTTTGTTTCAGCCCCTCTGTTTCAGCCCCTCTGTTTCATCCCCTCTGTTTCAGCCCCTCTGTTTCTCGCCCTCTGTTTCTCGCCCTCTGTTTCTCGCTCTCTCTTTCTCGCCCTCTGTTTCTCGCCCTCTGTTTCAGCCCCTCTGTTTCAGCCCCTCTGTTTCAGCCCCTCTGTTTCTCGCCCTCTGTTTCAGCCACTCTGTTTAACCCCCTCTGTTTCTCGCCCTCTGTTTCTCGCCCTCTGTTTCAGCCCCTCTGTTTCAGCCCCTCTGTTTCTCGCCCTCTGTTTCTCGCCCTCTGTTTCTCGCCCTCTGTTTCTTGCCCTCTGTTTCAGACCCTCTGTTTCAGCCCCTGAGTTTCAGCCCCTCTGTTTCTCGCCCTCTGTTTCTCACCCTCTGTTTCTCGCCCTCTGTTTCAGCCCCTCTGTTTCAGCTCCTCTGTTCCTCGCTCTCTGTTTCTCGCAATCTGTTTCAGCCCCTCTGTTTCTCGCCCACTGTTTCAGCCCCTCTGTTTCTCGCCAACTGTTTCAGCCCCTCTGTTTCAGCCCCTCTGTTTCTCGCCCTCTGTTTCAGCCCCTCTGTTTCAGCCCCTCTGTTTCAGCCCCTCTGTTTCAGCCCCTCTATTTCAGCCCCTCTGTTTCAGCCCCTCTGTTTCTCGCTCTCTGTTTCTCGCCCTCTGTTTCTCGCCCTCTGTTTCAGCCCCTCTGTTTCAGCCCCTCTGTTTCAGCCCCGCTGTTTCTCGCCTTCTGTTTCTTTCCCTCTGTTTCTCGCCCTCTGTTTCAGCCCCTCTGTTTCAGTCCCTCTGTTTCAGCCCCTCTGTTTCAGCCCCTCTGTTTCAGCCCCTCTCTTTCTCGCCCTCTGTTTCAGCCCCTCTGTTTCAGCCCCTCTGTTTCTCGCCCTCAGTTTCAGCCCCTCTGTTTCAGCCCCTCTGTTTCAGCCACTCTGTTTCAGCCCCTCTGTTTCTCGCCCTCTGTAATTCGCCCTCTGTTTCAGCCCTTCTGTTTTAGCCCCTCTGTTTCTCGCCCTCTGTTTCTCGCCCTCTGTTTCTCGCCCTCTGTTTCTCGCTCTCTGTTTCTCGCCCTCTGTTTCTCGCCCTCTGTTTCAGCCCCTCTGTTTCAGCCCATCTGTTTCAGCCCCTCTGTTTCAGCCCCTCTGTTTCAGCCCCTCTGTTTATCGCCCTCTGTTTCTCGCCCTCTGTTTCTCGCCCTCTGTTTCTCGCTCTCTGTTTCTCGCCCTCTGTTTCTCGCCCTCTGTTTCAGCCCCTCTGTTTCAGCCCCTCTGTTTCAGCCCCTCTGTTTCTCGCCCTCTGTTTCTTTCCCACTGTTTCTCGCCCTCCGTTTCTGCCCCTCTGTTTCAGCCCCTCTGTTTCTCGCCCTCTGTTTCTCGCCCTCTGTTTCTTGCCCTCTGTTTCTCGCTCTCTGTTTCTCGCCCTCTGTTTCTCGCCCTCTGTTTCTCGCCCTCTGTTTCAGCCACTCTGTTTCAGCCCCTCTGTTTCTCGCCCTCTGTTTCTCGCCCTCTGTTTCTCGCCCTCAGTTTCAGCCCCTCTGTTTCAGCCCCTTTGTTTCAGCCCCTCTGTTTCAGCCCCTCTGTTTCTCGCCCACTGTTTCTCGCCCTCTGTTTCAGCCCCTCTGTTTCAGCCCCTCTGTTTCAGCCCCTCTGTTTCAGCCACTCTGTTTCAGCCCCTCTGTTTCTCGCACTCTGTTTCAGCCCCTCTGTTTCAGCCCCTCTGTTTCTCGCCCTCTGTTTCTCGCCCTCTGTTACTCGCCCTCTGTTTCTTGCCCTCTGTTTCAGCCCCTCTGTTTCAGCCCCTCAGTTTCAGCCCCTCTGTTTCTCGCCCTCTGTTTCTCGCCCTCTGTTTCTCGCTCTCTGTTTCTCGCCCTCTGTTTCTCGCCCTCTGTTTCAGCCCCTCTGTTTCAGCTCCTCTGTTCCTCGCTCTCTGTTTCTCGCAATCTGTTTCAGCCCCTCTGTTTCTCGCCCACTGTTTCAGCCCCTCTGTTTCTCGCCATCTGTTTCAGCCCCTCTGTTTCAGCCCCTCTGTTTCTCGCCCTCTGTTTCAGCCCCTCTGTTTCAGCCCCTCTGTTTCAGCCCCTCTGTTTCAGCCCCTCTGTTTCAGCACCTCTGTTTCTCGCACTTTGTTTCTCGCCCTCTGTTTCAGCCCCTCTGTTTCTCGCCCTCTGTTTCAGCCCCTCTGTTTCAGTCCCTCTGTTTCAGCCCCTCTGTTTCCGCCCCTCTGTTTCAGCCCCTCTGTTTCAGCCCCTCTGTTTCAGCCCCTCTCTTTCTCGCCCTCTGTTTCAGCCCCTCTGTTTCAGCCCCTCTCTTTCAGCCACTCTGTTTCAGCCCCTCTGTTTCACGCCCTCTGTTTCAGCCCCTCTGTTTCAGCCCCTCTGTTTCAGCCCCTCTGTTTCAGCCCCTCTGTTTCAGCCCCTCTGTTTCTCGCCCTCTGTTTCTCGCCCTCTGTTTCTCGCTCTTTGTTTCTCGCCCTCTGTTTCTCGCCCTCTGTTTCAGCCCCTCTGTTTCAGCCCCTCTGTTTCAGCCCCTCTGTTTCATCCCCTCTGTTTCAGCCCCTCTGTTTCAGCCCCTTTGTTTCTCGCACTCTGTTTCTCGCCCTCTGTTTCTCGCCCTCTGTTTCTCGCTCTCTGTTTCTTGCCCTCTGTATCTCGCCCTCTGTTTCAGCCCCTCTGTTTCAGCCACTCTGTTTCAACTCCTCTGTTTCTCGCCCTCTGTTTCTCGCCCACTGTTTCTCGCCCTCTGTTTCATCCCCTCTGTTTCAGCCCCTCTGTTTCATCCCCTCTGTTTCAGCCCCTCTGTTTCTCGCCCTCTGTTTCTCGCCCTCTGTTTCTCGCTCTCTCTTTCTCGCCCTCTGTTTCTCGCCCTCTGTTTCAGCCCCTCTGTTTCAGCCCCTCTGTTTCAGCCCCTCTGTTTCTCGCCCTCTGTTTCAGCCACTCTGTTTAACCCCCTCTGTTTCTCGCCCTCTGTTTCTCGCCCTCTGTTTCAGCCACTCTGTTTAACCCCCTCTGTTTCTCGCCCTCTGTTTCTCGCCCTCTGTTTCTCGCCCTCTGTTTCTTGCCCTCTGTTTCAGCCCCTCTGTTTCAGCCCCTGAGTTTCAGCCCCTCTGTTTCTCGCCCTCTGTTTCTCGCCCTCTGTTTCTCGCTCTCTGTTTCTCGCCCTCTGTTTCTCGCCCTCTGTTTCAGCCCCTCTGTTTCAGCTCCTCTGTTCCTCGCTCTCTGTTTCTCGCAATCTGTTTCAGCCCCTCTGTTTCTCGCCCACTGTTTCAGCCCCTCTGTTTCTCGCCATCTATTTCAGCCCCTCTGTTTCAGCCCCTCTGTTTCAGCCCCTCTGTTTCAGCCCCTCTGTTTCATCCCCTCTGTTTCAGCCCCTCTGTTTCAGCCCCTCTGTTTCTCGCCCTCTGTTTCTCACCCTCTGTTTCTCGCCCTCTGTTTCTCGCTCTCTGTTTCTCGCCCTCTGTTTCTCGCCCTCTGTTTCAGCCCCTCTGTTTCAGCCCCTCTGTTTCAGCCCCTCTGTTTCTCGCCCTCTGTTTCTCGCCCACTGTTTCTCGCCCTCTGTTTCAGCCCCTCTGTTTCAGCCCCTCTGTTTCAGCCCCTCTGTTTCAGCCCCTCTGTTTCTCGCCATCTGTTTCATCCCCTCTGTTGCAGCCCCTCTGTTTCAGCTCCTCTGTTTCAGCCCCTCTGTTTCAGCCTCTCTGTTTCTCGCCCTCTGTTTCTCGCCCTCGGTTTCAGCCCCTCTATTTCTCGCCCTGTGTTTCAGCCCCTCTGTTTCTCGCCCTCTGTTTCAGCCCCTCTGTTTCAGCCCCTCAGTTTCAGCCCCTCTTTTAAAGCCCTTCTGTTTAAGCCCCTCTGTTTCAGCCCCTCTGATTCTCGCCCTCTGTTTCAGCCCCTCTGTTTCTCGCCCTCTGTTTCAGACCCTCTGTTTCAGCCCTTCAGTATCAGCCCCTCTGTTTCAGCCCCTCTGTTTCTCGCCCTCTGTTTCTCTTTCTCTGTTTCTCGCCCTCTGTTTCAGCCCCTCTGTTTCAGCCCCTCTGTTTAAGCCCATCTGTTTCAGCCCCTCTGTTTCAGCCCCTCTGTTTCAGCCCCTCTGTTTCAGCCCCACTGTTTCTCGCCCTCTGTTTCTCTTTCTCTGTTTCTCGCCCTCTGTTTCAGCCCCTCTGTTTCTCGCCGCTTGTTTCAGCCCCTCTGTTTCTCGCCATCTGTTTCAGCCCCTCTGTTTCAGCCCCTCTGTTTCTCGCCCTCTGTTTCAGCCCCTCTGTTTCAGCCCCTCTGTTTCAGCCCCTCTGTTTCAGCCCCTCTGTTTCAGCCCCTCTGTTTCTCGCCCTCTGTTTCTCGCCCTCTGTTTCAGCCCCTCTGTTTCAGCCCCTCTGTTTCAGCCCCTCTGTTTCTCGCCCTCTGTTTCTCGCCCTCTGTTTCTCGCCCTCTGTTTCTCGATCTCTGTTTCTGGCCCTCTGTTTCTCGCTCTCTGTTTCAGCCCCTCTGTTTCAGCCCCTCTGTTTCATCCCCTCTGTTTCAGCCCCTCTGTTTCAGCCCCTCTGCTTCTCGCCCTCTGTTTCTCGCACTCTGTTTCTCGCCCTATGTTTCTCGCTCTCTGTTTCTCGCCCTCTGTTTCTCGCCCTCTGTTTCAGCCCCTCTGTTTCAGCCCCTCTGTTTCAGACCCTCTGTTTCTCGCCCTCTGTTTCTCGCCCACTGTTTCTCGCCCTCTGTTTCAGCCCCTCTGTTTCAGCCCCTCTGTTTCAGCCCCTCTGTTTCAGCCCCTCTGTTTCTCGCCCTCTGTTTCTCGCCCTCTGTTTCTTGCCCTCTGTTTCTAGCTCTCTGTTTCTCGCCCTCTGTTTCTCGCCCTCTGTTTCAGCCCCTCTGTTTCAGCCCCTCTGTTTCAGCCCCTCTGTTTCTCGCCCTCTGTTTCTCGCCCACTGTTTCTCGCCCTCTGTTTCAGCCCCTCTGTTTCAGCCCCTCTGTTTCAGCCCCTCTGGTTCAGCCCCTCTGTTTCTCGCCATCTGTTTCTAGCCCTCTGTTTCTTGCCCTCTGTTTCTAGCTCTCTGTTTCTCGCCCTCTGTTTCTCGCCCTCTGTTTCAGCCCCTCTGTTTCAGCCCCTCTGTTTCAGCCCATCTGTTTCTCGCCCTCTGTTTCAGCCCCTCTGTTTCTCGCCCTCTGTTTCTCGCTCTCTGTTTCTCGCCCTCTGTTTCTCGCCCTCTGTTTCAGCCCCTCTGTTTCTCGCCCTCTGTTTCTCGCCCCCAGGTTCAGCCCCTCTGTTTCTCGCCCACAGTTTCAGCCCCTCTGTTTCTCGCCATCTGTTTCAGCCCCTCTGTTTCAGCCCCTCTGTTTCTCGCCCTCTGTTTCAGCCCCTCTGTTTCAGCCCCACTGTTTCAGCCCCTCTGTTTCAGCCCCTCTGTTTCTGCCCCTCTGTTTCAGCCCCTCTGTTTCTCGCCCTCTGTTTCTCGCCCTCTGTTTCTTGCCCTCTGTTTCTCGCTCTCTGTTTCTCGCCCTCTGTTTCTCGCCCTCTGTTTCAGCCCCTCTGTTTCTCGCCCTCTGTTTCTCGCCCTCTGTTTCTCGCCCTCAGGTTCAGCCCCTCTGTTTCAGCCCCTCTGTTTCAGCCCCTCTGTTTCTCGCCCTCTGTTTCTCGCACTCTGTTTCTCGCACTTTGTTTCTCGCCCTCTGTTTCTCGCCCTCTGTTTCAGCCCCTCTGTTTCAGCCCCTCTGTTTCAGCCCCTCTGTTTCACCCCCTCTGTTTCAGCCCCTCTGTTTCAGCCCCTCTGTTTCTCGCCCTCTGTTTCTCACCCTCTGTTTCTCGCCCTCTGTTTCTCGCTCTCTGTTTCTCGCCCTCTGTTTCTCGACCTCTGTTTCAGCCCCTCTGTTTCAGCCCCTCTGTTTCAGCCCCTCTGTTTCTCGCCCTCTGTTTCTCGCCCACTGTTTCTCGCCCTCTGTTTCAGCCCCTCTGTTTCAGCCCCTCTGTTTCAGCCCCTCTGTTTCAGCCCCTCTGTTTCTCGCCATCTGTTTCATCCCCTCTGTTTCAGCCCCTCTGTTTCAGCTCATCTGTTTCAGCCCCTCTGTTTCAGCCCCTCTGTTTCTCGCCCTCTGTTTCTCGCCCTCGGTTTCAGCCCCTCTGTTTCTCGCCCTGTGTTTCAGCCCCTCTGTTTCTCGCCCTCTGTTCCAGCCCCTCTGTTTCAGCCCCTCAGTTTCAGCCCCACTTTTAAAGCCCTTCTGTTTAAGCCCCTCTGTTTCAGCCCCTCTGATTCTCGCCCTCTGTTTCAGCCCCTCTGTTTCTCGCCCTCTGTTTCAGACCCTCTGTTTCAGCCCCTCAGTATCAGCCCCTCTCTTTCAGCCCCTCTGTTTCTCGCCCTCTGTTTCTCGCCCTCTGTTTCTCGCCCTCTGTTTCTCGATCTCTGTTTCTCGCCCTCTGTTTCTCGCTCTCTGTTTCAGCCCCTCTGTTTCAGCTCCTCTGTTTCAGCCCCTCTGTTTAACCCCCTCTGTTTCAGCCCCTCTGTTTCTCGCCCTCTGTTTCTCGCCCTCTGTTTCTCGCCCTCTGTTTCTCGCTCTCTGTTTCTCGCCCTCTGTTTCTCGCCCTCTGTTTCAGCCCCTCTGTTTCAGCCCGTCTGTTTCAGCCCCTCTGTTTCTCGCTCTCTGTTTCTCGCCCACTGTTTCTCGCCCTCTGTTTCAGCCCCTCTGTTTCAGCCCCTCTGTTTCAGCCCCTCTGTTTCAGCCCCTCTGTTTCTCGCCCTCTGTTTCTCGCCCTCTGTTTCTTGCCCTCTGTTTCTAGCTCTCTGTTTGTCGCCCTCTGTTTCTCGCCCTCTGTTTCAGCCCCTCTGTTTCAGCCCCTCTGTTTCAGCCCATCTGTTTCTCGCCCTCTGTTTCAGCCCCTCTGTTTCTCGCCATCTGTTTCTCGCCCACTGTTTCTCGCCCTCTGTTTCAGCCCCCCTGTTCAGCCCCTCTGTTTCAGCCCCTCTCTTTCTCGCCCTCTGTTTCTCGCCCACTGTTTCTCGCCCTCTGTTTCAGCCCAACTGTTTCAGCCCCTCTGTTTCAGCCCCTCTGTTTCAGCCCCTCTGTTTCTCGCCCTCTGTTTCTCGCCCTCTGTTTCTTGCCCTCTGTTTCTCGCTCTCTGTTTCTCGCCCTCTGTTTCTCGCCCTCTGTTTCAGCCCCTCTGTTTCTCGCCCTCTGTTTCTCGCCCTCTGTTTCTCGCCCTCAGGTTCAGCCCCTCTGTTTCAGCCCCTTTGTTTCAGCCCGTCTGTTTCTGCCCCTCTGTTTCTCGCCCACTGTTTCTCGCCCTCTGTTTCAGCCCCTCTGTTTCAGCCCCTCTGTTTCAGCCCCTCTGTTTCTGCCCCTCTGTTTCAGCCCCTCTGTTTCAGCCCCTCTGTTTCTCGCCCTCTATTTCTCGCCCTCTGTTTCTCGCCCTCTGTTTCTCGCACTCTGTTACAGCCCCTGTGTTTAAGCCCCTCTGTTTCTCGCCCTCTGTTTCTCGCCCTCTGTTTCAGCCCCTCTGTTTCAGACCCTCAGTTTCAGCCCCTCTGTTTCTCCCCCTCTGTTTCAGCACCTCTGTTTCTCGCCCACTCTTTCAGCCCCTCTCTTTCTCGCCCACTGTTGCAGCCCCTCTGTTTCAGCCCCTCTGTTTCTCGCCCTCTGTTTCAGACCCTCTGTTTCAGCCTCTCTGTTTCTGCACCTCTGTTACAGCCCCTCTGTTTCTCGCCATCTGTTTCAGCCCCTCTGTTTCAGCCCCTCTGTTTCTCGCCCTCTGTTTCAGCCCCTCTGTTTCAGCCCCTCTGATTCAGCCCCTCTGTTTCAGCACCTCTGTTTCTCGCCAATTGTTTCTCGCCCTCTGTTTCAGCCCCTCTGATTCTCGCCCTCTGTTTCAGCCCCTCTGTTTCTCGCCCTCTGTTTCAGCCCCACTGTTTCAGACCCTCTGTTTCAGCCCCTCTGTTTCAGCCCCTCTGTTTCAGACCCTCTGTTTCAGCCCCTCTGTTTCAGCCCCTCTGTTTCAGCCCCTCTGTTTCTCGCCCTCTGTTTCAGCCCCTCTGTTTCAGCCCCTCTGTATCAGCCCCTCTGTTTCAGCCCCTCTGTTTCTCGCCCTCTGTTTCTCGCCCTCTGTTTCAGCCCCTCTGTTTCAGCCCCTCTATTTCAGCCCCTCTGTTTCAGCCCCTCTGTTTCTCGCTCTCTGTTTCTCGCCCTCTGTTTCTCGCCCTCTGTTTCAGCCCCTCTGTTTCAGCCCCTCTGTTTCAGCCCCTCTGTTTCTCGCCTTCTGTTTCTTTCCCTCTGTTTCTCGCCCTCTGTTTCAGCCCCTCTGTTTCAGCCCCTCTGTTTCAGCCCGTCTGTTTCAGCCCCTCTGTTTCAGCCCCTCTGTTTCTCGCCCTCTGTTTCAGCCCCTCTGTTTCAGCCCCTCAGTTTCTCGCCCTCAGTTTCAGCCCATCTGTTTCAGCCCCTCTGTTTCAGCCACTCTGTTTCAGCCCCTCTGTTTCTCGCCCTCTGTAATTCGCCCTCTGTTTCAGCCCCTCTGTTTCAGCCCCTCTGTTTCTCGCGCTCTGTTTCTCGCCCTCTGTTTCTCGCCCACTGTTTCTCGCTCTCTGTTTCTCGCCCTCTGTTTCTCGCCCTCTGTTTCAGCCCCTCTGTTTCAGCCCATCTGTTTCAGCCCCTCTGTTTCAGCCCCTCTGTTTCAGCCCCTCTGTTTATCGCCCTCTGTTTCTCGCCCTCTGTTTCTCGCCCTCTGTTTCTCGCTCTCTGTTTCTCGCCCTCTGTTTCTCGCCCTCTGTTTCAGCCCCTCTGTTTCAGCCCCTCTGTTTCAGCCCCTCTGTTTCTCGCCCTCTGTTTCTCGCCCACTGTTTCTCGCCCTCTGTTTCTGCCCCTCTGTTTCAGCCCCTCTGGTTCAGCCCCTCTGTTTCTCGCCCTCTGTTTCTCGCCTTCTGTTTCTTGCCCTCTGTTTCTCGCTCTCTGTTTCTCGCCCTCTGTTTCTCGCCCTCTGTTTCAGCCCCTCTGTTTCAGCCACTCTGTTTCAGCCCCTCTGTTTCTCGCCCTCTGTTTCTCGCCCTCTGTTTCTCGCCCTCAGTTTCAGCCCCTCTGTTTCAGCCCCTTTGTTTCAGCCCCTCTGTTTCAGCCCCTCTGTTTCTCGCCCACTGTTTCTCGCCCTCTGTTTCAGCCCCTCTGTTTCAGCCCCTCTGTTTCAGCCCCTCTGTTTCAGCCCCTCTGTTTCAGCCACTCTGTTTCAGCCCCTCTTTTTCTCGCCCTCTGTTTCTCGCCCTCTGTTTCTCGCCCTCTGTTGCAGCCCCTCTGTTTCAGCCCCTCTGTTTCTCGCCCTCTGTTTCTCGCCCTCTGTTTCTCGCCCTCTGTTTCTTGCCCTCTGTTTCAGCCCCTCTGTTTCAGCCCCTCAGTTTCAGCCCCTCTGTTTCTCGCCCTCTGTTTCTCGCCCTCTGTTTCTCGCTCTCTGTTTCTCGCCCTCTGTTTCTCGCCCTCTGTTTCAGCCCCTCTGTTTCAGCTCCTCTGTTCCTCGCTCTCTGTTTCTCGCAATCTGTTTCAGCCCCTCTGTTTCTCGCCCACTGTTTCAGCCCCTCTGTTTCTCGCCATCTGTTTCAGCCCCTCTGTTTCAGCCCATCTGTTTCTCGCCCTCTGTTTCAGCCCCTCTGTTTCAGCCCCTCTGTTTCAGCCCCTCTGTTTCAGCCCCTCTGTTTCAGCACCTCTGTTTCTCGCCCTTTGTTTCTCGCCCTCTGTTTCAGCCCCTCTGTTTCTCGCCCTCTGTTTCAGCCCCTCTGTTTCAGTCCCTCTGTTTCAGCCCCTCTGTTTCCGCCCCTCTGTTTCAGCCCCTCTGTTTCAGCCCCTCTGTTTCAGCCCCTCTCTTTCTCGCCCTCTGTTTC
The DNA here is from genome assembly GCF_030684315.1 of Stegostoma tigrinum. Classification (NCBI taxonomy): domain Eukaryota; kingdom Metazoa; phylum Chordata; class Chondrichthyes; order Orectolobiformes; family Stegostomatidae; genus Stegostoma; species Stegostoma tigrinum. The sequence continues at coordinate 5,293,321 of NW_026728408.1, forward strand.
AGCCCCTCTGTTTCAGCCCCTCTGTTTCAGCCACTCTGTTTCAACCCCTCTGTTTCACGCCCTCTGTTTCAGCCCCTCTGTTTCAGCCCCTCTGTTTCAGCCCCTCTGTTTCAGCCCCTCTGTTTCTGCCCCTCTGTTTCAGCCCCTCTGTTTCTCGCCCTCTGTTTCTCGCCCTCTGTTTCTCGCTCTTTGTTTCTCGCCCTCTGTTTCTCGCCCTCTGTTTCAGCCCCTCTGTTTCAGCCCCTCTGTTTCAGCCCCTCTGTTTCATCCCCTCTGTTTCAGCCCCTCTGTTTCAGCCCCTCTGTTTCTCGCACTCTGTTTCTCGCCCTCTGTTTCTCGCCCTCTGTTTCTCGCTCTCTGTTTCTCGCCCTCTGTTTCTCGCCCTCTGTTTCAACCCCTCTGTTTCAGCCCCTCTGTTTCAGCCCCTCTGTTTCTCGCCCTCTGTTTCTCGCCCACTGTTTCTCGCCCTCTGTTTCAGCCCCTCTGTTTCAGCCCCTCTGTTTCAGCCCCTCTGTTTCAGCCCCTCTGTTTCTCGCCCTCTGTTTCATCCCCTCTGTTTCAGCCCCTCTGTTTCAGCTCCTCTGTTTCAGCCCCTCTGTTTCAGCCCCACTGTTTCTCGCCCTCTGTTTCTCGCCCTCGTTTTCAGCCCCTCTGTTTCTCGCCCTGTGTTTCAGCCCCTCTGTTTCTCGCCCTCTGTTTCAGCCCCTCTGTTTCAGCCCCTCAGTTTCAGCCCCTCTTTTAAAGCCCTTCTGTTTAAGCCCCTCTGTTTCAGCCCCTCTGATTCTCGCCCTCTGTTTCAGCCCCTCTGTTTCTCGCCCACTGTTTCTCGCCCTCTGTTTCAGCCCCTCTGTTAAAGCCCTTCTGTTTAAGCCCCTCTGTTTCAGCCCCTCTGATTCTCGCTCTCTGTTTCTCGCCCTCTGTTTCTCGCCCTCTGTTTCAACCCCTCTGTTTCAGCCCCTCTGTTTCAGCCCCTCTGTTTCTCGCCCTCTGTTTCTCGCCCTCTGTTTCTCGCCCACTGTTTCAGCCCCTCTGCTTCAGCCCCTCTGTTTAAGCCCATCTGTTTCAGCCCCTCTGTTTCAGCCCCTCTGTTTCAGCCCCTCTGTTTCAGCCCCACTGTTTCTCGCCCTCTGTTTCTCTTTCTCTGTTTCTCGCCCTCTGTTTCAGCCCCTCTGTTTCTCGCCCACTGTTTCTGCCCCTCTGTTTCAGCCCCTCTGTTTCAGCCCCTCTGTTTCAGCCCCTCTGTTTCTCGCCCTCTGTTTCAGCCCCTCTGTTTCAGCCCCTCTGTTTCAGCCCCTCTGTTTCAGCCCCTCTGTTTCAGCCCCTCTGTTTCTCGCCCTCTGTTTCTCGCCCTCTGTTTCAGCCCCTCTGTTTCAGCCCCTCTGTTTCAGCCCCTCTGTTTCTCGCCCTCTGTTTCTCGCCCTCTGTTTCTCGCCCTCTGTTTCTCGATCTCTGTTTCTCGCCCTCTGTTTCTCGCTCTCTGTTTCAGCCCCTCTGTTTCAGCCCCTCTGTTTCAGCCCCTCTGTTTCAGCCCCTCTGTTTCAGCCCCTCTGTTTCAGCCCCTCTGTTTTTCGCCCTCTGTTTCTCGCCCACTGTTTCTCGCCCTCTGTTTCAGCCCCTCTGTTTCAGCCCCTCTGTTTCAGCCCCTCTGTTTCAGCCCCTCTGTTTCTCGCCCTCTGTTTCTCGCCCTCTGTTTCTTGCCCTCTGTTTCTAGCTCTCTGATTCTCGCCCTCTGTTTCAGCCCCTCTGTTTCTCGCCCTCTGTTTCAGCCCCACTGTTTCAGACCCTCTGTTTCAGCCCCTCTGTTTCAGCCCCTCTGTTTCAGACCCTCTGATTCAGCCCCTCTGTTTCAGCCCCTCTGTTTCAGCCCCTCTGTTTCTCGCCCTCTGTTTCAGCCCCTCTGTTTCAGCCCCTCTGTATCAGCCCCTCTGTTTCAGCCCCTCTGTTTCTCGCCCTCTGTTTCTCGCCCTCTGTTTCAGCCCCTCTGTTTCAGCCCCTCTATTTCAGCCCCTCTGTTTCAGCCCCTCTGTTTCTCGCTCTCTGTTTCTCGCCCTCTGTTTCTCGCCCTCTGTTTCAGCCCCTCTGTTTCAGCCCCTCTGTTTCAGCCCCTCTGTTTCTCGCCTTCTGTTTCTTTCCCTCTGTTTCTCGCCCTCTGTTTCAGCCCCTCTGTTTCAGTCCCTCTGTTTCAGCCCCTCTGTTTCAGCCCCTCTGTTTCAGCCCCTCTGTTTCTCGCCCTCTGTTTCAGCCCCTCTGTTTCAGCCCCTCAGTTTCTCGCCCTCAGTTTCAGCCCATCTGTTTCAGCCCCTCTGTTTCAGCCCCTCTGTTTCAGCCCCTCTGTTTCTCGCCCTCTGTTTCTCGCCCTCTGTTTCTCGCCCACTGTTTCTCGCTCTCTGTTTCTCGCCCTCTGTTTCTCGCCCTCTGTTTCAGCCCCTCTGTTTCAGCCCATCTGTTTCAGCCCCTCTGTTTCAGCCCCTCTGTTTCAGCCCCTCTGTTTATCGCCCTCTGTTTCTCGCCCTCTGTTTCTCGCCCTCTGTTTCTCGCTCTCTGTTTCTCGCCCTCTGTTTCTCGCCCTCTGTTTCAGCCCCTCTGTTTCAGCCCCTCTGTTTCAGCCCCTCTGTTTCTCGCCCTCTGTTTCTCGCCCACTGTTTCTCGCCCTCTGTTTCTGCCCCTCTGTTTCAGCCCCTCTGGTTCAGCCCCTCTGTTTCTCGCCCTCTGTTTCTCGCCTTCTGTTTCTTGCCCTCTGTTTCTCGCTCTCAGTTTCTCGCCCTCTGTTTCTCGCCCTCTGTTTCAGCCCCTCTGTTTCAGCCACTCTGTTTCAGCCCCTCTGTTTCTCGCCCTCTGTTTCTCGCCCTCTGTTTCTCGCCCTCAGTTTCAGCCCCTCTGTTTCAGCCCCTTTGTTTCAGCCCCTCTGTTTCAGCCCCTCTGTTTCTCGCCCACTGTTTCTCGCCCTCTGTTTCAGCCCCTCTGTTTCAGCCCCTCTGTTTCAGCCCCTCTGTTTCAGCCCCTCTGTTTCAGCCACTCTGTTTCAGCCCCTCTTTTTCTCGCCCTCTGTTTCTCGCCCTCTGTTTCTCGCCCTCTGTTGCAGCCCCTCTGTTTCAGCCCCTCTGTTTCTCGCCCTCTGTTTCTCGCCCTCTGTTTCTCGCCCTCTGTTTCTTGCCCTCTGTTTCAGCCCCTCTGTTTCAGCCCCTCAGTTTCAGCCCCTCTGTTTCTCGCCCTCTGTTTCTCGCCCTCTGTTTCTCGCTCTCTGTTTCTCGCCCTCTGTTTCTCGCCCTCTGTTTCAGCCCCTCTGTTTCAGCTCCTCTGTTCCTCGCTCTCTGTTTCTCGCAATCTGTTTCAGCCCCTCTGTTTCTCGCCCACTGTTTCAGCCCCTCTGTTTCTCGCCATCTGTTTCAGCCCCTCTGTTTCAGCCCATCTGTTTCTCGCCCTCTGTTTCAGCCCCTCTGTTTCAGGCCTCTGTTTCAGCCCCTCTGTTTCAGCCCCTCTGTTTCAGCACCTCTGTTTCTCGCCCTTTGTTTCTCGCCCTCTGTTTCAGCCCCTCTGTTTCTCGCCCTCTGTTTCAGCCCCTCTGTTTCAGTCCCTCTGTTTCAGCCCCTCTGTTTCCGCCCCTCTGTTTCAGCCCCTCTGTTTCAGCCCCTCTGTTTCAGCCCCTCTCTTTCTCGCCCTCTGTTTCAGCCCCTCTGTTTCAGCCCCTCTGTTTCAGCCACTCTGTTTCAGCCCCTCTGTTTCACGCCCTCTGTTTCAGCCCCTCTGTTTCAGCCCCTCTGTTTCAGCCCCTCTGTTTCAGCCCCTCTGTTTCAGCCCCTCTGTTTCAGCCCCTCTGTTTCTCGCCCTCTGTTTCTCGCCCTCTGTTTCTCGCTCTTTGTTTCTCGCCCTCTGTTTCTCGCCCTCTGTTTCAGCCCCTCTGTTTCAGCCCCTCTGTTTCAGCCCCTCTGTTTCATCCCCTCTGTTTCAGCCCCTCTGTTTCAGCCCCTCTGTTTCTCGCACTCTGTTTCTCGCCCTCTGTTTCTCGCCCTCTGTTTCTCGCTCTCTGTTTCTCGCCCTCTGTTTCTCGCCCTCTGTTTCAACCCCTCTGTTTCAGCCCCTCTGTTTCAGCCCCTCTGTTTCTCGCCCTCTGTTTCTCGCCCACTGTTTCTCGCCCTCTGTTTCAGCCCCTCTGTTTCAGCCCCTCTGTTTCAGCCCCTCTGTTTCAGCCCCTCTGTTTCTCGCCCTCTGTTTCATACCTTCTGTTTCAGCCCCTCTGTTTCAGCTCCTCTGTTTCAGCCCCTCTGTTTCAGCCCCACTGTTTCTCGCCCTCTGTTTCTCGCCCTCGTTTTCAGCCCCTCTGTTTCTCGCCCTGTGTTTCAGCCCCTCTGTTTCTCGCCCTCTGTTTCAGCCCCTCTGTTTCAGCCCCTCAGTTTCAGCCCCTCTTTTAAAGCCCTTCTGTTTAAGCCCCTCTGTTTCAGCCCCTCTGATTCTCGCCCTCTGTTTCAGCCCCTCTGTTTCTCGCCCACTGTTTCTCGCCCTCTGTTTCAGCCCCTCTGTTAAAGCCCTTCTGTTTAAGCCCCTCTGTTTCAGCCCCTCTGATTCTCGCTCTCTGTTTCTCGCCCTCTGTTTCTCGCCCTCTGTTTCAACCCCTCTGTATCAGCCCCTCTGTTTCAGCCCCTCTGTTTCTCGCCCTCTGTTTCTCGCCCTCTGTTTCTCGCCCACTGTTTCAGCCCCTCTGCTTCAGCCCCTCTGTTTAAGCCCATCTGTTTCAGCCCCTCTGTTTCAGCCCCTCTGTTTCAGCCCCTCTGTTTCAGCCCCACTGTTTCTCGCCCTCTGTTTCTCTTTCTCTGTTTCTCGCCCTCTGTTTCAGCCCCTCTGTTTCTCGCCCACTGTTTCTGCCCCTCTGTTTCAGCCCCTCTGTTTCAGCCCCTCTGTTTCAGCCCCTCTGTTTCTCGCCCTCTGTTTCAGCCCCTCTGTTTCAGCCCCTCTGTTTCAGCCCCTCTGTTTCAGCCCCTCTGTTTCAGCCCCTCTGTTTCTCGCCCTCTGTTTCTCGCCCTCTGTTTCAGCCCCTCTGTTTCAGCCCCTCTGTTTCAGCCCCTCTGTTTCTCGCCCTCTGTTTCTCGCCCTCTGTTTCTCGATCTCTGTTTCTCGCCCTCTGTTTCTCGCTCTCTGTTTCAGCCCCTCTGTTTCAGCCCCTCTGTTTCAGCCCCTCTGTTTCAGCCCCTCTGTTTCAGCCCCTCTGTTTCAGCCCCTCTGTTTTTCGCCCTCTGTTTCTCGCCCACTGTTTCTCGCCCTCTGTTTCAGCCCCTCTGTTTCAGCCCCTCTGTTTCAGCCCCTCTGTTTCAGCCCCTCTGTTTCTCGCCCTCTGTTTCTCGCCCTCTGTTTCTTGCCCTCTGTTTCTAGCTCTCTGTTTCTCGCCCTCTGTTTCTCGCCCTCTGTTTCAGCCCCTCTGTTTCAGCCCCTCTGTTTCAGCCCCTCTGTTTCAGCCCCTCTGTTTCTGCCCCTCTGTTTCAGCCCCTCTGTTTCAGCCCCTCTGTTTCTCGCCCTCTATTTCTCGCCCTCTGTTTCTCGCCCTCTGTTTCTCGCACTCTGTTACAGCCCCTGTGTTTAAGCCCCTCTGTTTCTCGCCCTCTGTTTCTCGCCCTCTGTTTCAGCCCCTCTGTTTCAGCCCCTCAGTTTCAGCCCCTCTGTTTCTCCCCCTCTGTTTCAGCACCTCTGTTTCTCGCCCTCTCTTTCAGCCCCTCTCTTTCTCGCCCACTGTTGCAGACCCTCTGTTTCAGCCCCTCTGTTTCTCGCCCTCTGTTTCAGACCCTCTGTTTCAGCCCCTCTGTTTCTGCACCTCTGTTACAGCCCCTCTGTTTCTCGCCATCTGTTTCAGCCCCTCTGTTTCAGCCCCTCTGTTTCTCGCCCTCTGTTTCAGCCCCTCTGTTTCAGCCCCTCTGATTCAGCCCCTCTGTTTCAGCACCTCTGTTGCTCGCCAATTGTTTCTCGCCCTCTGTTTCAGCCCCTCTGATTCTCGCCCTCTGTTTCAGCCCCTCTGTTTCTCGCCCTCTGTTTCAGCCCCACTGTTTCAGACCCTCTGTTTCAGCCCCTCTGTTTCAGCCCCTCTGTTTCAGACCCTCTGTTTCAGCCCCTCTGTTTCAGCCCCTCTGTTTCAGCCCCTCTGTTTCTCGCCCTCTGTTTCAGCCCCTCTGTTTCAGCCCCTCTGTATCAGCCCCTCTGTTTCAGCCCCTCTGTTTCTCGCCCTCTGTTTCTCGCCCTCTGTTTCAGCCCCTCTGTTTCAGCCCCTTTATTTCAGCCCCTCTGTTTCAGCCCCTCTGTTTCTCGCTCTCTGTTTCTCGCCCTCTGTTTCTCGCCCTCTGTTTCAGCCCCTCTGTTTCAGCCCCTCTGTTTCAGCCCCTCTGTTTCTCGCCTTCTGTTTCTTTCCCTCTGTTTCTCGCCCTCTGTTTCAGCCCCTCTGTTTCAGTCCCTCTGTTTCAGCCCCTCTGTTTCAGCCCCTCTGTTTCAGCCCCTCTGTTTCTCGCCCTCTGTTTCAGCCCCTCTGTTTCAGCCCCTCAGTTTCTCGCCCTCAGTTTCAGCCCCTCTGTTTCAGCCCCTCTGTTTCAGCCACTCTGTTTCAGCCCCTCTGTTTCTCGCCCTCTGTAATTCGCCCTCTGTTTCAGCCCCTCTGTTTCAGCCCCTCTGTTTCTCGCCCTCTGTTTCTCGCCCTCTGTTTATCGCCCACTGTTTCTCGCTCTCTGTTTCTCGCCCTCTGTTTCTCGCCCTCTGTTTCAGCCCCTCTGTTTCAGCCCATCTGTTTCAGCCCCTCTGTTTCAGCCCCTCTGTTTCAGCCCATCTGTTTATCGCCCTCTGTTTCTCGCCCTCTGTTTCTCGCCCTCTGTTTCTCGCTCTCTGTTTCTCGCCCTCTGTTTCTCGCCCTCTGTTTCAGCCCCTCTGTTTCAGCCCCTCTGTTTCAGCCCCTCTGTTTCTCGCCCTCTGTTTCTCGCCCACTGTTTCTCGCCCTCTGTTTCTGCCCCTCTGTTTCAGCCCCTCTGTTTCAGCCCCTCTGTTTCAGCCCCTCTGTTTCTCGCCCTCTGTTTCTCGCCCTCTGTTTCTTGCCCTCTGTTTATCGCTCTCTGTTTCTCGCCCTCTGTTTCTCGCCCTCTGTTTCAGCCCCTCTGTTTCAGCCACTCTGTTTCAGCCCCTCTGTTTCTCGCCCTCTGTTTCTCGCCCTCTGTTTCTCGCCCTCAGTTTCAGCCCCTCTGTTTCAGCCCCTTTGTTTCAGCCCCTCTGTTTCAGCCCCTCTGTTTCTCGCCCACTGTTTCTCGCCCTCTGTTTCAGCCCCTCTGTTTCAGCCCCTCTGTTTCAGCCCCTCTGTTTCAGCCCCTCTGTTTCAGCCACTCTGTTTCAGCCCCTCTGTTTCTCGCCCTCTGTTTCTCTCCCTCTGTTTCTCGCCCTCTGTTTCAGCCCCTCTGTTTCAGCCCCTCTGTTTCTCGCCCTCTGTTTCTCGCCCTCTGTTTCTCGCCCTCTGTTTCTTGCCCTCTGTTTCAGCCCCTCTGTTTCAGCCCCTCAGTTTCAGCCCCTCTGTTTCTCGCCCTCTGTTTCTCGCCCTCTGTTTCTCGCTCTCTGTTTCTCGCCCTCAGTTTCTCGCCCTCTGTTTCAGCCCCTCTGTTTCAGCTCCTCTGTTCCTCGCTCTCTGTTTCTCGCAATCTGTTTCAGCCCCTCTGTTTCTCGCCCACTGTTTCAGCCCCTCTGTTTCTCGCCATCTGTTTCAGCCCCTCTGTTTCAGCTCCTCTGTTTCTCGCCCTCTGTTTCAGCCCCTCTGTTTCAGCCCCTCTGTTTCAGCCCCTCTGTTTCAGCACCTCTGTTTCTCGCCCTTTGTTTCTCGCCCTCTGTTTCAGCCCCTCTGTTTCTCGCCCTCTGTTTCAGCCCCTCTGTTTCAGTCCCTCTGTTTCAGCCCCTCTGTTTCCGCCCCTCTGTTTCAGCCCCTCTGTTTCAGCCCCTCTGTTTCAGCCCCTCTCTTTCTCGCCCTCTGTTTCAGCCCCTCTGTTTCAGCCCCTCTGTTTCAGCCACTCTGTTTCAGCCCCTCTGTTTCACGCCCTCTGTTTCAGCCCCTCTGTTTCAGCCCCTCTGTTTCAGCCCCTCTGTTTCAGCCCCTCTGTTTCAGCCCCTCTGTTTCTCGCCCTCTGTTTCAGCCCCTCTGTTTCAGCCCCTCTGTTTCTCGCCCTCTGTTTCTCGCTCTTTGTTTCTCGCCCTCTGTTTCTCGCCCGCTGTTTCAGCCCCTCTGTTTCAGCCCCTCTGTTTCAGCCCCTCTGTTTCATCCCCTCTGTTTCAGCCCCTCTGTTTCAGCCCCTCTGTTTCTCGCACTCTGTTTCTCGCCCTCTGTTTCTCGCCCTCTGTTTCTCGCTCTCTGTTTCTCGCCCTCTGTTTCTCGCCCTCTGTTTCAGCCCCTCTGTTTCAGCCCCTCTGTTTCAGCCCCTCTGTTTCTCGCCCTCTGTTTCTCGCCCACTGTTTCTCGCCCTCTGTTTCAGCCCCTCTGTTTCAGCCCCTCTGTTTCATCCCCTCTGTTTCAGCCCCTCTGTTTCTCGCCCTCTGTTTCATCCCCTCTGTTTCAGCCCCTCTGTTTCAGCTCCCCTGTTTCAGCCCCTCTGTTTCAGCCCCACTGTTTCTCGCCCTCTGTTTCTCGCCCTCGGTTTCAGCCCCTCTGTTTCTCGCCCTGTGTTTCAGCCCCTCTGTTTCTCGCCCTCTGTTTCAGCCCCTCTGTTTCAGCCCCTAAGTTTCAGCCCCTCTTTTAAAGCCCTTCTGTTTAAGCCCCTCTGTTTCAGCCCCTCTGATTCTCGCCCTCTGTTTCAGCCCCTCTGTTTCTCGCCCTCTGTTTCAGACCCTCTGTTTCAACCCCTCAGTATCAGCCCCTCTCTTTCAGCCCCTCTGTTTCTCGCCCTCTGTTTCTCGCCCTCTGTTTCTCGCCCTCTGTTTCTCGCCCACTGTTTCAGCCCCTCTGTTTCAGCCCCTCTGTTTAAGCCCATCTGTTTCAGCCCCTCTGTTTCAGCCCCTCTGTTTCAGCCCCTCTGTTTCAGCCCCACTGCTTCTCGCCCTCTGTTTCTCTTTCTCTGTTTCTCGCCCTCTGTTTCAGCCCCTCTGTTTCTCGCCCACTGTTTCAGCCCCTCTGTTTCTAGCCATCTGTTTCAGCCCCTCTGTTTAAGCCCCTCTGTTTCTCGCCCTCTGTTTCAGCCCCTCTGTTTCAGCCCCTCTGTTTCAGCCCCTCTGTTTCAGCCCCTCTGTTTCAGCCCCTCTGTTTCTCTCCCTCTGTTTCTCGCCCTCTGTTTCAGCCCCTCTGTTTCAGCCCCTCTGTTTCAGCCCCTCTGTTTCTCGCCCTCTGTTTCTCGCCCTCTGTTTCTCGCCCTCTGTTTCTCGATCTCTGTTTCTCGCCCTCTGTTTCTCGCTCTCTGTTTCAGCCCCTCTTTTTCAGCCCCTCTGTTTCAGCCCCTCTGTTAGGGCCCCTCTGTTTCAGCCCCTCTGTTACAGCCCCTCTGTTTCTCGCCCTCTGTTTCTCGCCCTCTGTTTCTCGCTCTCTGTTTCTCGCCCTCTGTTTCTCGCCCTCTGTTTCAGCCCCTCTGTTTCAGCCCCTCTGTTTCAGCCCCTCTGTTTTTCGCCCTCTGTTTCTCGCCCACTGTTTCTCGCCCTCTGTTTCAGCCCCTCTGTTTCAGCCCCTCTGTTTCAGCCCCTCTGTTTCAGCCCCTCTGTTTCTCGCCCTCTGTTTCTCGCCCTCTGTTTCTTGCCCTCTGTTTCTAGCTCTCTGTTTCTCGCCCTCTGTTTCTCGCCCTCTGTTTCAGCCCCTCTGTTTCAGCCCCTCTGTTTCAGCCCATCTGTTTCTCGCCCTCTGTTTCAGCCCCTCTGTTTCTCGCCCTCTGTTTCTCGCCCACTGTTTCTCGCCCTCTGTTTCAGCCCCCCTGTTCAGCCCCTCTGTTTCAGCCCCTCTGTTTCTCGCCCTCTGTTTCTCGCCCACTGTTTCTTGCCCTCTGTTTCAGCCCCTCTGTTTCAGCCCCTCTGTTTCAGCCCCTCTGTTTCTCGCCCTCTGTTTCTCGCCGTCTGTTTCTTGCCCTCTGTTTCTCGCTCTCTGTTTCTCGCCCTCTGTTTCTCGCCCTCTGTTTCAGCCCCTCTGTTTCTGCCCCTCAGTTCCAGGCCCTCTGTTTCTCGCCCTCAGGTTCAGCCCCTCTGTTTCAGCCCCTTTGTTTCAGCCCCTCTGTTTCTGCCCCTCTGTTTCTCGCCCACTGTTTCTCGCCCTCTGTTTCAGCCCCTCTGTTTCAGCCCCTCTGTTTCAGCCCCTCTGTTTCAGCCCCTCTGTTTCAGCCCCTCTGTTTCTCGCCCTCTATTTCTCGCCCTCTGTTTCTCGCCCTCTGTTTCTCGCCCTCTGTTACAGCCCCTCTGTTTAAGCCCCTCTGTTTCTCGCCCTCTGTTTCTCGCCCTCTGTTTCAGCCCCTCTGTTTCAGCCCCTCAGTTTCAGCCCCTCTGTTTCTCCCCCTCTGTTTCAGCACCTCTGTTTCTCGCCCTCTCTTTCAGCCCCTCTCTTTCTCGCCCACTGTTGCAGACCCTCTGTTTCAGCCCCGCTGTTTCAGCCCCTCTGTATCTCGCCCTCTGTTTCAGCCCCTCTGTTTCAGCCCCTCTGTTTCTGCACCTCTGTTTCAGCCCCTCTGTTTCTCGCCATCTGTTTCAGCCCCACTGTTTCAGCCCCTCTGTTTCTCCCCCTCTGTTTCCGCCCCTCTGTTTCAGCCCCTCTGATTCAGCCCCTCTGTTTCAGCACCTCTGTTTCTCGCCAATTGTTTCTCGCCCTCTGTTTCAGCCCCTCTGATTCTCGCCCTCTGTTTCAGCCCCTCTGTTTCTCGCCCTCTGTTTCAGCCCCTCTGTTTCAGTCCCTCTGTTTCAGCCCCTCTGTTTCAGCCCCTCTGTTTCAGCCCCTCTGTTTAACGCCCTCTGTTTCAGCCCCTCTGTTTCAGCCCCTCTGTTTCTCGCCCTCTGTTTCAGCCCCTCTGTTTCAGCCCCTCTGTATCAGCCCCTCTGTTTCAGCCCCTCTGTTTCTCGCCCTCTGTTTCTCGCCCTCTGTTTCAGCCCCTCTGTTTCAGCCCCTCTATTTCAGCCCCTCTGTTTCAGCCCCTCAGTTTCTCGCTCTCTGTTTCTCGCCCTCTGTATCTCGCCCTCTGTTTCAGCCCCTCTGTTTCAGCCCCTCTGTTTCAGCCCCTCTGTTTCTCGCCCTCTGTTTCTTTCCCTCTGTTTCTCGCCCTCTTTTTCAGCCCCTCTGTTTCAGTCCCTCTGTTTCAGCCCCTCTGTTTCAGCCCCTCTGTTTCAGCCCCTCTGTTTCTCGCCCTCTGTTTCAGCCCCTCTGTTTCAGCCCCTCTGTTTCTCGCCCTCAGTTTCAGCCCCTCTGTTTCAGCCCCTCTGTTTAAGCCACTCTGTTTCAGCTCCTCTGTTTCTCGCCCTCCGTTTCTCGCCCTCTGTTTCAGCCCCTCTGTTTCAGCCCCTCTGTTTCAGCCCCTCTGTTTCTCGCCCTCTGTTTCTCGCCCTCTGTTTCTCGCCCTCTGTTTCTCGCTCTCTGTTTCTCGCCCTCTGTTTCTCGCCCTCTGTTTCAGCCCCTCTGTTTCAGCCCCTCTGTTTCAGCCCCTCTGTTTCAGCCCCTCTGTTTCAGCCCCTCTGTTTTATCGCCCTCTGTTTCTCGCCCTCTGTTTCTCGCACTCTGTTTCTCGCTCTCTGTTTCTCGCCCTCTGTTTCTCGCCCTCTGTTTCAGCCCCTCTGTTTCAGCCTCTCTGTTCAAGCCCCTCTGTTTCTCGCCCTCTGTTTCTCGCCCACTGTTTCTCGCCCTCTGTTTCTGCCCCTCTGTTTCAGCCCCTCTGTTTCAGCCCCTCTGTTTCAGCCCCTCTGTTTCTCGCCCTCTGTTTCTCGCCCTCTGTTTCTTGCCCTCTTTTTCCCGCTCTCTGTTTCTCGCCCTCTGTTTCTCGCCCTCTGTTTCAGCCCCTCTGTTTCAGCCCCTCTGTTTCAGCCCCTCTGTTTGTCGCCTTCTGTTTCTCGCCCTCTGTTTCACGCCCTCAGTTTCAGCCCCTCTGTTTCAGCCCCTTTGTTTCAGCCCCTCTGTTTCAGCCCCTCTGTTTCTCGCCCACTGTTTCTCGCCCTCTGTTTCAGCCCCTCTGTTTCAGCCCCTCTGTTTCAGCCCCTCTGTTTCAGCCCCTCTGTTTCAGCCACTCTGTTTCAGCCCCTCTGTTTCTCGCCCTCTGTTTCTCGCCCTCTGTTTCTCGCCCTCTGTTTCTCGCCCTCTGTTTCAGCCCCTCTGTTTCAGCCCCTCTGTTTCAGCCCCTCTGTTTCTCGCCCTCTGTTTATCGCCCTCTGTTTCAGACCCTCTGTTTCAGCCCCTCAGTTCCAGCCCCTCTGTTTCTCGCCCTCTGTTTCAGCACCTCTGTTTCTCGCCCTCTCTTTCAGCCCCTCTCTTTCTCGCCCTCTGTTGCAGACCCTCTGTTTCAGCCCCTCTGTTTCAGCCCCTCTGTTTCAGCCCCTCTGTTTCTCGCCCTCTGTTTCAGCCCCTCTGTTTCTCGCCCTCTGTTTCCGCCCCTCTGTTTCTCGCACTCTGTTGCAGCCCCTCTGTTTCATCCCCTCTGTTTCAGCCCCGCTGTTTCAGCCCCTCTGTTTCAGATACTCTGTTTCTCGCCCTCTGTTTGAGCCCCTCTGTTTCAGCCCCTCTTTTTCAGCCCCTCTGTTTCAGCCCCACTGTTTCAGCCCCTCTGTTTCTCGCCCACTGTTTCTCGCCCTCGGTTTCAGCCCCTCTGTTTCTCGCCCTCTGTTTCAGCCCCTCTGTTTCTCGCCCTCTGTTTCAGCCCCTCTGTTTCAGCCCCTCTGTTTCAGCCCCTCTGTTTCAGCCCTTCTGTTTCAGCCCCTCTGTTTCAGCCCCTTTGTTTCTCACCCTCTGTTTCAGCCCCTCTGTTTCTCGCCCTCTGTTTCAGACCCTCTGTTTCAGCCCCTCAGTATCAGCCCCTCTGTTCCAGCCCCTCTGTTTCTCGCCCTCTGTTTCTCGCCCTCTGTTTCTCGCCCACGGTTTCAGCCCCTCTGTTTCAGCCCCTCTGTTTCAGCCCATCTGTTTCAGCCCCACTGTTTCAGACCCTCTGTTTCAGCCCCTGTGTTTCAGCCCCTCTGTTTCTCGCCCTCTGTTTCTCGCTCTCTGTTTCTCGCCCTCTGTTTCAGCCCCTCTGTTGCTCGCCCACTGTTTCAGCCCCTCTGTTTCTCGCCATCTGTTTCAGCCCCTCTGTTTCAGCCCCTCTGTTTCTCGCCCTCTGTTTCAGCCCCTCTGTTTCAGCCCCTCTGTTTCGGAACCTCTGTTTCTCGCCCTTTGTTTCTCGCCCTCTGTTTCAGCCCCTCTGTTTCTCGCCCTCTGTTTCAGCCCCTCTGTTTCTCGTCCTCTGTTTCAGCCCCTCTGTTTCAGCCCCTCTGTTTCAGCCCCTCTGTTTCAGCCCCTCTGTTTCAGCCCCTCTGTTTCAGGCCCACTGTTTCAGCCCCTCTGTTTCTCGCCATCTGTTTCAGCCCCACTGTTTCAGCCCCTCTGTTTCTCGCCCTCTGTTTCAGCCCCTCTGTTTCAGCCCCTCTGTTTCAGCCCCTCTTTTTCAGCCCCTCTGTTTCTCGCCCTCTGTTTCTCGCCCTCTGTTTCTCGCTCTCTGTTTCTCGCCCTCTGTTTCTCGCCCTCTGTTTCACCCCCTCTGTTTCAGCCACTCTGTTTCAGCTCCTCTGTTTCTCGCCCTCTGTTTCTCGCCCACTGTTTCTCGCCCTCTGTTTCAGCCCCTCTGTTTCAGCCCCTCTGTTTCAGCCCCTCTGTTTCAGCCCCTCTGTTTCTCGCCCTCTGTTTCTCTCCCTCTGTTTCTCGCTCTCTCTTTCTCGCCCTCTGTTTCTCGCCCTCTGTTTCAGCCCCTCTGTTTCAGCCCCTCTGTTTCAGCCCCTCTGTTTCTCGCCCTCTGTTTCTCGCCCTCAGTTTCTCGCCCTCTGTTTCAGCCCCTCTGTTTCAGCCCCTCTGTTTCAGCCCCTCTGTTTCTCGCCATCTGTTTCTCGCCCTCTGTTTCTTGCTCTCTGTTTCTCGCCCTCTGTTTCTCGCCCTCTGTTTCAGCCCCTCTGTTTCAGCTCCTCTGTTCCTCGCTCACTGTTTCTCGCCCTCTGTTTCAGCCCCTCTGTTTCTCGCCCACTGTTTCTCGCCCTCTGTTTCATCCCCTCTGTTTCAGCCCCTCTGTTTCAGCCCCTCTGTTTCTCGCCCTGTGTTTCAGCCCCTCTGTTTCAGCCCCTCTGTTTCAGCCCCTCTGTTTCAGCCCCTCTGTTTCAGCCCCTCTGTTTCTCGCCCTCTGTTTCATCCCCTCTGTTTCAGCCCCTCTGTTTCTAGCCCTCATTTTCTCGCCCTCTGTTTCTCGCCCTCTGTTTCTCGCTCATTGTTTCTCGCCCTCTGTTTCTCGCCCTCTGTTTCTCGCCCTCTGTTTCAGCCCCTCTGTTTCAGCCCCTCTGTTTCATCCCCTCTGTTTCAGCCCCTCTGTTTCAGCCCCTCTGTTTCTCGCCCTCTGTTTCTCGCCCTCTGTTTCTCGCCCTCTGTTTCTCGCTCTCTGTTTGTCGCCCTCTGTTTCTCGCCCTCTGTTTCAGCCCCTCTGTTTCAGCCCCTCTGTTTCAGCCCCTCTGTTTCTCGCGCTCTGTTTCTCGCCCACTGTTTCTCGCCTTCTGTTTCAGCCCCTCTGTTTCAGCCCCTCTGTTTCAGCCCCTCTATTTCAGCCCCTCTGTTTCTCGACCTCTGTTTCATCCCCTCTGTTTCAGCCCCTCTGTTTCAGCTCCTCTGTTTCAGCCCCTCTGTTTCAGCCCCTCTGTTTCTCGCCCTCTGTTTCTCGCCCTCGGTTTCAGCCCCTCTGTTTATCGCCCTCTGTTTCAGCCCCTCTGTTTCTCGCCCTCTGTTTCAGCACCTCTGTTTCAGCCCCTCTGTTTCAGCCCCTCTTTTAAAGCCCTTCTGTTTAAGCCCCTATGTTTCAGCCCCTCTGTTTCTCGCCCTCTGTTTCAGCCCCTCTGTTTCTCGCCCTCTGTTTCTGACCATCTATTTCAGCCCCTCAGTATCAGTCCCTCACTTTCAGCCCCTCAGTTTCTCCCCCTCTGTTTCTCGACCTCTGTTTCTCGCCCTCTGTTTCTCGCCCACTGTTTCAGTCCCTCTGTTTCAGCCCCTCTGTTTCAGCCCATCTGTTTCAGTCCCTCTGTTTCAGCCCCTCTGTTTCAGCCCCTCTGTTTCAGCCCCTCTGTTTCTCGCCCTCTGTTTCAGCCCCTCTGTTTCTCGCCCTCTGTTTCAGCCCCTCTGTTTCCCTCCCACTGTTTCAGCCCCTCTGTTTCTCGCCATCTGTTTCAGCCCCTCTGTTTCAGCCCCTCTGTTTCTCGCCCTCTGTTTCAGCTCCTCTGTTTCAGCCCCTCTGTTTCAGCCCCTCTGTTTCAGCCCCTCTGTTTCAGCCCCTCTGTTTCTCGCCTTCTGTTTCTCGCCCTCTGTTTCAGCCCCTCTGTTTCAGCCCCTCTGTTTCAGCCCCTCTGTTTCTCGCCCTCTGTTTCTCGCCCTCTGTTTCTCGCCCTCTGTTTCTCGATCTCTGTTTCTCGCCCTCTGTTTCTCGCTCTCTGTTTCAGCCCCTCTGTTTCAGCCCCTCTGTTTCAGCCCCTCTGTTTCAGCCCCTCTGTTTCAGCCCCTCTGTTTCTCGCCCTCTGTTTCTCGCCCTCTGTTTCTCGCCCTCTGTTTCTCGCTCTCTGTTTCTCGCCCTCTGTTTCTCGCCCTCTGTTTCAGCCCCTCTGTTTATCGCCCTCTGTTTCAGCTCCTCTGTTTCTCGCCCTCTGTTTGAGCCCCTCAGTTTCAGCCCCTCTGTTTCAGCCCCTCTGTTTCAGCCCCTCTGTTTCAGCCCCTCTGTTTCTCGCCCACTGTTTCTCGCCCTCGGTTTCAGCCCCTCTGTTTCTCGCCCTCTGTTTCAGCCCCTCTGTTTCTCGCCCTCTGTTTCAGCCCCTCTGTTTCAGCCCCTCTGTTTCAGCCCCTCTGTTTCAGCCCTTCTGTTTCAGCCCCTCTGTTTCAGCCCCTCTGTTTCTCACCCTCTGTTTCAGCCCCTCTGTTTCTCGCCCTCTGTTTCAGACCCTCTGTTTCAGCTCCTCAGTATCAGCCCCTCTGTTTCAGCCCCTCTGTTTCTCGCCCTCTGTTTCTCGCCCTCTGTTTCTCGCCCTCTGTTTCAGCCCCTCTGTTTCCCTCCCATTGTTTCAGCCCCTCTGTTTCTCGCCATCTGTTTCAGCCCCTCTGTTTCAGCCCCTCTGTTTCTCGCCCTCTGTTTCAGCTCCTCTGTTTCAGCCCCTCTGTTTCAGCCCCTCTGTTTCAGCCCCTCTGTTTCAGCCCCTCTGTTTCTCGCCTTCTGTTTCTCGCCCTCTGTTTCAGCCCCTCTGTTTCAGCCCCTCTGTTTCAGCCCCTCTGTTTCTCGCCCTCTGTTTCTCGCCCTCTGTTTCTCGCCCTCTGTTTCTCGATCTCTGTTTCTCGCCCTCTGTTTCTCGCTCTCTGTTTCAGCCCCTCTGTTTCAGCCCCTCTGTTTCAGCCCCTCTGTTTCAGCCCCTCTGTTTCAGCCCCTCTGTTTCTCGCCCTCTGTTTCTCGCCCTCTGTTTCTCGCCCTCTGTTTCTCGCTCTCTGTTTCTCGCCCTCTGTTTCTCGCCCTCTGTTTCAGCCCCTCTGTTTATCGCCCTCTGTTTCAGCTCCTCTGTTTCTCGCCCTCTGTTTGAGCCCCTCAGTTTCAGCCCCTCTGTTTCAGCCCCTCTGTTTCAGCCCCTCTGTTTCAGCCCCTCTGTTTCTCGCCCACTGTTTCTCGCCCTCGGTTTCAGCCCCTCTGTTTCTCGCCCTCTGTTTCAGCCCCTCTGTTTCTCGCCCTCTGTTTCAGCCCCTCTGTTTCAGCCCCTCTGTTTCAGCCCCTCTGTTTCAGCCCTTCTGTTTCAGCCCCTCTGTTTCAGCCCCTCTGTTTCTCACCCTCTGTTTCAGCCCCTCTGTTTCTCGCCCTCTGTTTCAGACCCTCTGTTTCAGCTCCTCAGTATCAGCCCCTCTGTTTCAGCCCCTCTGTTTCTCGCCCTCTGTTTCTCGCCCTCTGTTTCTCGCCCACTGTTTCAGCCCCTCTGTTTCAGCCCCTCTGTTTCAGCCCATCTGTTTCAGCCCCACTGTTTCAGCCCCTCTGTTTCAGCCCCTGTGTTTCAGCCCCTCTGTTTCTCGCCCTCTGTTTCTCGCTCTCAGTTTCTCGCCCTCGGTTTCAGCCCATCTGTTGCTCGCCCACTGTTTCAGCCCCTCTGTTTCTCGCCATCTGTTTGAGCCCCTCTGATTCAGCCCCTCTGTTTCTCGCCCTCTGTTTCAGCACCTCTGTTTCAGCCCCTCTGTTTCAGCCCCTCTTTTAAAGCCCTTCTGTTTAAGCCCCTATGTTTCAGCCCCTCTGTTTCTCGCCCTCTGTTTCAGCCCCTCTGTTTCTCGCCCTCTGTTTCTGACCATCTATTTCAGCCCCTCAGTATCAGTCCCTCACTTTCAGCCCCTCAGTTTCTCGCCCTCTGTTTCTCGACCTCTGTTTCTCGCCCTCTGTTTCTCGCCCACTGTTTCAGTCCCTCTGTTTCAGCCCCTCTGTTTCAGCCCATCTGTTTCAGTCCCTCTGTTTCAGCCCCTCTGTTTCAGCCCCTCTGTTTCAGCCCCTCTGTTTCTCGCCCTCTGTTTCAGCCCCTCTGTTTCTCGCCCTCTGTTTCAGCCCCTCTGTTTCCCTCCCACTGTTTCAGCCCCTCTGTTTCTCGCCATCTGTTTCAGCCCCTCTGTTTCAGCCCCTCTGTTTCTCGCCCTCTGTTTCAGCTCCTCTGTTTCAGCCCCTCTGTTTCAGCCCCTCTGTTTCAGCCCCTCTGTTTCAGCCCCTCTGTTTCTCGCCTTCTGTTTCTCGCCCTCTGTTTCAGCCCCTCTGTTTCAGCCCCTCTGTTTCAGCCCCTCTGTTTCTCGCCCTCTGTTTCTCGCCCTCTGTTTCTCGCCCTCTGTTTCTCGATCTCTGTTTCTCGCCCTCTGTTTCTCGCTCTCTGTTTCAGCCCCTCTGTTTCAGCCCCTCTGTTTCAGCCCCTCTGTTTCAGCCCCTCTGTTTCAGCCCCTCTGTTTCTCGCCCTCTGTTTCTCGCCCTCTGTTTCTCGCCCTCTGTTTCTCGCTCTCTGTTTCTCGCCCTCTGTTTCTCGCCCTCTGTTTCAGCCCCTCTGTTTATCGCCCTCTGTTTCAGCTCCTCTGTTTCTCGCCCTCTGTTTGAGCCCCTCAGTTTCAGCCCCTCTGTTTCAGCCCCTCTGTTTCAGCTCCTCTGTTTCTCGCCCTCCGTTTCTCGCCCTCTGTTTCAGCCCCTCTGTTTCAGCCCCTCTGTTTCAGCCCCTCTGTTTCTCGCCCTCTGTTTCTCGCCCTCTGTTTCTCGCCCTCTGTTTCTCGCTCTCTGTTTCTCGCCCTCTGTTTCTCGCCCTCTGTTTCAGCCCCTCTGTTTCAGCCCCTCTGTTTCAGCCCCTCTGTTTCAGCCCCTCTGTTTCAGCCCCTCTGTTTTATCGCCCTCTGTTTCTCGCCCTCTGTTTCTCGCACTCTGTTTCTCGCTCTCTGTTTCTCGCCCTCTGTTTCTCGCCCTCTGTTTCAGCCCCTCTGTTTCAGCCTCTCTGTTCAAGCCCCTCTGTTTCTCGCCCTCTGTTTCTCGCCCACTGTTTCTCGCCCTCTGTTTCTGCCCCTCTGTTTCAGCCCCTCTGTTTCAGCCCCTCTGTTTCAGCCCCTCTGTTTCTCGCCCTCTGTTTCTCGCCCTCTGTTTCTTGCCCTCTTTTTCCCGCTCTCTGTTTCTCGCCCTCTGTTTCTCGCCCTCTGTTTCAGCCCCTCTGTTTCAGCCCCTCTGTTTCAGCCCCTCTGTTTGTCGCCTTCTGTTTCTCGCCCTCTGTTTCACGCCCTCAGTTTCAGCCCCTCTGTTTCAGCCCCTTTGTTTCAGCCCCTCTGTTTCAGCCCCTCTGTTTCTCGCCCACTGTTTCTCGCCCTCTGTTTCAGCCCCTCTGTTTCAGCCCCTCTGTTTCAGCCCCTCTGTTTCAGCCCCTCTGTTTCAGCCACTCTGTTTCAGCCCCTCTGTTTCTCGCCCTCTGTTTCTCGCCCTCTGTTTCTCGCCCTCTGTTTCTCGCCCTCTGTTTCAGCCCCTCTGTTTCAGCCCCTCTGTTTCAGCCCCTCTGTTTCTCGCCCTCTGTTTATCGCCCTCTGTTTCAGACCCTCTGTTTCAGCCCCTCAGTTCCAGCCCCTCTGTTTCTCGCCCTCTGTTTCAGCACCTCTGTTTCTCGCCCTCTCTTTCAGCCCCTCTCTTTCTCGCCCTCTGTTGCAGACCCTCTGTTTCAGCCCCTCTGTTTCAGCCCCTCTGTTTCAGCCCCTCTGTTTCTCGCCCTCTGTTTCAGCCCCTCTGTTTCTCGCCCTCTGTTTCCGCCCCTCTGTTTCTCGCACTCTGTTGCAGCCCCTCTGTTTCATCCCCTCTGTTTCAGCCCCGCTGTTTCAGCCCCTCTGTTTCAGATACTCTGTTTCTCGCCCTCTGTTTGAGCCCCTCTGTTTCAGCCCCTCTTTTTCAGCCCCTCTGTTTCAGCCCCACTGTTTCAGCCCCTCTGTTTCTCGCCCACTGTTTCTCGCCCTCGGTTTCAGCCCCTCTGTTTCTCGCCCTCTGTTTCAGCCCCTCTGCTTCTCGCCCTCTGTTTCAGCCCCTCTGTTTCAGCCCCTCTGTTTCAGCCCCTCTGTTTCAGCCCTTCTGTTTCAGCCCCTCTGTTTCAGCCCCTTTGTTTCTCACCCTCTGTTTCAGCCCCTCTGTTTCTCGCCCTCTGTTTCAGACCCTCTGTTTCAGCCCCTCAGTATCAGCCCCTCTGTTCCAGCCCCTCTGTTTCTCGCCCTCTGTTTCTCGCCCTCTGTTTCTCGCCCACGGTTTCAGCCCCTCTGTTTCAGCCCCTCTGTTTCAGCCCATCTGTTTCAGCCCCACTGTTTCAGACCCTCTGTTTCAGCCCCTGTGTTTCAGCCCCTCTGTTTCTCGCCCTCTGTTTCTCGCTCTCTGTTTCTCGCCCTCTGTTTCAGCCCCTCTGTTGCTCGCCCACTGTTTCAGCCCCTCTGTTTCTCGCCATCTGTTTCAGCCCCTCTGTTTCAGCCCCTCTGTTTCTCGCCCTCTGTTTCAGCCCCTCTGTTTCAGCCCCTCTGTTTCGGAACCTCTGTTTCTCGCCCTTTGTTTCTCGCCCTCTGTTTCAGCCCCTCTGTTTCTCGCCCTCTGTTTCAGCCCCTCTGTTTCTCGTCCTCTGTTTCAGCCCCTCTGTTTCAGCCCCTCTGTTTCAGCCCCTCTGTTTCAGCCCCTCTGTTTCAGCCCCTCTGTTTCAGGCCCACTGTTTCAGCCCCTCTGTTTCTCGCCATCTGTTTCAGCCCCACTGTTTCAGCCCCTCTGTTTCTCGCCCTCTGTTTCAGCCCCTCTGTTTCAGCCCCTCTGTTTCAGCCCCTCTTTTTCAGCCCCTCTGTTTCTCGCCCTCTGTTTCTCGCCCTCTGTTTCTCGCTCTCTGTTTCTCGCCCTCTGTTTCTCGCCCTCTGTTTCACCCCCTCTGTTTCAGCCACTCTGTTTCAGCTCCTCTGTTTCTCGCCCTCTGTTTCTCGCCCACTGTTTCTCGCCCTCTGTTTCAGCCCCTCTGTTTCAGCCCCTCTGTTTCAGCCCCTCTGTTTCAGCCCCTCTGTTTCTCGCCCTCTGTTTCTCTCCCTCTGTTTCTCGCTCTCTCTTTCTCGCCCTCTGTTTCTCGCCCTCTGTTTCAGCCCCTCTGTTTCAGCCCCTCTGTTTCAGCCCCTCTGTTTCTCGCCCTCTGTTTCTCGCCCTCAGTTTCTCGCCCTCTGTTTCAGCCCCTCTGTTTCAGCCCCTCTGTTTCAGCCCCTCTGTTTCTCGCCATCTGTTTCTCGCCCTCTGTTTCTTGCTCTCTGTTTCTCGCCCTCTGTTTCTCGCCCTCTGTTTCAGCCCCTCTGTTTCAGCTCCTCTGTTCCTCGCTCACTGTTTCTCGCCCTCTGTTTCAGCCCCTCTGTTTCTCGCCCACTGTTTCTCGCCCTCTGTTTCATCCCCTCTGTTTCAGCCCCTCTGTTTCAGCCCCTCTGTTTCTCGCCCTGTGTTTCAGCCCCTCTGTTTCAGCCCCTCTGTTTCAGCCCCTCTGTTTCAGCCCCTCTGTTTCAGCCCCTCTGTTTCTCGCCCTCTGTTTCATCCCCTCTGTTTCAGCCCCTCTGTTTCTAGCCCTCATTTTCTCGCCCTCTGTTTCTCGCCCTCTGTTTCTCGCTCATTGTTTCTCGCCCTCTGTTTCTCGCCCTCTGTTTCTCGCCCTCTGTTTCAGCCCCTCTGTTTCAGCCCCTCTGTTTCATCCCCTCTGTTTCAGCCCCTCTGTTTCAGCCCCTCTGTTTCTCGCCCTCTGTTTCTCGCCCTCTGTTTCTCGCCCTCTGTTTCTCGCTCTCTGTTTGTCGCCCTCTGTTTCTCGCCCTCTGTTTCAGCCCCTCTGTTTCAGCCCCTCTGTTTCAGCCCCTCTGTTTCTCGCGCTCTGTTTCTCGCCCACTGTTTCTCGCCTTCTGTTTCAGCCCCTCTGTTTCAGCCCCTCTGTTTCAGCCCCTCTATTTCAGCCCCTCTGTTTCTCGACCTCTGTTTCATCCCCTCTGTTTCAGCCCCTCTGTTTCAGCTCCTCTGTTTCAGCCCCTCTGTTTCAGCCCCTCTGTTTCTCGCCCTCTGTTTCTCGCCCTCGGTTTCAGCCCCTCTGTTTATCGCCCTCTGTTTCAGCCCCTCTGTTTCTCGCCCTCTGTTTCAGCACCTCTGTTTCAGCCCCTCTGTTTCAGCCCCTCTTTTAAAGCCCTTCTGTTTAAGCCCCTATGTTTCAGCCCCTCTGTTTCTCGCCCTCTGTTTCAGCCCCTCTGTTTCTCGCCCTCTGTTTCTGACCATCTATTTCAGCCCCTCAGTATCAGTCCCTCACTTTCAGCCCCTCAGTTTCTCCCCCTCTGTTTCTCGACCTCTGTTTCTCGCCCTCTGTTTCTCGCCCACTGTTTCAGTCCCTCTGTTTCAGCCCCTCTGTTTCAGCCCATCTGTTTCAGTCCCTCTGTTTCAGCCCCTCTGTTTCAGCCCCTCTGTTTCAGCCCCTCTGTTTCTCGCCCTCTGTTTCAGCCCCTCTGTTTCTCGCCCTCTGTTTCAGCCCCTCTGTTTCCCTCCCACTGTTTCAGCCCCTCTGTTTCTCGCCATCTGTTTCAGCCCCTCTGTTTCAGCCCCTCTGTTTCTCGCCCTCTGTTTCAGCTCCTCTGTTTCAGCCCCTCTGTTTCAGCCCCTCTGTTTCAGCCCCTCTGTTTCAGCCCCTCTGTTTCTCGCCTTCTGTTTCTCGCCCTCTGTTTCAGCCCCTCTGTTTCAGCCCCTCTGTTTCAGCCCCTCTGTTTCTCGCCCTCTGTTTCTCGCCCTCTGTTTCTCGCCCTCTGTTTCTCGATCTCTGTTTCTCGCCCTCTGTTTCTCGCTCTCTGTTTCAGCCCCTCTGTTTCAGCCCCTCTGTTTCAGCCCCTCTGTTTCAGCCCCTCTGTTTCAGCCCCTCTGTTTCTCGCCCTCTGTTTCTCGCCCTCTGTTTCTCGCCCTCTGTTTCTCGCTCTCTGTTTCTCGCCCTCTGTTTCTCGCCCTCTGTTTCAGCCCCTCTGTTTATCGCCCTCTGTTTCAGCTCCTCTGTTTCTCGCCCTCTGTTTGAGCCCCTCAGTTTCAGCCCCTCTGTTTCAGCCCCTCTGTTTCAGCCCCTCTGTTTCAGCCCCTCTGTTTCTCGCCCACTGTTTCTCGCCCTCGGTTTCAGCCCCTCTGTTTCTCGCCCTCTGTTTCAGCCCCTCTGTTTCTCGCCCTCTGTTTCAGCCCCTCTGTTTCAGCCCCTCTGTTTCAGCCCCTCTGTTTCAGCCCTTCTGTTTCAGCCCCTCTGTTTCAGCCCCTCTGTTTCTCACCCTCTGTTTCAGCCCCTCTGTTTCTCGCCCTCTGTTTCAGACCCTCTGTTTCAGCTCCTCAGTATCAGCCCCTCTGTTTCAGCCCCTCTGTTTCTCGCCCTCTGTTTCTCGCCCTCTGTTTCTCGCCCTCTGTTTCAGCCCCTCTGTTTCCCTCCCATTGTTTCAGCCCCTCTGTTTCTCGCCATCTGTTTCAGCCCCTCTGTTTCAGCCCCTCTGTTTCTCGCCCTCTGTTTCAGCTCCTCTGTTTCAGCCCCTCTGTTTCAGCCCCTCTGTTTCAGCCCCTCTGTTTCAGCCCCTCTGTTTCTCGCCTTCTGTTTCTCGCCCTCTGTTTCAGCCCCTCTGTTTCAGCCCCTCTGTTTCAGCCCCTCTGTTTCTCGCCCTCTGTTTCTCGCCCTCTGTTTCTCGCCCTCTGTTTCTCGATCTCTGTTTCTCGCCCTCTGTTTCTCGCTCTCTGTTTCAGCCCCTCTGTTTCAGCCCCTCTGTTTCAGCCCCTCTGTTTCAGCCCCTCTGTTTCAGCCCCTCTGTTTCTCGCCCTCTGTTTCTCGCCCTCTGTTTCTCGCCCTCTGTTTCTCGCTCTCTGTTTCTCGCCCTCTGTTTCTCGCCCTCTGTTTCAGCCCCTCTGTTTATCGCCCTCTGTTTCAGCTCCTCTGTTTCTCGCCCTCTGTTTGAGCCCCTCAGTTTCAGCCCCTCTGTTTCAGCCCCTCTGTTTCAGCCCCTCTGTTTCAGCCCCTCTGTTTCTCGCCCACTGTTTCTCGCCCTCGGTTTCAGCCCCTCTGTTTCTCGCCCTCTGTTTCAGCCCCTCTGTTTCTCGCCCTCTGTTTCAGCCCCTCTGTTTCAGCCCCTCTGTTTCAGCCCCTCTGTTTCAGCCCTTCTGTTTCAGCCCCTCTGTTTCAGCCCCTCTGTTTCTCACCCTCTGTTTCAGCCCCTCTGTTTCTCGCCCTCTGTTTCAGACCCTCTGTTTCAGCTCCTCAGTATCAGCCCCTCTGTTTCAGCCCCTCTGTTTCTCGCCCTCTGTTTCTCGCCCTCTGTTTCTCGCCCACTGTTTCAGCCCCTCTGTTTCAGCCCCTCTGTTTCAGCCCATCTGTTTCAGCCCCACTGTTTCAGCCCCTCTGTTTCAGCCCCTGTGTTTCAGCCCCTCTGTTTCTCGCCCTCTGTTTCTCGCTCTCAGTTTCTCGCCCTCGGTTTCAGCCCATCTGTTGCTCGCCCACTGTTTCAGCCCCTCTGTTTCTCGCCATCTGTTTGAGCCCCTCTGATTCAGCCCCTCTGTTTCTCGCCCTCTGTTTCAGCACCTCTGTTTCAGCCCCTCTGTTTCAGCCCCTCTTTTAAAGCCCTTCTGTTTAAGCCCCTATGTTTCAGCCCCTCTGTTTCTCGCCCTCTGTTTCAGCCCCTCTGTTTCTCGCCCTCTGTTTCTGACCATCTATTTCAGCCCCTCAGTATCAGTCCCTCACTTTCAGCCCCTCAGTTTCTCGCCCTCTGTTTCTCGACCTCTGTTTCTCGCCCTCTGTTTCTCGCCCACTGTTTCAGTCCCTCTGTTTCAGCCCCTCTGTTTCAGCCCATCTGTTTCAGTCCCTCTGTTTCAGCCCCTCTGTTTCAGCCCCTCTGTTTCAGCCCCTCTGTTTCTCGCCCTCTGTTTCAGCCCCTCTGTTTCTCGCCCTCTGTTTCAGCCCCTCTGTTTCCCTCCCACTGTTTCAGCCCCTCTGTTTCTCGCCATCTGTTTCAGCCCCTCTGTTTCAGCCCCTCTGTTTCTCGCCCTCTGTTTCAGCTCCTCTGTTTCAGCCCCTCTGTTTCAGCCCCTCTGTTTCAGCCCCTCTGTTTCAGCCCCTCTGTTTCTCGCCTTCTGTTTCTCGCCCTCTGTTTCAGCCCCTCTGTTTCAGCCCCTCTGTTTCAGCCCCTCTGTTTCTCGCCCTCTGTTTCTCGCCCTCTGTTTCTCGCCCTCTGTTTCTCGATCTCTGTTTCTCGCCCTCTGTTTCTCGCTCTCTGTTTCAGCCCCTCTGTTTCAGCCCCTCTGTTTCAGCCCCTCTGTTTCAGCCCCTCTGTTTCAGCCCCTCTGTTTCTCGCCCTCTGTTTCTCGCCCTCTGTTTCTCGCCCTCTGTTTCTCGCTCTCTGTTTCTCGCCCTCTGTTTCTCGCCCTCTGTTTCAGCCCCTCTGTTTATCGCCCTCTGTTTCAGCTCCTCTGTTTCTCGCCCTCTGTTTGAGCCCCTCAGTTTCAGCCCCTCTGTTTCAGCCCCTCTGTTTCAGCCCCTCTGTTTCAGCCCCTCTGTTTCTCGCCCACTGTTTCTCGCCCTCGGTTTCAGCCCCTCTGTTTCTCGCCCTCTGTTTCAGCCCCTCTGTTTCTCGCCCTCTGTTTCAGCCCCTCTGTTTCAGCCCCTCTGTTTCAGCCCCTCTGTTTCAGCCCTTCTGTTTCAGCCCCTCTGTTTCAGCCCCTCTGTTTCTCACCCTCTGTTTCAGCCCCTCTGTTTCTCGCCCTCTGTTTCAGACCCTCAGTTTCAGCTCCTCAGTATCAGCCCCTCTGTTTCAGCCCCTCTGTTTCTCGCCCTCTGTTTCAGCCCCTCAGTTTCTCGCCCTCAGTTTCAGCCCATCTGTTTCAGCCCCTCTGTTTCAGCCCCTCTGTTTCAGCCCCTCTGTTTCTCGCCCTCTGTTTCTCGCCCTCTGTTTCTCGCCCACTGTTTCTCGCTCTCTGTTTCTCGCCCTCTGTTTCTCGCCCTCTGTTTCAGCCCCTCTGTTTCAGCCCATCTGTTTCAGCCCCTCTGTTTCAGCCCCTCTGTTTCAGCCCCTCTGTTTATCGCCCTCTGTTTCTCGCCCTCTGTTTCTCGCCCTCTGTTTCTCGCTCTCTGTTTCTCGCCCTCTGTTTCTCGCCCTCTGTTTCAGCCCCTCTGTTTCAGCCCCTCTGTTTCAGCCCCTCTGTTTCTCGCCCTCTGTTTCTCGCCCACTGTTTCTCGCCCTCTGTTTCTGCCCCTCTGTTTCAGCCCCTCTGGTTCAGCCCCTCTGTTTCTCGCCCTCTGTTTCTCGCCTTCTGTTTCTTGCCCTCTGTTTCTCGCTCTCAGTTTCTCGCCCTCTGTTTCTCGCCCTCTGTTTCAGCCCCTCTGTTTCAGCCACTCTGTTTCAGCCCCTCTGTTTCTCGCCCTCTGTTTCTCGCCCTCTGTTTCTCGCCCTCAGTTTCAGCCCCTCTGTTTCAGCCCCTTTGTTTCAGCCCCTCTGTTTCAGCCCCTCTGTTTCTCGCCCACTGTTTCTCGCCCTCTGTTTCAGCCCCTCTGTTTCAGCCCCTCTGTTTCAGCCCCTCTGTTTCAGCCCCTCTGTTTCAGCCACTCTGTTTCAGCCCCTCTTTTTCTCGCCCTCTGTTTCTCGCCCTCTGTTTCTCGCCCTCTGTTGCAGCCCCTCTGTTTCAGCCCCTCTGTTTCTCGCCCTCTGTTTCTCGCCCTCTGTTTCTCGCCCTCTGTTTCTTGCCCTCTGTTTCAGCCCCTCTGTTTCAGCCCCTCAGTTTCAGCCCCTCTGTTTCTCGCCCTCTGTTTCTCGCCCTCTGTTTCTCGCTCTCTGTTTCTCGCCCTCTGTTTCTCGCCCTCTGTTTCAGCCCCTCTGTTTCAGCTCCTCTGTTCCTCGCTCTCTGTTTCTCGCAATCTGTTTCAGCCCCTCTGTTTCTCGCCCACTGTTTCAGCCCCTCTGTTTCTCGCCATCTGTTTCAGCCCCTCTGTTTCAGCCCATCTGTTTCTCGCCCTCTGTTTCAGCCCCTCTGTTTCAGGCCTCTGTTTCAGCCCCTCTGTTTCAGCCCCTCTGTTTCAGCACCTCTGTTTCTCGCCCTTTGTTTCTCGCCCTCTGTTTCAGCCCCTCTGTTTCTCGCCCTCTGTTTCAGCCCCTCTGTTTCAGTCCCTCTGTTTCAGCCCCTCTGTTTCCGCCCCTCTGTTTCAGCCCCTCTGTTTCAGCCCCTCTGTTTCAGCCCCTCTCTTTCTCGCCCTCTGTTTCAGCCCCTCTGTTTCAGCCCCTCTGTTTCAGCCACTCTGTTTCAGCCCCTCTGTTTCACGCCCTCTGTTTCAGCCCCTCTGTTTCAGCCCCTCTGTTTCAGCCCCTCTGTTTCAGCCCCTCTGTTTCAGCCCCTCTGTTTCAGCCCCTCTGTTTCTCGCCCTCTGTTTCTCGCCCTCTGTTTCTCGCTCTTTGTTTCTCGCCCTCTGTTTCTCGCCCTCTGTTTCAGCCCCTCTGTTTCAGCCCCTCTGTTTCAGCCCCTCTGTTTCATCCCCTCTGTTTCAGCCCCTCTGTTTCAGCCCCTCTGTTTCTCGCACTCTGTTTCTCGCCCTCTGTTTCTCGCCCTCTGTTTCTCGCTCTCTGTTTCTCGCCCTCTGTTTCTCGCCCTCTGTTTCAACCCCTCTGTTTCAGCCCCTCTGTTTCAGCCCCTCTGTTTCTCGCCCTCTGTTTCTCGCCCACTGTTTCTCGCCCTCTGTTTCAGCCCCTCTGTTTCAGCCCCTCTGTTTCAGCCCCTCTGTTTCAGCCCCTCTGTTTCTCGCCCTCTGTTTCATACCTTCTGTTTCAGCCCCTCTGTTTCAGCTCCTCTGTTTCAGCCCCTCTGTTTCAGCCCCACTGTTTCTCGCCCGCTGTTTCTCGCCCTCGTTTTCAGCCCCTCTGTTTCTCGCCCTGTGTTTCAGCCCCTCTGTTTCTCGCCCTCTGTTTCAGCCCCTCTGTTTCAGCCCCTCAGTTTCAGCCCCTCTTTTAAAGCCCTTCTGTTTAAGCCCCTCTGTTTCAGCCCCTCTGATTCTCGCCCTCTGTTTCAGCCCCTCTGTTTCTCGCCCACTGTTTCTCGCCCTCTGTTTCAGCCCCTCTGTTAAAGCCCTTCTGTTTAAGCCCCTCTGTTTCAGCCCCTCTGATTCTCGCTCTCTGTTTCTCGCCCTCTGTTTCTCGCCCTCTGTTTCAACCCCTCTGTATCAGCCCCTCTGTTTCAGCCCCTCTGTTTCTCGCCCTCTGTTTCTCGCCCTCTGTTTCTCGCCCACTGTTTCAGCCCCTCTGCTTCAGCCCCTCTGTTTAAGCCCATCTGTTTCAGCCCCTCTGTTTCAGCCCCTCTGTTTCAGCCCCTCTGTTTCAGCCCCACTGTTTCTCGCCCTCTGTTTCTCTTTCTCTGTTTCTCGCCCTCTGTTTCAGCCCCTCTGTTTCTCGCCCACTGTTTCTGCCCCTCTGTTTCAGCCCCTCTGTTTCAGCCCCTCTGTTTCAGCCCCTCTGTTTCTCGCCCTCTGTTTCAGCCCCTCTGTTTCAGCCCCTCTGTTTCAGCCCCTCTGTTTCAGCCCCTCTGTTTCAGCCCCTCTGTTTCTCGCCCTCTGTTTCTCGCCCTCTGTTTCAGCCCCTCTGTTTCAGCCCCTCTGTTTCAGCCCCTCTGTTTCTCGCCCTCTGTTTCTCGCCCTCTGTTTCTCGATCTCTGTTTCTCGCCCTCTGTTTCTCGCTCTCTGTTTCAGCCCCTCTGTTTCAGCCCCTCTGTTTCAGCCCCTCTGTTTCAGCCCCTCTGTTTCAGCCCCTCTGTTTCAGCCCCTCTGTTTTTCGCCCTCTGTTTCTCGCCCACTGTTTCTCGCCCTCTGTTTCAGCCCCTCTGTTTCAGCCCCTCTGTTTCAGCCCCTCTGTTTCAGCCCCTCTGTTTCTCGCCCTCTGTTTCTCGCCCTCTGTTTCTTGCCCTCTGTTTCTAGCTCTCTGTTTCTCGCCCTCTGTTTCTCGCCCTCTGTTTCAGCCCCTCTGTTTCAGCCCCTCTGTTTCAGCCCCTCTGTTTCAGCCCCTCTGTTTCTGCCCCTCTGTTTCAGCCCCTCTGTTTCAGCCCCTCTGTTTCTCGCCCTCTATTTCTCGCCCTCTGTTTCTCGCCCTCTGTTTCTCGCACTCTGTTACAGCCCCTGTGTTTAAGCCCCTCTGTTTCTCGCCCTCTGTTTCTCGCCCTCTGTTTCAGCCCCTCTGTTTCAGCCCCTCAGTTTCAGCCCCTCTGTTTCTCCCCCTCTGTTTCAGCACCTCTGTTTCTCGCCCTCTCTTTCAGCCCCTCTCTTTCTCGCCCACTGTTGCAGACCCTCTGTTTCAGCCCCTCTGTTTCTCGCCCTCTGTTTCAGACCCTCTGTTTCAGCCCCTCTGTTTCTGCACCTCTGTTACAGCCCCTCTGTTTCTCGCCATCTGTTTCAGCCCCTCTGTTTCAGCCCCTCTGTTTCTCGCCCTCTGTTTCAGCCCCTCTGTTTCAGCCCCTCTGATTCAGCCCCTCTGTTTCAGCACCTCTGTTGCTCGCCAATTGTTTCTCGCCCTCTGTTTCAGCCCCTCTGATTCTCGCCCTCTGTTTCAGCCCCTCTGTTTCTCGCCCTCTGTTTCAGCCCCACTGTTTCAGACCCTCTGTTTCAGCCCCTCTGTTTCAGCCCCTCTGTTTCAGACCCTCTGTTTCAGCCCCTCTGTTTCAGCCCCTCTGTTTCAGCCCCTCTGTTTCTCGCCCTCTGTTTCAGCCCCTCTGTTTCAGCCCCTCTGTATCAGCCCCTCTGTTTCAGCCCCTCTGTTTCTCGCCCTCTGTTTCTCGCCCTCTGTTTCAGCCCCTCTGTTTCAGCCCCTTTATTTCAGCCCCTCTGTTTCAGCCCCTCTGTTTCTCGCTCTCTGTTTCTCGCCCTCTGTTTCTCGCCCTCTGTTTCAGCCCCTCTGTTTCAGCCCCTCTGTTTCAGCCCCTCTGTTTCTCGCCTTCTGTTTCTTTCCCTCTGTTTCTCGCCCTCTGTTTCAGCCCCTCTGTTTCAGTCCCTCTGTTTCAGCCCCTCTGTTTCAGCCCCTCTGTTTCAGCCCCTCTGTTTCTCGCCCTCTGTTTCAGCCCCTCTGTTTCAGCCCCTCAGTTTCTCGCCCTCAGTTTCAGCCCCTCTGTTTCAGCCCCTCTGTTTCAGCCACTCTGTTTCAGCCCCTCTGTTTCTCGCCCTCTGTAATTCGCCCTCTGTTTCAGCCCCTCTGTTTCAGCCCCTCTGTTTCTCGCCCTCTGTTTCTCGCCCTCTGTTTATCGCCCACTGTTTCTCGCTCTCTGTTTCTCGCCCTCTGTTTCTCGCCCTCTGTTTCAGCCCCTCTGTTTCAGCCCATCTGTTTCAGCCCCTCTGTTTCAGCCCCTCTGTTTCAGCCCATCTGTTTATCGCCCTCTGTTTCTCGCCCTCTGTTTCTCGCCCTCTGTTTCTCGCTCTCTGTTTCTCGCCCTCTGTTTCTCGCCCTCTGTTTCAGCCCCTCTGTTTCAGCCCCTCTGTTTCAGCCCCTCTGTTTCTCGCCCTCTGTTTCTCGCCCACTGTTTCTCGCCCTCTGTTTCTGCCCCTCTGTTTCAGCCCCTCTGTTTCAGCCCCTCTGTTTCAGCCCCTCTGTTTCTCGCCCTCTGTTTCTCGCCCTCTGTTTCTTGCCCTCTGTTTATCGCTCTCTGTTTCTCGCCCTCTGTTTCTCGCCCTCTGTTTCAGCCCCTCTGTTTCAGCCACTCTGTTTCAGCCCCTCTGTTTCTCGCCCTCTGTTTCTCGCCCTCTGTTTCTCGCCCTCAGTTTCAGCCCCTCTGTTTCAGCCCCTTTGTTTCAGCCCCTCTGTTTCAGCCCCTCTGTTTCTCGCCCACTGTTTCTCGCCCTCTGTTTCAGCCCCTCTGTTTCAGCCCCTCTGTTTCAGCCCCTCTGTTTCAGCCCCTCTGTTTCAGCCACTCTGTTTCAGCCCCTCTGTTTCTCGCCCTCTGTTTCTCTCCCTCTGTTTCTCGCCCTCTGTTTCAGCCCCTCTGTTTCAGCCCCTCTGTTTCTCGCCCTCTGTTTCTCGCCCTCTGTTTCTCGCCCTCTGTTTCTTGCCCTCTGTTTCAGCCCCTCTGTTTCAGCCCCTCAGTTTCAGCCCCTCTGTTTCTCGCCCTCTGTTTCTCGCCCTCTGTTTCTCGCTCTCTGTTTCTCGCCCTCAGTTTCTCGCCCTCTGTTTCAGCCCCTCTGTTTCAGCTCCTCTGTTCCTCGCTCTCTGTTTCTCGCAATCTGTTTCAGCCCCTCTGTTTCTCGCCCACTGTTTCAGCCCCTCTGTTTCTCGCCATCTGTTTCAGCCCCTCTGTTTCAGCTCCTCTGTTTCTCGCCCTCTGTTTCAGCCCCTCTGTTTCAGCCCCTCTGTTTCAGCCCCTCTGTTTCAGCACCTCTGTTTCTCGCCCTTTGTTTCTCGCCCTCTGTTTCAGCCCCTCTGTTTCTCGCCCTCTGTTTCAGCCCCTCTGTTTCAGTCCCTCTGTTTCAGCCCCTCTGTTTCCGCCCCTCTGTTTCAGCCCCTCTGTTTCAGCCCCTCTGTTTCAGCCCCTCTCTTTCTCGCCCTCTGTTTCAGCCCCTCTGTTTCAGCCCCTCTGTTTCAGCCACTCTGTTTCAGCCCCTCTGTTTCACGCCCTCTGTTTCAGCCCCTCTGTTTCAGCCCCTCTGTTTCAGCCCCTCTGTTTCAGCCCCTCTGTTTCAGCCCCTCTGTTTCAGCCCCTCTGTTTCTCGCCCTCTGTTTCAGCCCCTCTGTTTCAGCCCCTCTGTTTCTCGCCCTCTGTTTCTCGCCCTCTGTTTCTCGCTCTTTGTTTCTCGCCCTCTGTTTCTCGCCCGCTGTTTCAGCCCCTCTGTTTCAGCCCCTCTGTTTCAGCCCCTCTGTTTCATCCCCTCTGTTTCAGCCCCTCTGTTTCAGCCCCTCTGTTTCTCGCACTCTGTTTCTCGCCCTCTGTTTCTCGCCCTCTGTTTCTCGCTCTCTGTTTCTCGCCCTCTGTTTCTCGCCCTCTGTTTCAGCCCCTCTGTTTCAGCCCCTCTGTTTCAGCCCCTCTGTTTCTCGCCCTCTGTTTCTCGCCCACTGTTTCTCGCCCTCTGTTTCAGCCCCTTTGTTTCAGCCCCTCTGTTTCATCCCCTCTGTTTCAGCCCCTCTGTTTCTCGCCCTCTGTTTCATCCCCTCTGTTTCAGCCCCTCTGTTTCAGCTCCCCTGTTTCAGCCCCTCTGTTTCAGCCCCACTGTTTCTCGCCCTCTGTTTCTCGCCCTCGGTTTCAGCCCCTCTGTTTCTCGCCCTGTGTTTCAGCCCCTCTGTTTCTCGCCCTCTGTTTCAGCCCCTCTGTTTCAGCCCCTAAGTTTCAGCCCCTCTTTTAAAGCCCTTCTGTTTAAGCCCCTCTGTTTCAGCCCCTCTGATTCTCGCCCTCTGTTTCAGCCCCTCTGTTTCTCGCCCTCTGTTTCAGACCCTCTGTTTCAACCCCTCAGTATCAGCCCCTCTCTTTCAGCCCCTCTGTTTCTCGCCCTCTGTTTCTCGCCCTCTGTTTCTCGCCCTCTGTTTCTCGCCCACTGTTTCAGCCCCTCTGTTTCAGCCCCTCTGTTTAAGCCCATCTGTTTCAGCCCCTCTGTTTCAGCCCCTCTGTTTCAGCCCCTCTGTTTCAGCCCCACTGCTTCTCGCCCTCTGTTTCTCTTTCTCTGTTTCTCGCCCTCTGTTTCAGCCCCTCTGTTTCTCGCCCACTGTTTCAGCCCCTCTGTTTCTAGCCATCTGTTTCAGCCCCTCTGTTTAAGCCCCTCTGTTTCTCGCCCTCTGTTTCAGCCCCTCTGTTTCAGCCCCTCTGTTTCAGCCCCTCTGTTTCAGCCCCTCTGTTTCAGCCCCTCTGTTTCTCTCCCTCTGTTTCTCGCCCTCTGTTTCAGCCCCTCTGTTTCAGCCCCTCTGTTTCAGCCCCTCTGTTTCTCGCCCTCTGTTTCTCGCCCTCTGTTTCTCGCCCTCTGTTTCTCGATCTCTGTTTCTCGCCCTCTGTTTCTCGCTCTCTGTTTCAGCCCCTCTTTTTCAGCCCCTCTGTTTCAGCCCCTCTGTTAGGGCCCCTCTGTTTCAGCCCCTCTGTTACAGCCCCTCTGTTTCTCGCCCTCTGTTTCTCGCCCTCTGTTTCTCGCTCTCTGTTTCTCGCCCTCTGTTTCTCGCCCTCTGTTTCAGCCCCTCTGTTTCAGCCCCTCTGTTTCAGCCCCTCTGTTTTTCGCCCTCTGTTTCTCGCCCACTGTTTCTCGCCCTCTGTTTCAGCCCCTCTGTTTCAGCCCCTCTGTTTCAGCCCCTCTGTTTCAGCCCCTCTGTTTCTCGCCCTCTGTTTCTCGCCCTCTGTTTCTTGCCCTCTGTTTCTAGCTCTCTGTTTCTCGCCCTCTGTTTCTCGCCCTCTGTTTCAGCCCCTCTGTTTCAGCCCCTCTGTTTCAGCCCATCTGTTTCTCGCCCTCTGTTTCAGCCCCTCTGTTTCTCGCCCTCTGTTTCTCGCCCACTGTTTCTCGCCCTCTGTTTCAGCCCCCCTGTTCAGCCCCTCTGTTTCAGCCCCTCTGTTTCTCGCCCTCTGTTTCTCGCCCACTGTTTCTCGCCCTCTGTTTCAGCCCCTCTGTTTCAGCCCCTCTGTTTCAGCCCCTCTGTTTCTCGCCCTCTGTTTCTCGCCGTCTGTTTCTTGCCCTCTGTTTCTCGCTCTCTGTTTCTCGCCCTCTGTTTCTCGCCCTCTGTTTCAGCCCCTCTGTTTCTGCCCCTCAGTTCCAGGCCCTCTGTTTCTCGCCCTCAGGTTCAGCCCCTCTGTTTCAGCCCCTTTGTTTCAGCCCCTCTGTTTCTGCCCCTCTGTTTCTCGCCCACTGTTTCTCGCCCTCTGTTTCAGCCCCTCTGTTTCAGCCCCTCTGTTTCAGCCCCTCTGTTTCAGCCCCTCTGTTTCAGCCCCTCTGTTTCTCGCCCTCTATTTCTCGCCCTCTGTTTCTCGCCCTCTGTTTCTCGCCCTCTGTTACAGCCCCTCTGTTTAAGCCCCTCTGTTTCTCGCCCTCTGTTTCTCGCCCTCTGTTTCAGCCCCTCTGTTTCAGCCCCTCAGTTTCAGCCCCTCTGTTTCTCCCCCTCTGTTTCAGCACCTCTGTTTCTCGCCCTCTCTTTCAGCCCCTCTCTTTCTCGCCCACTGTTGCAGACCCTCTGTTTCAGCCCCGCTGTTTCAGCCCCTCTGTATCTCGCCCTCTGTTTCAGCCCCTCTGTTTCAGCCCCTCTGTTTCTGCACCTCTGTTTCAGCCCCTCTGTTTCTCGCCATCTGTTTCAGCCCCTCTGTTTCAGCCCCTCTGTTTCTCCCCCTCTGTTTCCGCCCCTCTGTTTCAGCCCCTCTGATTCAGCCCCTCTGTTTCAGCACCTCTGTTTCTCGCCAATTGTTTCTCGCCCTCTGTTTCAGCCCCTCTGATTCTCGCCCTCTGTTTCAGCCCCTCTGTTTCTCGCCCTCTGTTTCAGCCCCTCTGTTTCAGTCCCTCTGTTTCAGCCCCTCTGTTTCAGCCCCTCTGTTTCAGCCCCTCTGTTTAACGCCCTCTGTTTCAGCCCCTCTGTTTCAGCCCCTCTGTTTCTCGCCCTCTGTTTCAGCCCCTCTGTTTCAGCCCCTCTGTATCAGCCCCTCTGTTTCAGCCCCTCTGTTTCTCGCCCTCTGTTTCTCGCCCTCTGTTTCAGCCCCTCTGTTTCAGCCCCTCTATTTCAGCCCCTCTGTTTCAGCCCCTCAGTTTCTCGCTCTCTGTTTCTCGCCCTCTGTATCTCGCCCTCTGTTTCAGCCCCTCTGTTTCAGCCCCTCTGTTTCAGCCCCTCTGTTTCTCGCCCTCTGTTTCTTTCCCTCTGTTTCTCGCCCTCTTTTTCAGCCCCTCTGTTTCAGTCCCTCTGTTTCAGCCCCTCTGTTTCAGCCCCTCTGTTTCAGCCCCTCTGTTTCTCGCCCTCTGTTTCAGCCCCTCTGTTTCAGCCCCTCTGTTTCTCGCCCTCAGTTTCAGCCCCTCTGTTTCAGCCCCTCTGTTTAAGCCACTCTGTTTCAGCTCCTCTGTTTCTCGCCCTCCGTTTCTCGCCCTCTGTTTCAGCCCCTCTGTTTCAGCCCCTCTGTTTCAGCCCCTCTGTTTCTCGCCCTCTGTTTCTCGCCCTCTGTTTCTCGCCCTCTGTTTCTCGCTCTCTGTTTCTCGCCCTCTGTTTCTCGCCCTCTGTTTCAGCCCCTCTGTTTCAGCCCCTCTGTTTCAGCCCCTCTGTTTCAGCCCCTCTGTTTCAGCCCCTCTGTTTTATCGCCCTCTGTTTCTCGCCCTCTGTTTCTCGCACTCTGTTTCTCGCTCTCTGTTTCTCGCCCTCTGTTTCTCGCCCTCTGTTTCAGCCCCTCTGTTTCAGCCCCTCTGTTCAAGCCCCTCTGTTTCTCGCCCTCTGTTTCTCGCCCACTGTTTCTCGCCCTCTGTTTCTGCCCCTCTGTTTCAGCCCCTCTGTTTCAGCCCCTCTGTTTCAGCCCCTCTGTTTCTCGCCCTCTGTTTCTCGCCCTCTGTTTCTTGCCCTCTTTTTCCCGCTCTCTGTTTCTCGCCCTCTGTTTCTCGCCCTCTGTTTCAGCCCCTCTGTTTCAGCCCCTCTGTTTCAGCCCCTCTGTTTGTCGCCTTCTGTTTCTCGCCCTCTGTTTCACGCCCTCAGTTTCAGCCCCTCTGTTTCAGCCCCTTTGTTTCAGCCCCTCTGTTTCAGCCCCTCTGTTTCTCGCCCACTGTTTCTCGCCCTCTGTTTCAGCCCCTCTGTTTCAGCCCCTCTGTTTCAGCCCCTCTGTTTCAGCCCCTCTGTTTCAGCCACTCTGTTTCAGCCCCTCTGTTTCTCGCCCTCTGTTTCTCGCCCTCTGTTTCTCGCCCTCTGTTTCTCGCCCTCTGTTTCAGCCCCTCTGTTTCAGCCCCTCTGTTTCAGCCCCTCTGTTTCTCGCCCTCTGTTTATCGCCCTCTGTTTCAGACCCTCTGTTTCAGCCCCTCAGTTCCAGCCCCTCTGTTTCTCGCCCTCTGTTTCAGCACCTCTGTTTCTCGCCCTCTCTTTCAGCCCCTCTCTTTCTCGCCCTCTGTTGCAGACCCTCTGTTTCAGCCCCTCTGTTTCAGCCCCTCTGTTTCAGCCCCTCTGTTTCTCGCCCTCTGTTTCAGCCCCTCTGTTTCTCGCCCTCTGTTTCCGCCCCTCTGTTTCTCGCACTCTGTTGCAGCCCCTCTGTTTCATCCCCTCTGTTTCAGCCCCGCTGTTTCAGCCCCTCTGTTTCAGATACTCTGTTTCTCGCCCTCTGTTTGAGCCCCTCTGTTTCAGCCCCTCTTTTTCAGCCCCTCTGTTTCAGCCCCACTGTTTCAGCCCCTCTGTTTCTCGCCCACTGTTTCTCGCCCTCGGTTTCAGCCCCTCTGTTTCTCGCCCTCTGTTTCAGCCCCTCTGTTTCTCGCCCTCTGTTTCAGCCCCTCTGTTTCAGCCCCTCTGTTTCAGCCCCTCTGTTTCAGCCCTTCTGTTTCAGCCCCTCTGTTTCAGCCCCTTTGTTTCTCACCCTCTGTTTCAGCCCCTCTGTTTCTCGCCCTCTGTTTCAGACCCTCTGTTTCAGCCCCTCAGTATCAGCCCCTCTGTTCCAGCCCCTCTGTTTCTCGCCCTCTGTTTCTCGCCCTCTGTTTCTCGCCCACGGTTTCAGCCCCTCTGTTTCAGCCCCTCTGTTTCAGCCCATCTGTTTCAGCCCCACTGTTTCAGACCCTCTGTTTCAGCCCCTGTGTTTCAGCCCCTCTGTTTCTCGCCCTCTGTTTCTCGCTCTCTGTTTCTCGCCCTCTGTTTCAGCCCCTCTGTTGCTCGCCCACTGTTTCAGCCCCTCTGTTTCTCGCCATCTGTTTCAGCCCCTCTGTTTCAGCCCCTCTGTTTCTCGCCCTCTGTTTCAGCCCCTCTGTTTCAGCCCCTCTGTTTCGGAACCTCTGTTTCTCGCCCTTTGTTTCTCGCCCTCTGTTTCAGCCCCTCTGTTTCTCGCCCTCTGTTTCAGCCCCTCTGTTTC
Organism: Stegostoma tigrinum; assembly: GCF_030684315.1. Classification (NCBI taxonomy): domain Eukaryota; kingdom Metazoa; phylum Chordata; class Chondrichthyes; order Orectolobiformes; family Stegostomatidae; genus Stegostoma; species Stegostoma tigrinum. The sequence goes on from NW_026728408.1 coordinate 5,329,944, forward strand.
TCGTCCTCTGTTTCAGCCCCTCTGTTTCAGCCCCTCTGTTTCAGCCCCTCTGTTTCAGCCCCTCTGTTTCAGCCCCTCTGTTTCAGGCCCACTGTTTCAGCCCCTCTGTTTCTCGCCATCTGTTTCAGCCCCACTGTTTCAGCCCCTCTGTTTCTCGCCCTCTGTTTCAGCCCCTCTGTTTCAGCCCCTCTGTTTCAGCCCCTCTTTTTCAGCCCCTCTGTTTCTCGCCCTCTGTTTCTCGCCCTCTGTTTCTCGCTCTCTGTTTCTCGCCCTCTGTTTCTCGCCCTCTGTTTCACCCCCTCTGTTTCAGCCACTCTGTTTCAGCTCCTCTGTTTCTCGCCCTCTGTTTCTCGCCCACTGTTTCTCGCCCTCTGTTTCAGCCCCTCTGTTTCAGCCCCTCTGTTTCAGCCCCTCTGTTTCAGCCCCTCTGTTTCTCGCCCTCTGTTTCTCTCCCTCTGTTTCTCGCTCTCTCTTTCTCGCCCTCTGTTTCTCGCCCTCTGTTTCAGCCCCTCTGTTTCAGCCCCTCTGTTTCAGCCCCTCTGTTTCTCGCCCTCTGTTTCTCGCCCTCAGTTTCTCGCCCTCTGTTTCAGCCCCTCTGTTTCAGCCCCTCTGTTTCAGCCCCTCTGTTTCTCGCCATCTGTTTCTCGCCCTCTGTTTCTTGCTCTCTGTTTCTCGCCCTCTGTTTCTCGCCCTCTGTTTCAGCCCCTCTGTTTCAGCTCCTCTGTTCCTCGCTCACTGTTTCTCGCCCTCTGTTTCAGCCCCTCTGTTTCTCGCCCACTGTTTCTCGCCCTCTGTTTCATCCCCTCTGTTTCAGCCCCTCTGTTTCAGCCCCTCTGTTTCTCGCCCTGTGTTTCAGCCCCTCTGTTTCAGCCCCTCTGTTTCAGCCCCTCTGTTTCAGCCCCTCTGTTTCAGCCCCTCTGTTTCTCGCCCTCTGTTTCATCCCCTCTGTTTCAGCCCCTCTGTTTCTAGCCCTCAGTTTCTCGCCCTCTGTTTCTCGCCCTCTGTTTCTCGCTCATTGTTTCTCGCCCTCTGTTTCTCGCCCTCTGTTTCTCGCCCTCTGTTTCAGCCCCTCTGTTTCAGCCCCTCTGTTTCATCCCCTCTGTTTCAGCCCCTCTGTTTCAGCCCCTCTGTTTCTCGCCCTCTGTTTCTCGCCCTCTGTTTCTCGCCCTCTGTTTCTCGCTCTCTGTTTGTCGCCCTCTGTTTCTCGCCCTCTGTTTCAGCCCCTCTGTTTCAGCCCCTCTGTTTCAGCCCCTCTGTTTCTCGCGCTCTGTTTCTCGCCCACTGTTTCTCGCCTTCTGTTTCAGCCCCTCTGTTTCAGCCCCTCTGTTTCAGCCCCTCTATTTCAGCCCCTCTGTTTCTCGACCTCTGTTTCATCCCCTCTGTTTCAGCCCCTCTGTTTCAGCTCCTCTGTTTCAGCCCCTCTGTTTCAGCCCCTCTGTTTCTCGCCCTCTGTTTCTCGCCCTCGGTTTCAGCCCCTCTGTTTATCGCCCTCTGTTTCAGCCCCTCTGTTTCTCGCCCTCTGTTTCAGCACCTCTGTTTCAGCCCCTCTGTTTCAGCCCCTCTTTTAAAGCCCTTCTGTTTAAGCCCCTATGTTTCAGCCCCTCTGTTTCTCGCCCTCTGTTTCAGCCCCTCTGTTTCTCGCCCTCTGTTTCTGACCATCTATTTCAGCCCCTCAGTATCAGTCCCTCACTTTCAGCCCCTCAGTTTCTCCCCCTCTGTTTCTCGACCTCTGTTTCTCGCCCTCTGTTTCTCGCCCACTGTTTCAGTCCCTCTGTTTCAGCCCCTCTGTTTCAGCCCATCTGTTTCAGTCCCTCTGTTTCAGCCCCTCTGTTTCAGCCCCTCTGTTTCAGCCCCTCTGTTTCTCGCCCTCTGTTTCAGCCCCTCTGTTTCTCGCCCTCTGTTTCAGCCCCTCTGTTTCCCTCCCACTGTTTCAGCCCCTCTGTTTCTCGCCATCTGTTTCAGCCCCTCTGTTTCAGCCCCTCTGTTTCTCGCCCTCTGTTTCAGCTCCTCTGTTTCAGCCCCTCTGTTTCAGCCCCTCTGTTTCAGCCCCTCTGTTTCAGCCCCTCTGTTTCTCGCCTTCTGTTTCTCGCCCTCTGTTTCAGCCCCTCTGTTTCAGCCCCTCTGTTTCAGCCCCTCTGTTTCTCGCCCTCTGTTTCTCGCCCTCTGTTTCTCGCCCTCTGTTTCTCGATCTCTGTTTCTCGCCCTCTGTTTCTCGCTCTCTGTTTCAGCCCCTCTGTTTCAGCCCCTCTGTTTCAGCCCCTCTGTTTCAGCCCCTCTGTTTCAGCCCCTCTGTTTCTCGCCCTCTGTTTCTCGCCCTCTGTTTCTCGCCCTCTGTTTCTCGCTCTCTGTTTCTCGCCCTCTGTTTCTCGCCCTCTGTTTCAGCCCCTCTGTTTATCGCCCTCTGTTTCAGCTCCTCTGTTTCTCGCCCTCTGTTTGAGCCCCTCAGTTTCAGCCCCTCTGTTTCAGCCCCTCTGTTTCAGCCCCTCTGTTTCAGCCCCTCTGTTTCTCGCCCACTGTTTCTCGCCCTCGGTTTCAGCCCCTCTGTTTCTCGCCCTCTGTTTCAGCCCCTCTGTTTCTCGCCCTCTGTTTCAGCCCCTCTGTTTCAGCCCCTCTGTTTCAGCCCCTCTGTTTCAGCCCTTCTGTTTCAGCCCCTCTGTTTCAGCCCCTCTGTTTCTCACCCTCTGTTTCAGCCCCTCTGTTTCTCGCCCTCTGTTTCAGACCCTCTGTTTCAGCTCCTCAGTATCAGCCCCTCTGTTTCAGCCCCTCTGTTTCTCGCCCTCTGTTTCTCGCCCTCTGTTTCTCGCCCTCTGTTTCAGCCCCTCTGTTTCCCTCCCATTGTTTCAGCCCCTCTGTTTCTCGCCATCTGTTTCAGCCCCTCTGTTTCAGCCCCTCTGTTTCTCGCCCTCTGTTTCAGCTCCTCTGTTTCAGCCCCTCTGTTTCAGCCCCTCTGTTTCAGCCCCTCTGTTTCAGCCCCTCTGTTTCTCGCCTTCTGTTTCTCGCCCTCTGTTTCAGCCCCTCTGTTTCAGCCCCTCTGTTTCAGCCCCTCTGTTTCTCGCCCTCTGTTTCTCGCCCTCTGTTTCTCGCCCTCTGTTTCTCGATCTCTGTTTCTCGCCCTCTGTTTCTCGCTCTCTGTTTCAGCCCCTCTGTTTCAGCCCCTCTGTTTCAGCCCCTCTGTTTCAGCCCCTCTGTTTCAGCCCCTCTGTTTCTCGCCCTCTGTTTCTCGCCCTCTGTTTCTCTCCCTCTGTTTCTCGCTCTCTCTTTCTCGCCCTCTGTTTCTCGCCCTCTGTTTCAGCCCCTCTGTTTCAGCCCCTCTGTTTCAGCCCCTCTGTTTCTCGCCCTCTGTTTCTCGCCCTCAGTTTCTCGCCCTCTGTTTCAGCCCCTCTGTTTCAGCCCCTCTGTTTCAGCCCCTCTGTTTCTCGCCATCTGTTTCTCGCCCTCTGTTTCTTGCTCTCTGTTTCTCGCCCTCTGTTTCTCGCCCTCTGTTTCAGCCCCTCTGTTTCAGCTCCTCTGTTCCTCGCTCACTGTTTCTCGCCCTCTGTTTCAGCCCCTCTGTTTCTCGCCCACTGTTTCTCGCCCTCTGTTTCATCCCCTCTGTTTCAGCCCCTCTGTTTCAGCCCCTCTGTTTCTCGCCCTGTGTTTCAGCCCCTCTGTTTCAGCCCCTCTGTTTCAGCCCCTCTGTTTCAGCCCCTCTGTTTCAGCCCCTCTGTTTCTCGCCCTCTGTTTCATCCCCTCTGTTTCAGCCCCTCTGTTTCTAGCCCTCAGTTTCTCGCCCTCTGTTTCTCGCCCTCTGTTTCTCGCTCATTGTTTCTCGCCCTCTGTTTCTCGCCCTCTGTTTCTCGCCCTCTGTTTCAGCCCCTCTGTTTCAGCCCCTCTGTTTCATCCCCTCTGTTTCAGCCCCTCTGTTTCAGCCCCTCTGTTTCTCGCCCTCTGTTTCTCGCCCTCTGTTTCTCGCCCTCTGTTTCTCGCTCTCTGTTTGTCGCCCTCTGTTTCTCGCCCTCTGTTTCAGCCCCTCTGTTTCAGCCCCTCTGTTTCAGCCCCTCTGTTTCTCGCGCTCTGTTTCTCGCCCACTGTTTCTCGCCTTCTGTTTCAGCCCCTCTGTTTCAGCCCCTCTGTTTCAGCCCCTCTATTTCAGCCCCTCTGTTTCTCGACCTCTGTTTCATCCCCTCTGTTTCAGCCCCTCTGTTTCAGCTCCTCTGTTTCAGCCCCTCTGTTTCAGCCCCTCTGTTTCTCGCCCTCTGTTTCTCGCCCTCGGTTTCAGCCCCTCTGTTTATCGCCCTCTGTTTCAGCCCCTCTGTTTCTCGCCCTCTGTTTCAGCACCTCTGTTTCAGCCCCTCTGTTTCAGCCCCTCTTTTAAAGCCCTTCTGTTTAAGCCCCTATGTTTCAGCCCCTCTGTTTCTCGCCCTCTGTTTCAGCCCCTCTGTTTCTCGCCCTCTGTTTCTGACCATCTATTTCAGCCCCTCAGTATCAGTCCCTCACTTTCAGCCCCTCAGTTTCTCCCCCTCTGTTTCTCGACCTCTGTTTCTCGCCCTCTGTTTCTCGCCCACTGTTTCAGTCCCTCTGTTTCAGCCCCTCTGTTTCAGCCCATCTGTTTCAGTCCCTCTGTTTCAGCCCCTCTGTTTCAGCCCCTCTGTTTCAGCCCCTCTGTTTCTCGCCCTCTGTTTCAGCCCCTCTGTTTCTCGCCCTCTGTTTCAGCCCCTCTGTTTCCCTCCCACTGTTTCAGCCCCTCTGTTTCTCGCCATCTGTTTCAGCCCCTCTGTTTCAGCCCCTCTGTTTCTCGCCCTCTGTTTCAGCTCCTCTGTTTCAGCCCCTCTGTTTCAGCCCCTCTGTTTCAGCCCCTCTGTTTCAGCCCCTCTGTTTCTCGCCTTCTGTTTCTCGCCCTCTGTTTCAGCCCCTCTGTTTCAGCCCCTCTGTTTCAGCCCCTCTGTTTCTCGCCCTCTGTTTCTCGCCCTCTGTTTCTCGCCCTCTGTTTCTCGATCTCTGTTTCTCGCCCTCTGTTTCTCGCTCTCTGTTTCAGCCCCTCTGTTTCAGCCCCTCTGTTTCAGCCCCTCTGTTTCAGCCCCTCTGTTTCAGCCCCTCTGTTTCTCGCCCTCTGTTTCTCGCCCTCTGTTTCTCGCCCTCTGTTTCTCGCTCTCTGTTTCTCGCCCTCTGTTTCTCGCCCTCTGTTTCAGCCCCTCTGTTTATCGCCCTCTGTTTCAGCTCCTCTGTTTCTCGCCCTCTGTTTGAGCCCCTCAGTTTCAGCCCCTCTGTTTCAGCCCCTCTGTTTCAGCCCCTCTGTTTCAGCCCCTCTGTTTCTCGCCCACTGTTTCTCGCCCTCGGTTTCAGCCCCTCTGTTTCTCGCCCTCTGTTTCAGCCCCTCTGTTTCTCGCCCTCTGTTTCAGCCCCTCTGTTTCAGCCCCTCTGTTTCAGCCCCTCTGTTTCAGCCCTTCTGTTTCAGCCCCTCTGTTTCAGCCCCTCTGTTTCTCACCCTCTGTTTCAGCCCCTCTGTTTCTCGCCCTCTGTTTCAGACCCTCTGTTTCAGCTCCTCAGTATCAGCCCCTCTGTTTCAGCCCCTCTGTTTCTCGCCCTCTGTTTCTCGCCCTCTGTTTCTCGCCCTCTGTTTCAGCCCCTCTGTTTCCCTCCCATTGTTTCAGCCCCTCTGTTTCTCGCCATCTGTTTCAGCCCCTCTGTTTCAGCCCCTCTGTTTCTCGCCCTCTGTTTCAGCTCCTCTGTTTCAGCCCCTCTGTTTCAGCCCCTCTGTTTCAGCCCCTCTGTTTCAGCCCCTCTGTTTCTCGCCTTCTGTTTCTCGCCCTCTGTTTCAGCCCCTCTGTTTCAGCCCCTCTGTTTCAGCCCCTCTGTTTCTCGCCCTCTGTTTCTCGCCCTCTGTTTCTCGCCCTCTGTTTCTCGATCTCTGTTTCTCGCCCTCTGTTTCTCGCTCTCTGTTTCAGCCCCTCTGTTTCAGCCCCTCTGTTTCAGCCCCTCTGTTTCAGCCCCTCTGTTTCAGCCCCTCTGTTTCTCGCCCTCTGTTTCTCGCCCTCTGTTTCTCGCCCTCTGTTTCTCGCTCTCTGTTTCTCGCCCTCTGTTTCTCGCCCTCTGTTTCAGCCCCTCTGTTTATCGCCCTCTGTTTCAGCTCCTCTGTTTCTCGCCCTCTGTTTGAGCCCCTCAGTTTCAGCCCCTCTGTTTCAGCCCCTCTGTTTCAGCCCCTCTGTTTCAGCCCCTCTGTTTCTCGCCCACTGTTTCTCGCCCTCGGTTTCAGCCCCTCTGTTTCTCGCCCTCTGTTTCAGCCCCTCTGTTTCTCGCCCTCTGTTTCAGCCCCTCTGTTTCAGCCCCTCTGTTTCAGCCCCTCTGTTTCAGCCCTTCTGTTTCAGCCCCTCTGTTTCAGCCCCTCTGTTTCTCACCCTCTGTTTCAGCCCCTCTGTTTCTCGCCCTCTGTTTCAGACCCTCTGTTTCAGCTCCTCAGTATCAGCCCCTCTGTTTCAGCCCCTCTGTTTCTCGCCCTCTGTTTCTCGCCCTCTGTTTCTCGCCCACTGTTTCAGCCCCTCTGTTTCAGCCCCTCTGTTTCAGCCCATCTGTTTCAGCCCCACTGTTTCAGCCCCTCTGTTTCAGCCCCTGTGTTTCAGCCCCTCTGTTTCTCGCCCTCTGTTTCTCGCTCTCAGTTTCTCGCCCTCGGTTTCAGCCCATCTGTTGCTCGCCCACTGTTTCAGCCCCTCTGTTTCTCGCCATCTGTTTGAGCCCCTCTGATTCAGCCCCTCTGTTTCTCGCCCTCTGTTTCAGCACCTCTGTTTCAGCCCCTCTGTTTCAGCCCCTCTTTTAAAGCCCTTCTGTTTAAGCCCCTATGTTTCAGCCCCTCTGTTTCTCGCCCTCTGTTTCAGCCCCTCTGTTTCTCGCCCTCTGTTTCTGACCATCTATTTCAGCCCCTCAGTATCAGTCCCTCACTTTCAGCCCCTCAGTTTCTCGCCCTCTGTTTCTCGACCTCTGTTTCTCGCCCTCTGTTTCTCGCCCACTGTTTCAGTCCCTCTGTTTCAGCCCCTCTGTTTCAGCCCATCTGTTTCAGTCCCTCTGTTTCAGCCCCTCTGTTTCAGCCCCTCTGTTTCAGCCCCTCTGTTTCTCGCCCTCTGTTTCAGCCCCTCTGTTTCTCGCCCTCTGTTTCAGCCCCTCTGTTTCCCTCCCACTGTTTCAGCCCCTCTGTTTCTCGCCATCTGTTTCAGCCCCTCTGTTTCAGCCCCTCTGTTTCTCGCCCTCTGTTTCAGCTCCTCTGTTTCAGCCCCTCTGTTTCAGCCCCTCTGTTTCAGCCCCTCTGTTTCAGCCCCTCTGTTTCTCGCCTTCTGTTTCTCGCCCTCTGTTTCAGCCCCTCTGTTTCAGCCCCTCTGTTTCAGCCCCTCTGTTTCTCGCCCTCTGTTTCTCGCCCTCTGTTTCTCGCCCTCTGTTTCTCGATCTCTGTTTCTCGCCCTCTGTTTCTCGCTCTCTGTTTCAGCCCCTCTGTTTCAGCCCCTCTGTTTCAGCCCCTCTGTTTCAGCCCCTCTGTTTCAGCCCCTCTGTTTCTCGCCCTCTGTTTCTCGCCCTCTGTTTCTCGCCCTCTGTTTCTCGCTCTCTGTTTCTCGCCCTCTGTTTCTCGCCCTCTGTTTCAGCCCCTCTGTTTATCGCCCTCTGTTTCAGCTCCTCTGTTTCTCGCCCTCTGTTTGAGCCCCTCAGTTTCAGCCCCTCTGTTTCAGCCCCTCTGTTTCAGCCCCTCTGTTTCAGCCCCTCTGTTTCTCGCCCACTGTTTCTCGCCCTCGGTTTCAGCCCCTCTGTTTCTCGCCCTCTGTTTCAGCCCCTCTGTTTCTCGCCCTCTGTTTCAGCCCCTCTGTTTCAGCCCCTCTGTTTCAGCCCCTCTGTTTCAGCCCTTCTGTTTCAGCCCCTCTGTTTCAGCCCCTCTGTTTCTCACCCTCTGTTTCAGCCCCTCTGTTTCTCGCCCTCTGTTTCAGACCCTCAGTTTCAGCTCCTCAGTATCAGCCCCTCTGTTTCAGCCCCTCTGTTTCTCGCCCTCTGTTTCTCGCCCTCTGTTTCTCGCCCTCTGTTTCAGCCCCTCTGTTTCCCTCCCACTGTTTCAGCCCCTCTGTTTCTCGCCATCTGTTTCAGCCCCTCTGTTTCAGCCCCTCTGTTTCTCGCCCTCTGTTTCAGCTCCTCTGTTTCAGCCCCTCTGTTTCAGCCCCTCTGTTTCAGCCCCTCTGTTTCAGCCCCTCTGTTTCTCGCCTTCTGTTTCTCGCCCTCTGTTTCAGCCCCTCTGTTTCAGCCCCTCTGTTTCAGCCCCTCTGTTTCTCGCCCTCTGTTTCTCGCCCTCTGTTTCTCGCCCTCTGTTTCTCGATCTCTGTTTCTCGCCCTCTGTTTCTCGCTCTCTGTTTCAGCCCCTCTGTTTCAGCCCCTCTGTTTCAGCCCCTCTGTTTCAGCCCCTCTGTTTCAGCCCCTCTGTTTCTCGCCCTCTGTTTCTCGCCCTCTGTTTCTCGCCCTCTGTTTCTCGCTCTCTGTTTCTCGCCCTCTGTTTCTCGCCCTCTGTTTCAGCCCCTCTGTTTATCGCCCTCTGTTTCAGCTCCTCTGTTTCTCGCCCTCTGTTTGAGCCCCTCAGTTTCAGCCCCTCTGTTTCAGCCCCTCTGTTTCAGCCCCTCTGTTTCAGCCCCTCTGTTTCTCGCCCACTGTTTCTCGCCCTCGGTTTCAGCCCCTCTGTTTCTCGCCCTCTGTTTCAGCCCCTCTGTTTCTCGCCCTCTGTTTCAGCCCCTCTGTTTCAGCCCCTCTGTTTCAGCCCCTCTGTTTCAGCCCTTCTGTTTCAGCCCCTCTGTTTCAGCCCCTCTGTTTCTCACCCTCTGTTTCAGCCCCTCTGTTTCTCGCCCTCTGTTTCAGACCCTCTGTTTCAGCTCCTCAGTATCAGCCCCTCTGTTTCAGCCCCTCTGTTTCTCGCCCTCTGTTTCTCGCCCTCTGTTTCTCGCCCACTGTTTCAGCCCCTCTGTTTCAGCCCCTCTGTTTCAGCCCATCTGTTTCAGCCCCACTGTTTCAGCCCCTCTGTTTCAGCCCCTGTGTTTCAGCCCCTCTGTTTCTCGCCCTCTGTTTCTCGCTCTCAGTTTCTCGCCCTCGGTTTCAGCCCATCTGTTGCTCGCCCACTGTTTCAGCCCCTCTGTTTCTCGCCATCTGTTTGAGCCCCTCTGATTCAGCCCCTCTGTTTCTCGCCCTCTGTTTCAGCCCCTCTGTTTCAGCCCCTCTGTTTCAGCCCCTCTGTTTCAGCACCTCTGTTTCTCGCCCTTTGTTTCTCGCCCTCTGTTTCAGCCCCTCTGTTTCTCGCCCTCTGTTTCAGCCCCTCTGTTTCTCGTCCTCTGTTTCAGCCCCTCTGTTTCAGTCCCTCTGTTTCAGCCCCTCTGTTTCAGCCCCTCTGTTTCAGCCCCTCTGTTTAACGCCCTCTGTTTCAGCCCCTCTGTTTCATCCCCTCTGTTTCCCGCCCTCTGTTTCAGCCCCTCTGTTTCAGCGCCTCTGTATCAGCCCCTCTGTTTCTGCCCCTCTGTTTCTCGCCCTCTGTTTCTCGCCCTCTGTTTCAGCCCCTCTGTTTCAGACCCTCTGTTTCAGCCCCTCTGTTTCAGCCCCTCTGTTTCAGCCCCTCTGTTTCTCGCCCTCTGTTTCTCGCCCTCTGTTTCAGCCCCTCTGTTTCAGCCCATCTGTTTCAGCCCCTCTGTTTCAGCCCCTCTGTTTCTCGATCGCTGTTTCAGCCCCTCTGTTTCTCGCCCTCTGTTTCAGCCCCTCTGTTTCTCGCCCTCTGTTTCTCGCCCTCTGTTTCAGCCCCTCTGTTTCAGCCCCTCTGTTTCAGCCCCTCTGTTTCAGGCCCTCTGTTTCAGCCCGTCTGTTTCAGCCCCTCTGTTTCAGCCCCTCTGTTTCAGCCCCTCTGTTTCAGACCCTCTTTTTCAGCCCCTCTGTTTCTCGCCCTCTGTTTCTCGCCCTCTGTTTCTCGCTCTCTGTTTCTCGCCCTCTGTTTCTCGCCCTCTGTGTCAGCCCCTCTGTTTCAGCCACTCTGTTTCAGCCCCTCTGTTTCTCGCCCACTGTTTCTCGCCCTCTGTTTCAGCCCCTCTGTTTCAGCCCCGCTGTTTCAGCCCCTCTGTTTCAGCCCCTCTGTTTCTCGCCCTCTGTTTCTCTCCCTCTGTTTCTCGCTCTCTCTTTCTCGCCCTCTGTTTCTCGCCCTCTGTTTCTCGCCCTCTGTTTCATCACCTCTGTTTCAGCCCCTCTGTTTCAGCCCTTCTGTTTCTCGCCCTCTGTTTCAGCTCCTCTGTTCCATGCTCACTGTTTCTCGCCCTCTGTTTCAGCCCCTCTGTTTGTCGCCCACTGTTTCAGCCCCTCTGTTTCTCGCCATCTGTTTCAGCCCCTCTGTTTCAGCCCCTCTGTTTCTCGCCCTTTGTTTCTCGCCCTCTGTTTCAGCCCCTCTGTTTCTCGCCCTCTGTTTCAGCCCCTCTGTTTCAGTCCCTCTGTTTCAGCCCCTCTGTTTCAGCCCCTCTGTTTCTCGCCCTCTGTTTCAGCCCCTCTGTTTCTCGCCCTCTGTTTCAGCCCCTCTGTTTCTCGCCCACTGTTTCAGCCCCTCTGTTTCTCACCATCTGTTTCAGCCCCTCTGTTTCAGCCCCTCTGTTTCTCGCCCTCTGTTTCAGCCCCTCTGTTTCAGACCCTCCTATTCAGCCCCTCTGTTTCAGCCCCTCTGTTTCAGCCCCTCTGTTTCTCGCCTTCTGTTTCTCGCCCTCTGTTTCAGCCCCTCTGTTTCAGCCCCTCTGTTTCAGCCCCTCTGTTTCTCGCCCTCTGTTTCTCGCCCTCTGTTTCTCGCCCTCTGTTTCTCGATCTCTGTTTCTCGCCCTCTGTTTCTCGCTCTCTGTTTCAGCCCCTCTGTTTCAGCCCCTGTGTTTCAGCCCCTCTGTTTCAGCCCCTCTGTTTCAGCCCCTCTGTTTCTCGCCCTCTGTTTCTCGCCCTCTGTTTCTCGCCCTCTGTTTCTCGCTCTCTGTTTCTTGCCCTCTGTTTCTCGCCCTCTGTTTCAGCCCCTCTGTTTCTCGCCCTCGGTTTCAGCCCCTCTGTTTCTCGCCCTCTGTTTCAGCCCCTCTGTTTCTCGCCCTCTGTTTCAGCCCCTCTGTTTCAGCCCCTCTGTTTCTCACCCTCTGTTGCAGCCCCTCTGTTTCTCGCCCTCTGTTTCAGATCCTCTGTTTCAGCTCCTCAGTATAAGCCCCTCTGTTTCAGCCCCTCTGTTTCTCGCAATCTGTTTCTCGCTCTCTGTTTCTCTCCCACGGTTTCAGCCCCTCTGCTTCAGCCCCTCTGTTTCAGCCCATCTGTTTCAGCCCCACTGTTTCAGCCCCTCTGTTTCAGCCCCTGTGTTTCAGCCCCTCTGTTTCTCGCCCTCTGTTTCTCGCTCTCAGTTTCTCGCCCTCTGTTTCAGCCCATCTGTTGCTCGCCCACTGTTTCAGCCCCTCTGTTTCTCGCCATCTGTTTCAGCCCCTCTGTTTCAGCTCCTCTGTTTCAGCACCTCTGTTTCTCGCCCTTTGTTTCTCGCCCTCTGTTTCAGCCCCTCTGTTTCTCGCCCTCTGTTTCAGCCCCTCTGTTTCTCGTCCTCTGTTTCAGCCACTGTGTTTCAGTCCCTCTGTTTCAGCCCCTCTGTTTCAGCCCCTCTGTTTCAGCCCCTCTGTTTCTCGCCCTCTGTTTCAGCCCCTCTGTTTCTCGCCCTCTGTTTCCCGCCCTCTGTTTCAGCCCCTCTGTTTCAGCCCCTCTGTATCAGCCCCTCTGTTTCTGCCCCTCTGTTTCTCGCCCTCTGTTTCTCGCCCTCTGTTTCAGCCCCTCTGTTTCAGACCCTCTGTTTCTCGCCCTCTGTTTCAGCACCTCTGTTTCTCGCCCTCTGTTTCAGCCCCTCTGTTTCTCGCCCACTGTTTCAGCCCCTCTGTTTCTCGCCATCTGTTTCAGCCCCTCTGTTTCAGCCCCTCTGTTTCTCGCCCTCTGTTTCAGCCCCTCTGTTTCAGCCCCTCTGTTTCAGCCCCTCTTTTTCAGCCCCTCTGTTTCAGCCCCTCTGTTTCTCGCCTTCTGTTTCTCGCCCTCTGTTTCAGCCCCTCTGTTTCAGCCCCTCTGTTTCAGCCCCTCTGTTTCTCGCCCTCTGTTTCTCGCCCTCTGTTTCTCGCCCTCTGTTTCTCGATCTCTGTTTCTCGCCCTCTGTTTCTCGCTCTCTGTTTCAGCCCCTCTGTTTCAGCCCCTCTGTTTCAGCCCCTCTGTTTCAGCCCCTCTGTTTCTCGCCCTCTGTTTCTCGCCCTCTGTTTCTCGCCCTCTGTTTCTCGCTCTCTGTTTCTTGCCCTCTGTTTCTCGCCCTCTGTTTCAGCCCCTCTGTTAATCGCCCTCTGTTTCAGCTCCTCTGTTTCTCGCCCTCTGTTTGAGCCCCTCTGTTTCAGCCCCTCTGTTTCAGCCCCTCTGTTTCAGCCCCTCTGTTTCAGCCCCTCTGTTTCTCGCCCACTGTTTCTCGCCCTCGGTTTCAGCCCCTCTGTTTCTCGCCCTCTGTTTCAGCCCCTCTGTTTCTCGCCCTCTGTTTCAGCCCCTCTGTTTCAGCCCCTCTGTTTCAGCCCCTCTGTTTCAGCCCTTCTGTTTCAGCCCCTCTGTTTCAGCCCCTCTGTTTCTCACCCTCTGTTTCAGCCCCTCTGTTTCTCGCCCTCTGTTTCAGATCCTCTGTTTCAGCTCCTCAGTATCAGCCCCTCTGTTTCAGCCCCTCTGTTTCTCGCAATCTGTTTCTCGCTCTCTGTTTCTCTCCCACGGTTTCAGCCCCTCTGCTTCAGCCCCTCTGTTTCAGCCCATCTGTTTCAGCCCCACTGTTTCAGCCCCTCTGTTTCAGCCCCTGTGTTTCAGCCCCTCTGTTTCTCGCCCTCTGTTTCTCGCTCTCAGTTTCTCGCCCTCTGTTTCAGCCCATCTGTTGCTCGCCCACTGTTTCAGCCCCTCTGTTTCTCGCCATCTGTTTCAGCCCCTCTGATTCAGCCCCTCTGTTTCTCGCCCTCTGTTTCAGCCCCTCTGTTTCAGCCCCTCTGTTTCAGCCCCTTTGTTTCAGCACCTCTGTTTCTAGCCCTTTGTTTCTCGCCCTCTGTTTCAGCCCCTCTGTTTCTCGCCCTCTCTTTCAGCCCCTCTGTTTCTCGTCCTCTGTTTCAGCCACTCTGTTTCAGTCCCTCTGTTTCAGCCCCTCTGTTTCAGCCCCTCTGTTTCAGCCCCTCTGTTTCTCGCCCTCTGTTTCAGCCCCTCTGTTTCAGCCCCTCTGTATCAGCCCCTCTGTTTCTGCCCCTCTGTTTCTCGCCCTCTGTTTCTCGCCCTCTGTTTCAGCCCCTCTGTTTCAGACCCTCTGTTTCAGCCCCTCTGTTTCAGCCCCTCTGTTTCAGCCCCTCTGTTTCTCGCCCTCTGTTTCTCGCCCTCTGTTTCTCGCTCTCTGTTTCTCGCCCTCTGTTTCTCGCCCTCTGTTTCAGCCCCTCTGTTTCAGCCCATCTGTTTCAGCCCCTCTGTTTCAGCCCCTCTGTTTCTCGATCGCTGTTTCAGCCCCTCTGTTTCTCGCCCTCTGTTTCAGCCCCTCTGTTTCTCGCCCTCTGTTTCTCGCCCTCTGTTTCAGCCCCTCTGTTTCAGCCCCTCTGTTTCAGCCCCTCTGTTTCAGGCCCTCTGTTTCAGCCCCTCTGTTTCAGCCCTTCTGTTTCAGCCCCTTTCTTTCAGCCCCTCTGTTTCAGACCCTCTTTTTCAGCCCCTCTGTTTCTCGCCCTCTGTTTCTCGCCCTCTGTTTCTCGCTCTCTGTTTCTCGCCCTCTGTTTCTCGCCCTCTGTTTCAGCCCCTCTGTTTCAGCCACTCTGTTTCAGCCCCTCTGTTTCTCGCCCAGTTTTTCTCGCCCTCTGTTTCAGCCCCTCTGTTTCAGCCCCTCTGTTTCAGCCCCTCTGTTTCAGCCCCTCTGTTTCTCGCCCTCTGTTTCTCTCCCTCTGTTTCTCGCTCTCTCTTTCTCGCCCTCTGTTTCTCGCCCTCTGTTTCTCGCCCGCTGTTTCAGCCCCTCTGTTTCAGCCCCTCTGTTTCAGCCCCTCTGTTTCATCCCCTCTGTTTCAGCCCCTCTGTTTCAGCCCCTCTGTTTCTCGCACTCTGTTTCTCGCCCTCTGTTTCTCGCCCTCTGTTTCTCGCTCTCTGTTTCTCGCCCTCTGTTTCTCGCCCTCTGTTTCAGCCCCTCTGTTTCAGCCCCTCTGTTTCAGCCCCTCTGTTTCTCGCCCTCTGTTTCTCGCCCACTGTTTCTCGCCCTCTGTTTCAGCCCCTCTGTTTCAGCCCCTCTGTTTCATCCCCTCTGTTTCAGCCCCTCTGTTTCTCGCCCTCTGTTTCATCCCCTCTGTTTCAGCCCCTCTGTTTCAGCTCCTCTGTTTCAGCCCCTCTGTTTCAGCCCCACTGTTTCTCGCCCTCTGTTTCTCGCCCTCGGTTTCAGCCCCTCTGTTTCTCGCCCTCTGTTTCAGCCCCTCTGTTTCTCGCCCTCTGTTTCAGCCCCTCTGTTTCAGCCCCTCTGTTTCAGCCCCTCTGTTTCAGCCCTTCTGTTTCAGCCCCTCTGTTTCAGCCCCTCTGTTTCTCACCCTCTGTTTCAGCCCCTCTGTTTCTCGCCCTCTGTTTCAGATCCTCTGTTTCAGCTCCTCAGTATCAGCCCCTCTGTTTCAGCCCCTCTGTTTCTCGCAATCTGTTTCTCGCTCTCTGTTTCTCTCCCACGGTTTCAGCCCCTCTGCTTCAGCCCCTCTGTTTCAGCCCATCTGTTTCAGCCCCACTGTTTCAGCCCCTCTGTTTCAGCCCCTGTGTTTCAGCCCCTCTGTTTCTCGCCCTCTGTTTCTCGCTCTCAGTTTCTCGCCCTCTGTTTCAGCCCATCTGTTGCTCGCCCACTGTTTCAGCCCCTCTGTTTCTCGCCATCTGTTTCAGCCCCTCTGATTCAGCCCCTCTGTTTCTCGCCCTCTGTTTCAGCCCCTCTGTTTCAGCCCCTCTGTTTCAGCCCCTTTGTTTCAGCACCTCTGTTTCTCGCCCTTTGTTTCTCGCCCTCTGTTTCAGCCCCTCTGTTTCTCGCCCTCTGTTTCAGCCCCTCTGTTTCTCGTCCTCTGTTTCAGCCACTCTGTTTCAGTCCCTCTGTTTCAGCCCCTCTGTTTCAGCCCCTCTGTTTCAGCCCCTCTGTTTCTCGCCCTCTGTTTCAGCCCCTCTGTTTCAGCCCCTCTGTATCAGCCCCTCTGTTTCTGCCCCTCTGTTTCTCGCCCTCTGTTTCTCGCCCTCTGTTTCAGCCCCTCTGTTTCAGACCCTCTGTTTCAGCCCCTCTGTTTCAGCCCCTCTGTTTCAGCCCCTCTGTTTCTCGCCCTCTGTTTCTCGCCCTCTGTTTCTCGCTCTCTGTTTCTCGCCCTCTGTTTCTCGCCCTCTGTTTCAGCCCCTCTGTTTCAGCCCATCTGTTTCAGCCCCTCTGTTTCAGCCCCTCTGTTTCTCGATCGCTGTTTCAGCCCCTCTGTTTCTCGCCCTCTGTTTCAGCCCCTCTGTTTCTCGCCCTCTGTTTCTCGCCCTCTGTTTCAGCCCCTCTGTTTCAGCCCCTCTGTTTCAGCCCCTCTGTTTCAGGCCCTCTGTTTCAGCCCCTCTGTTTCAGCCCCTCTGTTTCAGCCCCTTTCTTTCAGCCCCTCTGTTTCAGACCCTCTTTTTCAGCCCCTCTGTTTCTCGCCCTCTGTTTCTCGCTCTCT
Organism: Stegostoma tigrinum; assembly: GCF_030684315.1. NCBI lineage: Eukaryota > Metazoa > Chordata > Chondrichthyes > Orectolobiformes > Stegostomatidae > Stegostoma > Stegostoma tigrinum. The sequence continues at coordinate 5,345,633 of NW_026728408.1, forward strand.
GTTTCTCGCCCTCTGTTTCTCGCCCTCTGTTTCAGCCCCTCTGTTTCAGCCACTCTGTTTCAGCCCCTCTGTTTCTCGCCCAGTGTTTCTCGCCCTCTGTTTCAGCCCCTCTGTTTCAGCCCCTCTGTTTCAGCCCCTCTGTTTCAGCCCCTCTGTTTCTCGCCCTCTGTTTCTCTCCCTCTGTTTCTCGCTCTCTCTTTCTCGCCCTCTGTTTCTCGCCCTCTGTTTCTCGCCCGCTGTTTCAGCCCCTCTGTTTCAGCCCCTCTGTTTCAGCCCCTCTGTTTCATCCCCTCTGTTTCAGCCCCTCTGTTTCAGCCCCTCTGTTTCTCGCACTCTGTTTCTCGCCCTCTGTTTCTCGCCCTCTGTTTCTCGCTCTCTGTTTCTCGCCCTCTGTTTCTCGCCCTCTGTTTCAGCCCCTCTGTTTCAGCCCCTCTGTTTCAGCCCCTCTGTTTCTCGCCCTCTGTTTCTCGCCCACTGTTTCTCGCCCTCTGTTTCAGCCCCTCTGTTTCAGCCCCTCTGTTTCATCCCCTCTGTTTCAGCCCCTCTGTTTCTCGCCCTCTGTTTCATCCCCTCTGTTTCAGCCCCTCTGTTTCAGCTCCTCTGTTTCAGCCCCTCTGTTTCAGCCCCACTGTTTCTCGCCCTCTGTTTCTCGCCCTCGGTTTCAGCCCCTCTGTTTCTCGCCCTGTGTTTCAGCCCCTCTGTTTCTCGCCCTCTGTTTCAGCCCCTCTGTTTCAGCCCCTAAGTTTCAGCCCCTCTTTTAAAGCCCTTCTGTTTAAGCCCCTCTGTTTCAGCCCCTCTGATTCTCGCCCTCTGTTTCAGCCCCTCTGTTTCTCGCCCTCTGTTTCAGACCCTCTGTTTCAACCACTCAGTATCAGCCCCTCTCTTTCAGCCCCTCTGTTTCTCGCCCTCTGTTTCTCGCCCTCTGTTTCTCGCCCTCTGTTTCTCGCCCACTGTTTCAGCCCCTCTGTTTCAGCCCCTCTGTTTAAGCCCATCTGTTTCAGCCCCTCTGTTTCAGCCCCTCTGTTTCTCGTCCTCTGTTTCAGCCACTCTGTTTCAGTCCCTCTGTTTCAGCCCCTCTGTTTCAGCCCCTCTGTTTCAGCCCCTCTGTTTCTCGCCCTCTGTTTCAGCCCCTCTGTTTCTCGCCCTCTGTTTCCCGCCCTCTGTTTCAGCCCCTCTGTTTCAGCCCCTCTGTATCAGCCCCTCTGTTTCTGCCCCTCTGTTTCTCGCCCTCTGTTTCTCGCCCTCTGTTTCAGCCCCTCTGTTTCAGACCCTCTGTTTCTCGCCCTCTGTTTCAGCACCTCTGTTTCTCGCCCTCTGTTTCAGCCCCTCTGTTTCTCGCCCACTGTTTCAGCCCCTCTGTTTCTCGCCATCTGTTTCAGCCCCTCTGTTTCAGCCCCTCTGTTTCTCGCCCTCTGTTTCAGCCCCTCTGTTTCAGCCCCTCTGTTTCAGCCCCTCTGTTTCAGCCCCTCTGTTTCAGCCCCTCTGTTTCTCGCCTTCTGTTTCTCGCCCTCTGTTTCAGCCCCTCTGTTTCAGCCCCTCTGTTTCAGCCCCTCTGTTTCTCGCCCTCTGTTTCTCGCCCTCTGTTTCTCGCCCTCTGTTTCTCGATCTCTGTTTCTCGCCCTCTGTTTCTCGCTCTCTGTTTCAGCCCCTCTGTTTCAGCCCCTCTGTTTCAGCCCCTCTGTTTCAGCCCCTCTGTTTCTCGCCCTCTGTTTCTCGCCCTCTGTTTCTCGCCCTCTGTTTCTCGCTCTCTGTTTCTTGCCCTCTGTTTCTCGCCCTCTGTTTCAGCCCCTCTGTTAATCGCCCTCTGTTTCAGCTCCTCTGTTTCTCGCCCTCTGTTTGAGCCCCTCTGTTTCAGCCCCTCTGTTTCAGCCCCTCTGTTTCAGCCCCTCTGTTTCAGCCCCTCTGTTTCTCGCCCACTGTTTCTCGCCCTCGGTTTCAGCCCCTCTGTTTCTCGCCCTCTGTTTCAGCCCCTCTGTTTCTCGCCCTCTGTTTCAGCCCCTCTGTTTCAGCCCCTCTGTTTCAGCCCCTCTGTTTCAGCCCTTCTGTTTCAGCCCCTCTGTTTCAGCCCCTCTGTTTCTCACCCTCTGTTTCAGCCCCTCTGTTTCTCGCCCTCTGTTTCAGATCCTCTGTTTCAGCTCCTCAGTATCAGCCCCTCTGTTTCAGCCCCTCTGTTTCTCGCAATCTGTTTCTCGCTCTCTGTTTCTCTCCCACGGTTTCAGCCCCTCTGCTTCAGCCCCTCTGTTTCAGCCCATCTGTTTCAGCCCCACTGTTTCAGCCCCTCTGTTTCAGCCCCTGTGTTTCAGCCCCTCTGTTTCTCGCCCTCTGTTTCTCGCTCTCAGTTTCTCGCCCTCTGTTTCAGCCCATCTGTTGCTCGCCCACTGTTTCAGCCCCTCTGTTTCTCGCCATCTGTTTCAGCCCCTCTGATTCAGCCCCTCTGTTTCTCGCCCTCTGTTTCAGCCCCTCTGTTTCAGCCCCTCTGTTTCAGCCCCTTTGTTTCAGCACCTCTGTTTCTCGCCCTTTGTTTCTCGCCCTCTGTTTCAGCCCCTCTGTTTCTCGCCCTCTGTTTCAGCCCCTCTGTTTCTCGTCCTCTGTTTCAGCCACTGTGTTTCAGTCCCTCTGTTTCAGCCCCTCTGTTTCAGCCCCTCTGTTTCAGCCCCTCTGTTTCTCGCCCTCTGTTTCAGCCCCTCTGTTTCAGCCCCTCTGTATCAGCCCCTCTGTTTCTGCCCCTCTGTTTCTCGCCCTCTGTTTCTCGCCCTCTGTTTCAGCCCCTCTGTTTCAGACCCTCTGTTTCAGCCCCTCTGTTTCAGCCCCTCTGTTTCAGCCCCTCTGTTTCTCGCCCTCTGTTTCTCGCCCTCTGTTTCTCGCTCTCTGTTTCTCGCCCTCTGTTTCTCGCCCTCTGTTTCAGCCCCTCTGTTTCAGCCCATCTGTTTCAGCCCCTCTGTTTCAGCCCCTCTGTTTCTCGATCGCTGTTTCAGCCCCTCTGTTTCTCGCCCTCTGTTTCAGCCCCTCTGTTTCTCGCCCTCTGTTTCTCGCCCTCTGTTTCAGCCCCTCTGTTTCAGCCCCTCTGTTTCAGCCCCTCTGTTTCAGGCCCTCTGTTTCAGCCCCTCTGTTTCAGCCCCTCTGTTTCAGCCCCTTTCTTTCAGCCCCTCTGTTTCAGACCCTCTTTTTCAGCCCCTCTGTTTCTCGCCCTCTGTTTCTCGCCCTCTGTTTCTCGCTCTCTGTTTCTCGCCCTCTGTTTCTCGCCCTCTGTTTCAGCCCCTCTGTTTCAGGCACTCTGTTTCAGCCCCTCTGTTTCTCGCCCAGTGTTTCTCGCCCTCTGTTTCAGCCCCTCTGTTTCAGCCCCTCTGTTTCAGCCCCTCTGTTTCAGCCCCTCTGTTTCTCGCCCTCTGTTTCTCTCCCTCTGTTTCTCGCTCTCTCTTTCTCGCCCTCTGTTTCTCGCCCTCTGTTTCTCGCCCGCTGTTTCAGCCCCTCTGTTTCAGCCCCTCTGTTTCAGCCCCTCTGTTTCATCCCCTCTGTTTCAGCCCCTCTGTTTCAGCCCCTCTGTTTCTCGCACTCTGTTTCTCGCCCTCTGTTTCTCGCCCTCTATTTCTCGCTCTCTGTTTCTCGCCCTCTGTTTCTCGCCCTCTGTTTCAGCCCCTCTGTTTCAGCCCCTCTGTTTCAGCCCCTCTGTTTCTCGCCCTCTGTTTCTCGCCCACTGTTTCTCGCCCTCTGTTTCAGCCCCTCTGTTTCAGCCCCTCTGTTTCATCCCCTCTGTTTCAGCCCCTCTGTTTCTCGCCCTCTGTTTCATCCCCTCTGTTTCAGCCCCTCTGTTTCAGCTCCTCTGTTTCAGCCCCTCTGTTTCAGCCCCACTGTTTCTCGCCCTCTGTTTCTCGCCCTCGGTTTCAGCCCCTCTGTTTCTCGCCCTCTGTTTCAGCCGCTCTGTTTCTCGCCCTCTGTTTCAGCCCCTCTGTTTCAGCCCCTCTGTTTCAGCCCCTCTGTTTCAGCCCTTCTGTTTCAGCCCCTCTGTTTCAGCCCCTCTGTTTCTCACCCTCTGTTTCAGCCCCTCTGTTTCTCGCCCTCTGTTTCAGATCCTCTGTTTCAGCTCCTCAGTATCAGCCCCTCTGTTTCAGCCCCTCTGTTTCTCGCAATCTGTTTCTCGCTCTCTGTTTCTCTCCCACGGTTTCAGCCCCTCTGCTTCAGCCCCTCTGTTTCAGCCCATCTGTTTCAGCCCCACTGTTTCAGCCCCTCTGTTTCAGCCCCTGTGTTTCAGCCCCTCTGTTTCTCGCCCTCTGTTTCTCGCTCTCAGTTTCTCGCCCTCTGTTTCAGCCCATCTGTTGCTCGCCCACTGTTTCAGCCCCTCTGTTTCTCGCCATCTGTTTCAGCCCCTCTGATTCAGCCCCTCTGTTTCTCGCCCTCTGTTTCAGCCCCTCTGTTTCAGCCCCTCTGTTTCAGCCCCTTTGTTTCAGCACCTCTGTTTCTCGCCCTTTGTTTCTCGCCCTCTGTTTCAGCCCCTCTGTTTCTCGCCCTCTGTTTCAGCCCCTCTGTTTCTCGTCCTCTGTTTCAGCCACTCTGTTTCAGTCCCTCTGTTTCAGCCCCTCTGTTTCAGCCCCTCTGTTTCAGCCCCTCTGTTTCTCGCCCTCTGTTTCAGCCCCTCTGTTTCAGCCCCTCTGTATCAGCCCCTCTGTTTCTGCCCCTCTGTTTCTCGCCCTCTGTTTCTCGCCCTCTGTTTCAGCCCCTCTGTTTCAGACCCTCTGTTTCAGCCCCTCTGTTTCAGCCCCTCTGTTTCAGCCCCTCTGTTTCTCGCCCTCTGTTTCTCGCCCTCTGTTTCTCGCTCTCTGTTTCTCGCCCTCTGTTTCTCGCCCTCTGTTTCAGCCCCTCTGTTTCAGCCCATCTGTTTCAGCCCCTCTGTTTCAGCCCCTCTGTTTCTCGATCGCTGTTTCAGCCCCTCTGTTTCTCGCCCTCTGTTTCAGCCCCTCTGTTTCTCGCCCTCTGTTTCTCGCCCTCTGTTTCAGCCCCTCTGTTTCAGCCCCTCTGTTTCAGCCCCTCTGTTTCAGGCCCTCTGTTTCAGCCCCTCTGTTTCAGCCCCTCTGTTTCAGCCCCTTTCTTTCAGCCCCTCTGTTTCAGACCCTCTTTTTCAGCCCCTCTGTTTCTCGCCCTCTGTTTCTCGCTCTCTGTTTCTCGCCCTCTGTTTCTCGCCCTCTGTTTCAGCCCCTCTGTTTCAGCCACTCTGTTTCAGCCCCTCTGTTTCTCGCCCAGTGTTTCTCGCCCTCTGTTTCAGCCCCTCTGTTTCAGCCCCTCTGTTTCAGCCCCTCTGTTTCAGCCCCTCTGTTTCTCGCCCTCTGTTTCTCTCCCTCTGTTTCTCGCTCTCTCTTTCTCGCCCTCTGTTTCTCGCCCTCTGTTTCTCGCCCGCTGTTTCAGCCCCTCTGTTTCAGCCCCTCTGTTTCAGCCCCTCTGTTTCATCCCCTCTGTTTCAGCCCCTCTGTTTCAGCCCCTCTGTTTCTCGCACTCTGTTTCTCGCCCTCTGTTTCTCGCCCTCTGTTTCTCGCTCTCTGTTTCTCGCCCTCTGTTTCTCGCCCTCTGTTTCAGCCCCTCTGTTTCAGCCCCTCTGTTTCAGCCCCTGTGTTTCTCGCCCTCTGTTTCTCGCCCACTGTTTCTCGCCCTCTGTTTCAGCCCCTCTGTTTCAGCCCCTCTGTTTCATCCCCTCTGTTTCAGCCCCTCTGTTTCTCGCCCTCTGTTTCATCCCCTCTGTTTCAGCCCCTCTGTTTCAGCTCCTCTGTTTCAGCCCCTCTGTTTCAGCCCCACTGTTTCTCGCCCTCTGTTTCTCGCCCTCGGTTTCAGCCCCTCTGTTTCTCGCCCTGTGTTTCAGCCCCTCTGTTTCTCGCCCTCTGTTTCAGCCCCTCTGTTTCAGCCCCTAAGTTTCAGCCCCTCTTTTAAAGCCCTTCTGTTTAAGCCCCTCTGTTTCAGCCCCTCTGATTCTCGCCCTCTGTTTCAGCCCCTCTGTTTCTCGCCCTCTGTTTCAGACCCTCTGTTTCAACCCCTCAGTATCAGCCCCTCTCTTTCAGCCCCTCTGTTTCTCGCCCTCTGTTTCTCGCCCTCTGTTTCTCGCCCTCTGTTTCTCGCCCACTGTTTCAGCCCCTCTGTTTCAGCCCCTCTGTTTAAGCCCATCTGTTTCAGCCCCTCTGTTTCAGCCCCTCTGTTTCAGCCCCTCTGTTTCAGCCCCACTGCTTCTCGCCCTCTGTTTCTCTTTCTCTGTTTCTCGCCCTCTGTTTCAGCCCCTCTGTTTCTCGCCCACTGTTTCAGCCCCTCTGTTTCTAGCCATCTGTTTCAGCCCCTCTGTTTAAGCCCCTCTGTTTCTCGCCCTCTGTTTCAGCCCCTCTGTTTCAGCCCCTCTGTTTCAGCCCCTCTGTTTCAGCCCCTCTGTTTCAGCCCCTCTGTTTCTCTCCCTCTGTTTCTCGCCCTCTGTTTCAGCCCCTCTGTTTCAGCCCCTCTGTTTCAGCCCCTCTGTTTCTCGCCCTCTGTTTCTCGCCCTCTGTTTCTCGCCCTCTGTTTCTCGATCTCTGTTTCTCGCCCTCTGTTTCTCGCTCTCTGTTTCAGCCCCTCTGTTTCAGCCCCTCTGTTTCAGCCCCTCTGTTAGGGCCCCTCTGTTTCAGCCCCTCTGTTACAGCCCCTCTGTTTCTCGCCCTCTGTTTCTCGCCCTCTGTTTCTCGCTCTCTGTTTCTCGCCCTCTGTTTCTCGCCCTCTGTTTCAGCCCCTCTGTTTCAGCCCCTCTGTTTCAGCCCCTCTGTTTTTCGCCCTCTGTTTCTCGCCCACTGTTTCTCGCCCTCTTTTTGAGCCGCTCTGTTTCAGCCCCTCTGTTTCAGCCCCTCTGTTTCAGCCCCTCTGTTTCTCGCCCTCTGTTTCTCGCCCTCTGTTTCTTGCCCTCTGTTTCTAGCTCTCTGTTTCTCGCCCTCTGTTTCTCGCCCTCTGTTTCAGCCCCTCTGTTTCAGCCCCTCTGTTTCAGCCCATCTGTTTCTCGCCCTCTGTTTCAGCCCCTCTGTTTCTCGCCCTCTGTTTCTCGCCCACTGTTTCTCGCCCTCTGTTTCAGCCCCCCTGTTCAGCCCCTCTGTTTCAGCCCCTCTGTTTCTCGCCCTCTGTTTCTCGCCCACTGTTTCTCGCCCTCTGTTTCAGCCCCTCTGTTTCAGCCCCTCTGTTTCAGCCCCTCTGTTTCTCGCCCTCTGTTTCTCGCCGTCTGTTTCTTGCCCTCTGTTTCTCGCTCTCTGTTTCTCGCCCTCTGTTTCTCGCCCTCTGTTTCAGCCCCTCTGTTTCTGCCCCTCAGTTCCAGGCCCTCTGTTTCTCGCCCTCAGGTTCAGCCCCTCTGTTTCAGCCCCTTTGTTTCAGCCCCTCTGTTTCTGCCCCTCTGTTTCTCGCCCACTGTTTCTCGCCCTCTGTTTCAGCCCCTCTGTTTCAGCCCCTCTGTTTCAGCCCCTCTGTTTCAGCCCCTCTGTTTCAGCCCCTCTGTTTCTCGCCCTCTATTTCTCGCCCTCTGTTTCTCGCCCTCTGTTTCTCGCCCTCTGTTACAGCCCCTCTGTTTAAGCCCCTCTGTTTCTCGCCCTCTGTTTCTCGCCCTCTGATTCAGCCCCTCTGTTTCAGCCCCTCAGTTTCAGCCCCTCTGTTTCTCCCCCTCTGTTTCAGCACCTCTGTTTCTCGCCCTCTCTTTCAGCCCCTCTCTTTCTCGCCCACTGTTGCAGACCCTCTGTTTCAGCCCCGCTGTTTCAGCCCCTCTGTATCTCGCCCTCTGTTTCAGCCCCTCTGTTTCAGCCCCTCTGTTTCTGCACCTCTGTTTCAGCCCCTCTGTTTCTCGCCATCTGTTTCAGCCCCTCTGTTTCAGCCCCTCTGTTTCTCGCCCTCTGTTTCAGCCCCTCTGTTTCAGCCCCTCTGATTCAGCCCCTCTGTTTCAGCACCTCTGTTTCTCGCCAATTGTTTCTCGCCCTCTGTTTCAGCCCCTCTGATTCTCGCCCTCTGTTTCAGCCCCTCTGTTTCTCGCCCTCTGTTTCAGCCCCTCTGTTTCAGTCCCTCTGTTTCAGCCCCTCTGTTTCAGCCCCTCTGTTTCAGCCCCTCTGTTTAACGCCCTCTGTTTCAGCCCCTCTGTTTCAGCCCCTCTGTTTCTCGCCCTCTGTTTCAGCCCCTCTGTTTCAGCCCCACTGTATCAGCCCCTCTGTTTCAGCCCCTCTGTTTCTCGCCCTCTGTTTCTCGCCCTCTGTTTCAGCCCCTCTGTTTCAGCCCCTCTATTTCAGCCCCTCTGTTTCAGCCCCTCAGTTTCTCGCTCTCTGTTTCTCGCCCTCTGTATCTCGCCCTCTGTTTCAGCCCCTCTGTTTCAGCCCCTCTGTTTCAGCCCCTCTGTTTCTCGCCCTCTGTTTCTTTCCCTCTGTTTCTCTTCCTCTTTTTGAACCCCTCTGTTTCAGTCCCTCTGTTTCAGCCCCTCTGTTTCAGCCCCTCTGTTTCAGCCCCTCTGTTTCTCGCCCTCTGTTTCAGCCCCTCTGTTTCAGCCCCTCTGTTTCTCGCCCTCAGTTTCAGCCCCTCTGTTTCAGCCCCTCTGTTTCAGCCACTCTGTTTCAGCCCCTCTGTTTCTCGCCCTCCGTTTCTCGCCCTCTGTTTCAGCCCCTCTGTTTCAGCCCCTCTGTTTCAGCCCCTCTGTTTCTCGCCCTCTGTTTCTCGCCCTCTGTTTCTCGCCCTCTGTTTCGCGCTCTCTGTTTCTCGCCCTCTGTTTCTCGCCCTCTGTTTCAGCCCCTCTGTTTCAGCCCCTCTGTTTCAGCCCCTCTGTTTCAGCCCCTCTGTTTCAGCCCCTCTGTTTTATCGCCCTCTGTTTCTCGCCCTCTGTTTCTCGCACTCTGTTTCTCGCTCTCTGTTTCTCGCCCTCTGTTTCTCGCCCTCTGTTTCAGCCCCTCTGTTTCAGCCCCTCTGTTCAAGCCCCTCTGTTTCTCGCCCTCTGTTTCTCGCCCACTGTTTCTCGCCCTCTGTTTCTGCCCCTCTGTTTCAGCCCCTCTGTTTCAGTCCCTCTGTTTCAGCCCCTCTGTTTCTCGCCCTCTGTTTCTCGCCCTCTGTTTCTTGCCCTCTTTTTCTCGCTCTCTGTTTCTCGCCCTCTGTTTATCGCCCTCTGTTTCAGCCCCTCTGTTTCAGCCCCTCTGTTTCAGCCCCTCTGTTTGTCGCCCTCTGTTTCTCGCCCTCTGTTTCACGCCCTCAGTTTCAGCCCCTCTGTTTCAGCCCCTTTGTTTCAGCCCCTCTGTTTCAGCCCCTCTGTTTCTCGCCCACTGTTTCTCGCCCTCTGTTTCAGCCCCTCTGTTTCAGCCCCTCTGTTTCAGCCCCTCTGTTTCAGCCCCTCTGTTTCAGCCACTCTGTTTCAGCCCCTCTGTTTCTCGCCCTCTGTTTCTCGCCCTCTGTTTCTCGCCCTCTGTTTCTCGCCCTCTGTTTCAGCCCCTCTGTTTCAGCCCCTCTGTTTCAGCCCCTCTGTTTCTCGCCCTCTGTTTCTCGCCCTCTGTTTCAGACCCTCTGTTTCAGCCCCTCAGTTCCAGCCCCTCTGTTTCTCGCCCTCTGTTTCAGCACCTCTGTTTCTCGCCCTCTCTTTCAGCCCCTCTCTTTCTCGCCCTCTGTTGCAGACCCTCTGTTTCAGCCCCTCTGTTTCAGCCCCTCTGTTTCAGCCCCTCTGTTTCTCGCCCTCTGTTTCAGCCCCTCTGTTTCTCGCCCTCTGTTTCCGCCCCTCTGTTTCTCGCACTGTGTTGCAGCCCCTCTGTTTCATCCCCTCTGTTTCAGCCCCGCTGTTTCAGCCCCTCTGTTTCAGATACTCTGTTTCTCGCCCTCTGTTTGAGCCCCTCTGTTTCAGCCCCTCTTTTTCAGCCCCTCTGTTTCAGCCCCACTGTTTCAGCCCCTCTGTTTCTCGCCCACTGTTTCTCGCCCTCGGTTTCAGCCCCTCTGTTTCTCGCCCTCTGTTTCAGCCCCTCTGTTTCTCGCCCTCTGTTTCAGCCCCTCTGTTTCAGCCCCTCTGTTTCAGCCCCTCTGTTTCAGCCCTTCTGTTTCAGCCCCTCTGTTTCAGCCCCTTTGTTTCTCACCCTCTGTTTCAGCCCCTCTGTTTCTCGCCCTCTGTTTCAGACCCTCTGTTTCAGCCCCTCAGTATCAGCCCCTCTGTTCCAGCCCCTCTGTTTCTCGCCCTCTGTTTCTCGCCCTCTGTTTCTCGCCCACGGTTTCAGCCCCTCTGTTTCAGCCCCTCTGTTTCAGCCCATCTGTTTCAGCCCCACTGTTTCAGACCCTCTGTTTCAGCCCCTGTGTTTCAGCCCCTCTGTTTCTCGCCCTCTGTTTCTCGCTCTCTGTTTCTCGCCCTCTGTTTCAGCCCCTCTGTTGCTCGCCCACTGTTTCAGCCCCTCTGTTTCTCGCCATCTGTTTCAGCCCCTCTGTTTCAGCCCCTCTGTTTCTCGCCCTCTGTTTCAGCCCCTCTGTTTCAGCCCCTCTGTTTCGGAACCTCTGTTTCTCGCCCTTTGTTTCTCGCCCTCTGTTTCAGCCCCTCTGTTTCTCGCCCTCTGTTTCAGCCCCTCTGTTTCTCGTCCTCTGTTTCAGCCCCTCTGTTTCAGCCCCTCTGTTTGAGCCCCTCTGTTTCAGCCCCTCTGTTTCAGCCCCTCTGTTTCAGGCCCACTGTTTCAGCCCCTCTGTTTCTCGCCATCTGTTTCAGCCCCACTGTTTCAGCCCCTCTGTTTCTCGCCCTCTGTTTCAGCCCCTCTGTTTCAGCCCCTCTGTTTCAGCCCCTCTTTTTCAGCCCCTCTGTTTCACGCCCTCTGTTTCTCGCCCTCTGTTTCTCGCTCTCTGTTTCTCGCCCTCTGTTTCTCGCCCTCTGTTTCACCCCCTCTGTTTCAGCCACTCTGTTTCAGCTCCTCTGTTTCTCGCCCTCTGTTTCTCGCCCACTGTTTCTCGCCCTCTGTTTCAGCCCCTCTGTTTCAGCCCCTCTGTTTCAGCCCCTCTGTTTCAGCCCCTCTGTTTCTCGCCCTCTGTTTCTCTCCCTCTGTTTCTCGCTCTCTCTTTCTCGCCCTCTGTTTCTCGCCCTCTGTTTCAGCCCCTCTGTTTCAGCCCCTCTGTTTCAGCCCCTCTGTTTCTCGCCCTCTGTTTCACGCCCTCAGTTTCTCGCCCTCTGTTTCAGCCCCTCTGTTTCAGCCCCTCTGTTTCAGCCCCTCTGTTTCTCGCCCTCTGTTTCTCGCCCTCTGTTTCTTGCTCTCTGTTTCTCGCCCTCTGTTTCTCGCCCTCTGTTTCAGCCCCTCTGTTTCAGCTCCTCTGTTCCTCGCTCACTGTTTCTCGCCCTCTGTTTCAGCCCCTCTGTTTCTCGCCCACTGTTTCTCGCCCTCTGTTTCATCCCCTCTGTTTCAGCCCCTCTGTTTCAGCCCCTCTGTTTCTCGCCCTGTGTTTCAGCCCCTCTGTTTCAGCCCCTCTTTTTCAGCCCCTCTGTTTCAGCCCCTCTGTTTCTCGCCCTCTGTTTCATCCCCTCTGTTTCAGCCCCTCTGTTTCTAGCCCTCTGTTTCTCGCCCTCTGTTTCTCGCCCTCTGTTTCTCGCTCATTGTTTCTCGCCCTCTGTTTCTCGCCCTCTGTTTCAGCCCCTCTGTTTCAGCCCCTCTGTTTCAGCCCCTCTTTTAAAGCCCTTCTGTTTAAGCCCCTATGTTTCAGCCCCTCTGTTTCTCGCCCTCTGTTTCAGCCCCTCTGTTTCTCGCCCTCTGTTTCAGACCCTCTATTTCAGCCCCTCAGTATCAGCCCCTCACTTTCAGCCCCTCAGTTTCTCGCCCTCTGTTTCTCGACCTCTGTTTCTCGCCCTCTGTTTCTCGCCCACTGTTTCAGTCCCTCTGTTTCAGCCCCTCTGTTTCAGCCCATCTGTTTCAGTCCCTCTGTTTCAGCCCCTCTGTTTCAGCCCCTCTGTTTCAGCCCCTCTGTTTCTCGCCCTCTGTTTCAGCCCCTCTGTTTCTCGCCCTCTGTTTCAGCCCCTCTGTTTCCCTCCCACTGTTTCAGCCCCTCTGTTTCTCGCCATCTGTTTCAGCCCCTCTGTTTCAGCCCCTCTGTTTCTCGCCCTCTGTTTCAGCTCCTCTGTTTCAGCCCCTCTGTTTCAGCCCCTCTGTTTCAGCCCCTCTGTTTCAGCCCCTCTGTTTCTCGCCTTCTGTTTCTCGCCCTCTGTTTCAGCCCCTCTGTTTCAGCCCCTCTGTTTCAGCCCCTCTGTTTCTCGCCCTCTGTTTCTCGCCCTCTGTTTCTCGCCCTCTGTTTCTCGATCTCTGTTTCTCGCCCTCTGTTTCTCGCTCTCTGTTTCAGCCCCTCTGTTTCAGCCCCTCTGTTTCAGCCCCTCTGTTTCAGCCCCTCTGTTTCAGCCCCTCTGTTTCTCGCCCTCTGTTTCTCGCCCTCTGTTTCTCGCCCTCTGTTTCTCGCTCTCTGTTTCTCGCCCTCTGTTTCTCGCCCTCTGTTTCAGCCCCTCTGTTTATCGCCCTCTGTTTCAGCTCCTCTGTTTCTCGCCCTCTGTTTGAGCCCCTCAGTTTCAGCCCCTCTGTTTCAGCCCCTCAGTTTCAGCCCCTCTGTTTCAGCCCCTCTGTTTCTCGCCCACTGTTTCTCGCCCTCGGTTTCAGCCCCTCTGTTTCTCGCCCTCTGTTTCAGCCCCTCTGTTTCTCGCCCTCTGTTTCAGCCCCTCTGTTTCAGCCCCTCTGTTTCAGCCCCTCTGTTTCAGCCCTTCTGTTTCAGCCCCTCTGTTTCAGCCCCTCTGTTTCTCACCCTCTGTTTCAGCCCCTCTGTTTCTCGCCCTCTGTTTCAGACCCTCTGTTTCAGCTCCTCAGTATCAGCCCCTCTGTTTCAGCCCCTCTGTTTCTCGCCCTCTGTTTCTCGCCCTCTGTTTCTCGCCCACTGTTTCAGCCCCTCTGTTTCAGCCCCTCTGTTTCAGCCCATCTGTTTCAGCCCCACTGTTTCAGCCCCTCTGTTTCAGCCCCTGTGTTTCAGCCCCTCTGTTTCTCGCCCTCTGTTTCTCGCTCTCAGTTTCTCGCCCTCTGTTTCAGCCCATCTGTTGCTCGCCCACTGTTTCAGCCCCTCTGTTTCTCGCCATCTGTTTGAGCCCCTCTGATTCAGCCCCTCTGTTTCTCGCCCTCTGTTTCAGCCCCTCTGTTTCAGCCCCTCTGTTTCAGCCCCTCTGTTTCAGCACCTCTGTTTCTCGCCCTTTGTTTCTCGCCCTCTGTTTCAGCCCCTCTGTTTCTCGCCCTCTGTTTCAGCCCCTCTGTTTCTCGTCCTCTGTTTCAGCCCCTCTGTTTCAGTCCCTCTGTTTCAGCCCCTCTGTTTCAGCCCCTCTGTTTCAGCCCCTCTGTTTAACGCCCTCTGTTTCAGCCCCTCTGTTTCAGCCCCTCTGTTTCCCGCCCTCTGTTTCAGCCCCTCTGTTTCAGCGCCTCTGTATCAGCCCCTCTGTTTCTGCCCCTCTGTTTCTCGCCCTCTGTTTCTCGCCCTCTGTTTCAGCCCCTCTGTTTCAGACCCTCTGTTTCAGCCCCTCTGTTTCAGCCCCTCTGTTTCAGCCCCTCTGTTTCTCGCCCTCTGTTTCTCGCCCTCTGTTTCAGCCCCTCTGTTTCAGCCCATCTGTTTCAGCCCCTCTGTTTCAGCCCCTCTGTTTCTCGATCGCTGTTTCAGCCCCTCTGTTTCTCGCCCTCTGTTTCAGCCCCTCTGTTTCTCGCCCTCTGTTTCTCGCCCTCTGTTTCAGCCCCTCTGTTTCAGCCCCTCTGTTTCAGCCCCTCTGTTTCAGGCCCTCTGTTTCAGCCCGTCTGTTTCAGCCCCTCTGTTTCAGCCCCTCTGTTTCAGCCCCTCTGTTTCAGACCCTCTTTTTCAGCCCCTCTGTTTCTCGCCCTCTGTTTCTCGCCCTCTGTTTCTCGCTCTCTGTTTCTCGCCCTCTGTTTCTCGCCCTCTGTGTCAGCCCCTCTGTTTCAGCCACTCTGTTTCAGCCCCTCTGTTTCTCGCCCACTGTTTCTCGCCCTCTGTTTCAGCCCCTCTGTTTCAGCCCCTCTGTTTCAGCCCCTCTGTTTCAGCCCCTCTGTTTCTCGCCCTCTGTTTCTCTCCCTCTGTTTCTCGCTCTCTCTTTCTCGCCCTCTGTTTCTCGCCCTCTGTTTCTCGCCCTCTGTTTCATCCCCTCTGTTTCAGCCACTCTGTTTCAGCCCTTCTGTTTCTCGCCCTCTGTTTCAGCTCCTCTGTTCCATGCTCACTGTTTCTCGCCCTCTGTTTCAGCCCCTCTGTTTGTCGCCCACTGTTTCAGCCCCTCTGTTTCTCGCCATCTGTTTCAGCCCCTCTGTTTCAGCCCCTCTCTTTCTCGCCCTTTGTTTCTCGCCCTCTGTTTCAGCCCCTCTGTTTCTCGCCCTCTGTTTCAGCCCCTCTGTTTCAGTCCCTCTGTTTCAGCCCCTCTGTTTCAGCCCCTCTGTTTCTCGCCCTCTGTTTCAGCCCCTCTGTTTCTCGCCCTCTGTTTCAGCCCCTCTGTTTCTCGCCCACTGTTTCAGCCCCTCTGTTTCTCACCATCTGTTTCAGCCCCTCTGTTTCAGCCCCTCTGTTTCTCGCCCTCTGTTTCAGCCCCCCTGTTTCAGCCCCTCTGTTTCAGCCCCTCTGTTTCAGCCCCTCTGTTTCAGCCCCTCTGTTTCTCGCCTTCTGTTTCTCGCCCTCTGTTTCAGCCCCTCTGTTTCAGCCCCTCTGTTTCAGCCCCTCTGTTTCTCGCCCTCTGTTTCTCGCCCTCTGTTTCTCGCCCTCTGTTTCTCGATCTCTGTTTCTCGCCCTCTGTTTCTCGCTCTCTGTTTCAGCCCCTCTGTTTCAGCCCCTGTGTTTCAGCCCCTCTGTTTCAGCCCCTCTGTTTCAGCCCCTCTGTTTCTCGCCCTCTGTTTCTCGCCCTCTGTTTCTCGCCCTCTGTTTCTCGCTCTCTGTTTCTTGCCCTCTGTTTCTCGCCCTCTGTTTCAGCCCCTCTGTTAATCGCCCTCTGTTTCAGCTCCTCTGTTTCTCGCCCTCTGTTTGAGCCCCTCTGTTTCAGCCCCTCTGTTTCAGCCCCTCTGTTTCAGCCCCTCTGTTTCAGCCCCTCTGTTTCTCGCCCACTGTTTCTCGCCCTCGGTTTCAGCCCCTCTGTTTCTCGCCCTCTGTTTCAGCCCCTCTGTTTCTCGCCCTCTGTTTCAGCCCCTCTGTTTCAGCCCCTCTGTTTCTCACCCTCTGTTGCAGCCCCTCTGTTTCTCGCCCTCTGTTTCAGATCCTCTGTTTCAGCTCCTCAGTATCAGCCCCTCTGTTTCAGCCCCTCTGTTTCTCGCAATCTGTTTCTCGCTCTCTGTTTCTCTCCCACGGTTTCAGCCCCTCTGCTTCAGCCCCTCTGTTTCAGCCCATCTGTTTCAGCCCCACTGTTTCAGCCCCTCTGTTTCAGCCCCTGTGTTTCAGCCCCTCTGTTTCTCGCCCTCTGTTTCTCGCTCTCAGTTTCTCGCCCTCTGTTTCAGCCCATCTGTTGCTCGCCCACTGTTTCAGCCCCTCTGTTTCTCGCCATCTGTTTCAGCCCCTCTGATTCAGCCCCTCTGTTTCTCGCCCTCTGTTTCAGCCCCTCTGTTTCAGCCCCTCTGTTTCAGCTCCTCTGTTTCAGCACCTCTGTTTCTCGCCCTTTGTTTCTCGCCCTCTGTTTCAGCCCCTCTGTTTCTCGCCCTCTGTTTCAGCCCCTCTGTTTCTCGTCCTCTGTTTCAGCCACTCTGTTTCAGTCCCTCTGTTTCAGCCCCTCTGTTACAGCCCCTCTGTTTCAGCCCCTCTGTTTCTCGCCCTCTGTTTCAGCCCCTCTGTTTCTCGCCCTCTGTTTCCCGCCCTCTGTTTCAGCCCCTCTGTTTCAGCCCCTCTGTATCAGCCCCTCTGTTTCTGCGCCTCTGTTTCTCGCCCTCTGTTTCTCGCCCTCTGTTTCAGCCCCTCTGTTTCAGACCCTCTGTTTCTCGCCCTCTGTTTCAGCACCTCTGTTTCTCGCCCTCTGTTTCAGCCCCTCTGTTTCTCGCCCACTGTTTCATCCCCTCTGTTTCTCGCCATCTGTTTCAGCCCCTCTGTTTCAGCCCCTCTGTTTCTCGCCCTCTGTTTCAGCCCCTCTGTTTCAGCCCCTCTGTTTCAGCCCCTCTGTTTCAGCCCCTCTGTTTCTCGCCTTCTGTTTCTCGCCCTCTGTTTCAGCCCCTCTGTTTCAGCCCCTCTGTTTCAGCCCCTCTGTTTCTCGCCCTCTGTTTCTCGCCCTCTGTTTCTCGCTCTCTGTTTCTCGATCTCTGTTTCTCGCCCTCTGTTTCTCGCTCACTGTTTCAGCCCCTCTGTTTCAGCCCCTCTGTTTCAGCCCCTCTGTTTCAGCCCCTCTGTTTCAGCCCCTCTGTTTCTCGCCCTCTGTTTCTCGCCCTCTGTTTCTCGCCCTCTGTTTCTCGCTCTCTGTTTCTTGCCCTCTGTTTCTCGCCCTCTGTTTCAGCCCCTCTGTTAATCGCCCTCTGTTTCAGCTCCTCTGTTTCTCGCCCTCTGTTTGAGCCCCTCTGTTTCAGCCCCTCTGTTTCAGCCCCTCTGTTTCAGCCCCTCTGTTTCAGCCCCTCTGTTTCTCGCCCACTGTTTCTCGCCCTCGATTTCAGCCCCTCTGTTTCTCGCCCTCTGTTTCAGCCCCTCTGTTTCTCGCCCTCTGTTTCAGCCCCTCTGTTTCAGCCCCTCTGTTTCAGCCCCTCTGTTTCAGCCCTTCTGTTTCAGCCCCTCTGTTTCAGCCCCTCTGTTTCTCACCCTCTGTTTCAGCCCCTCTGTTTCTCGCCCTCTGTTTCAGATCCTCTGTTTCAGCTCCTCAGTATCAGCCCCTTTGTTTCAGCCCCTCTGTTTCTCGCAATCTGTTTCTCGCTCTCTGTTTCTCTCCCACGGTTTCAGCCCCTCTGCTTCAGCCCCTCTGTTTCAGCCCATCTGTTTCAGCCCCACTGTTTCAGCCCCTCTGTTTCAGCCCCTGTGTTTCAGCCCCTCTGTTTCTCGCCCTCTGTTTCTCGCTCTCAGTTTCTCGCCCTCTGTTTCAGCCCATCTGTTGCTCGCCCACTGTTTCAGCCCCTCTGTTTCTCGCCATCTGTTTCAGCCCCTCTGATTCAGCCCCTCTGTTTCTCGCCCTCTGTTTCAGCCCCTCTGTTTCAGCCCCTCTGTTTCAGCCCCTTTGTTTCAGCACCTCTGTTTCTCGCCCTTTGTTTCTCGCCCTCTGTTTCAGCCCCTCTGTTTCTCGCCCTCTGTTTCAGCCCCTCTGTTTCTCGTCCTCTGTTTCAGCCACTCTGTTTCAGTCCCTCTGTTTCAGCCCCTCTGTTTCAGCCCCTCTGTTTCAGCCCCTCTGTTTCTCGCCCTCTGTTTCAGCCCCTCTGTTTCAGCCCCTCTGTATCAGCCCCTCTGTTTCTGCCCCTCTGTTTCTCGCCCTCTGTTTCTCGCCCTCTGTTTCAGCCCCTCTGTTTCAGACCCTCTGTTTCAGCCCCTCTGTTTCAGCCCCTCTGTTTCAGCCCCTCTGTTTCTCGCCTACTGTTTCTCGCCCTCTGTTTCTCGCTCTCTGTTTCTCGCCCTCTGTTTCTCGCCCTCTGTTTCAGCCCCTCTGTTTCAGCCCATCTGTTTCAGCTCCTCTGTTTCAGCCCCTCTGTTTCTCGATCGCTGTTTCAGCCCCTCTGTTTCTCGCCCTCTGTTTCATCCCCTCTGTTTCTCGCCCTCTGTTTCTCGCCCTCTGTTTCAGCCCCTCTGTTTCAGCCCCTCTGTTTCAGCCCCTCTGTTTCAGGCCCTCTGTTTCAGCCCCTCTGTTTCAGCCCCTCTGTTTCAGCCCCTTTCTTTCAGCCCCTCTGTTTCAGACCCTCTTTTTCAGCCCCTCTGTTTCTCGCCCTCTGTTTCTCGCCCTCTGTTTCTCGCTCTCTGTTTCTCGCCCTCTGTTTCTCGCCCTCTGTTTCAGCCCCTCTGTTTCAGCCACTCTGTTTCAGCCCCTCTGTTTCTCGCCCAGTGTTTCTCGCCCTCTGTTTCAGCCCCTCTGTTTCAGCCCCTCTGTTTCAGCCCCTCTGTTTCAGCCCCTCTGTTTCTCGCCCTCTGTTTCTCTCCCTCTGTTTCTCGCTCTCTCTTTCTCGCTCTCTGTTTCTCGCCCTCTGTTTCTCGCCCTCTGTTTCAGCCCCTCTGTTTCAGCCCCTCTGTTTCAGCCCTTCTGTTTCTCGCCCTCTGTTTCTCGCCCTCTGTTTCTTGCTCTCTGTTTCTCGTTCACTGTTTCTCGCCCTCTGTTTCAGCCCCTCTGTTCCAGCTCCTCTGTTCCATGCTCACTGTTTCTCGCCCTCTGTTTCAGCCCCTCTGTTTCTCGCCCACTGTTTCAGCCCCTCTGTTTCTCGCCATCTGTTTCAGCCCCTCTGTTTCAGCCCCTCTGTTTCTCGCCCTTTGTTTCTCGCCCTCTGTTGCAGCCCCTCTGTTTCTCGCCCTCTGTTTCAGCCCCTCTGTTTCAGTCCCTCTGTTTCAGCCCCTCTGTTTCCACCCCTCTGTTTCAGCCCCTCTGTTTCAGCCCCTCTGTTTCAGCCCCTCTGTTTCTTGCCCTCTGTTTCAGCCCCTCTGTTTCAGCCCCTCTGTTTCAGCCACTCTGTTTCAGCCCCTCTGTTTCTCGCCCTCTGTTTCTCGCCCTCTGTATCTCGGCCTGTGTTTCAGCCCCTCTGTTTCAGCCCCTCTGTTTCTCGCCCTCTGTTTCTCGCCCTCTGTTTCTCGCCCTCTGTTTCTCGCCCTCTGTTTCTCGCTCTTTGTTTCTCGCCCTCTGTTTCTCGCCCTCTGTTTCAGCCCCTCTGTTTCAGCCCCTCTGTTTCAGCCCCTCTGTTTCATCCCCTCTGTTTCAGCCCCTCTGTTTCAGCCCCTCTGTTTCTCGCCCTCTGTTTCTCGCCCTCTGTTTCTGGCCCTCTGTTTCTCGCTCTCTGTTTCTCGCCCTCTGTTTCTCGCCCTCTGTTTCAGCCCCTCTGTTTCAGCCCCTCTGTTTCAGCCCCTCTGTTTCTCGCCCTCTGTTTCTCGCCCTCTGTTTCTCGCCCTCTGTTTCAGCCCCTCTGTTTCAGCCCCTCTGTTTCAGCCCCTCTGTTACTCGCCCTCTGTTTCTCGCCCTCTGTTTCTTGCTCTCTGTTTCTCGCCCTCTGTTTCTCGCCCTCTGTTTCAGCCCCTCTGTTTCAGCTCCTCTGTTCCTCGCTCTCTGTTTCTCGCCCTCTGTTTTAGCCCCTCTGTTTCTCGCCCACTGTTTCAGCCCCTCTGTTTCTCGCCATCTGTTTCAGCCCCACTGTTTCAGACCCTCTGTTTCTCGCCCTCTGTTTCAGCCCCTCTGTTTCAGCCCCTCTGTTTCAGCCCCTCTGTTTCAGCCCCTCCGTTTCAGCACCTCTGTTTCTCGCCCTTTGTTTCTCGCCCTCTGTTTCAGCCCCTCTGTTTCTCGCCCTCTGTTTCAGCCCCTTTGTTTCAGCCCCTCTGTTTCAGCCCCTCTGTTTCTCGCCCTCTGTTTCTCGCCCTCTGTTTCTCGCCCTCTGTTTCTCGATCTCTGTTTCTCGCCCTCTGTTTCTCGCTCTCTGTTTCAGCCCCTCTGTTTCAGCCCCTCTGTTTCAGCCCCTCTGTTTCAGCCCCTCTGTTTCAGCCCCTCTCTTTCTCGCCCTCTGTTTCTCGCCCTCTGTTTCTCGCCCTCTGTTTCTCGCTCTCTGTTTCTCGCCCACTGTTTCTCGCCCTCTGTTTCAGCCCCTCTGTTAATCGCCCTCTGTTTCAGCTCCTCTGTTTCTCGCCCTCTGTTTCAGCCCCTCTGTTTCAGCCCCTCTGTTTCAGCCCCTCTGTTTCAGCCCCTCTGTTTCAGCCCCTCTGTTTCAGCCCCTCTGTTTTATCGCCCTCTGTTTCTCGCCCTCTGTTTCTCGCACTCTGTTTCTCGCTCTCTGTTTCTCGCCCTCTGTTTCTCGCCCTCTGTTTCAGCCCCTCTGTTTCAGCCCCTCTGTTTCAGCCCCTCTGTTTCTCGCCCTCTGTTTCTCGCCCACTGTTTCTCGCCCTCTGTTTCTGCCCCTCTGTTTCAGCCCCTCTGTTTCAGCCCCTCTGTTTCAGCCCCTCTGTTTCTCGCCCTCTGTTTCTCGCCCTCTGTTTCTTGCCCTCTGTTTCTCGCTCTCTGTTTCTCGCCCTCTGTTTCTCGCCCTCTGTTTCAGCCCCTCTGTTTCAGCCCCTCTGTTTCAGCCCCTCTGTTTGTCGCCCTCTGTTTGTCGCCCTCTGTTTCTCGCCCTCAGTTTCAGCCCCTCTGTTTCAGCCCCTTTGTTTCAGCCCCTCTGTTTCAGCCCCTCTGTTTCTCGCCCACTGTTTCTCGCCCTCAGTTTCAGCCCCTCTGTTTCAGCCCCTCTGTTTCAGCCCCTCTGTTTCAGCCCCTCCGTTTCAGCCACTCTGTTTCAGCCCCTCTGTTTCTCGCCCTCTGTTTCTCGCCCTCTGTTTCTCGCCCTCTGTTTCTCGCCCTCTGTTTCAGCCCCTCTGTTTCAGCCCCTCTGTTTCAGCCCCTCTGTTTCTCGCCCTCTGTTTCTCGCCCTCTGTTTCAGACCCTCTGTTTGAGCCCCTCAGTTCCAGCCCCTCTGTTTCTCGCCCTCTGTTTCAGCACCTCTGTTTCTCGCCCTCTCTTTCAGCCCCTCTCTTTCTCGCCCTCTGTTGCAGACCCTCGGTTTCAGCCCCTCTGTTTCTCGCCCTCTGTTTCAGCCCCTCTGTTTCTCGCCCTCTGTTTCTCGCCCTCTGTTTCAGCCCCTCTGTTTCTCGCCCTCTGTTTCAGCCCCTCTGTTTCTCGCCCACTGTTTCCGCCCCTCTGTTTCTCGCACTCTGTTGCAGCCCCTCTGTTTCACCCCTCTGTTTCAGCCCCTCTGTTTCAGCCCCTCTGTTTCAGCCCCACTGTTTCAGCCCCTCTGTTTCTCGCCCACTGTTTCCCGCCCTCGGTTTCAGCCCCTCTGTTTCTCGCCCTCTGTTTCAGCCCCTCTGTTTCTCGCCCTCTGTTTCAGCCCCTCTGTTTCAGCCCCTCTGTTTCAGCCCCTCTGTTTCAGCCCTTCTGTTTCAGCCCCTCTGTTTCAGCCCCTTTGTTTCTCACCCTCTGTTTCAGCCCCTCTGTTTCTCGCCCTCTGTTTCAGACCCTCTGTTTCAGCCCCTCAGTATCAGCCCCTCTGTTTCAGCCCCTCTGTTTCTCGCCCTCTGTTTCTCGCCCTCTGTTTCTCGCCCACGGTTTCAGCCCCTCTGTTTCAGCCCCTCTGTTTCAGCCCATCTGTTTCAGCCCCACTGTTTCAGACCCTCTGTTTCAGCCCCTGTGTTTCAGCCCCTCTGTTTCTCGCCCTCTGTTTCTCGCTCTCTGTTTCTCGCCCTCTGTTTCAGCCCCTCTGTTGCTCGCCCACTGTTTCAGCCCCTCTGTTTCTCGCCATCTATTTCAGCCCCTCTGTTTCAGCCCCTCTGTTTCTCGCCCTCTGTTTCAGCCCCTCTGTTTCAGCCCCTCTGTTTCAGCCCCTCTTTTTCAGCCCCTCTGTTTCTCGCCCTCTGTTTCTCGCCCTCTGTTTCTCGCTCTCTGTTTCTCACCCTCTGTTTCTCGCCCTCTGTTTCAGCCCCTCTGTTTCAGCCACTCTGTTTCAGCTCCTCTGTTTCTCGCCCTCTGTTTCTCGCCCACTGTTTCTCGCCCTCTGTTTCAGCCCCTCTGTTTCAGCCCCTCTGTTTCAGCCCCTCTGTTTCAGCCCCTCTGTTTCTCGCCCTCTGTTTCTCTCCCTCTGTTTCTCGCTCTCTCTTTCTCGCCCTCTGTTTCACGCCCTCTGTTTCAGCCCCTCTGTTTCAGCCCCTCTGTTTCAGCCCCTCTGTTTCTCGCCCTCTGTTTCTCGCCCTCAGTTTCTCGCCCTCTGTTTCAGCCCCTCTGTTTCAGCCCCTCTGTTTCAGCCCCTCTGTTTCTCGCCCTCTGTTTCTCGCCCTCTGTTTCTCGCCCTCTGTTTCAGCCCCTCTGTTTCAGCTCCTCTGTTCCTCGCTCACTGTTTCTCGCCCTCTGTTTCAGCCCCTCTGTTTCTCGCCCACTGTTTCTCGCCCTCTGTTTCATCCCCTCTGTTTCAGCCCCTCTGTTTCAGCCCCTCTGTTTCTCGCCCTGTGTTTCAGCCCCTCTGTTTCAGCCCCTCTGTTTCAGCCCCTCTGTTTCAGCCCCTCTGTTTCAGCCCCTCTGTTTCTCGCCCTCTGTTTCATCCCCTCTGTTTCAGCCCCTCTGTTTCTAGCCCTCTGTTTCTCGCCCTCTGTTTCTCGCCCTCTGTTTCTCGCTCTTTGTTTCTCGCCCTCTGTTTCTCGCCCTCTGTTTCAGCCCCTCTGATTCAGCCCCTCTGTTTCAGCCCCTCTGTTTCATCCCCTCTGTTTCAGCCCCTCTGTTTCAGCCCCTCTGTTTCTCGCCCTCTGTTTCTCGCCCTCTGTTTCTCGCCCTCTGTTTCTCGCTCTCTGTTTGTCGCCCTCTGTTTCTCGCCCTCTGTTTCAGCCCCTCTGTTTCAGCCCCTCTGTTTCAGCCCCTCTGTTTCTCGCGCTCTGTTTCTCGCCCACTGTTTCTCTCCTTCTGTTTCAGCCCCTCTGTTTCAGCCCCTCTGTTTCAGCCCCTCTATTTCAGCCCCTCTGTTTCTCGCCCTCTGTTTCATCCCCTCTGTTTCAGCCCCTCTGTTTCAGCTCCTCTGTTTCAGCCCCTCTGTTTCAGCCCCTCTGTTTCTCGCCCTCTGTTTCTCGCCCTCGGTTTCAGCCCCTCTGTTTATCGCCCTCTGTTTCAGCCCCTCTGTTTCTCGCCCTCTGTTTCAGCACCTCTGTTTCAGCCCCTCTGTTTCAGCCCCTCTTTTAAAGCCCTTCTGTTTAAGCCCCTATGTTTCAGCCGCTCTGTTTCTCGCCCTCTGTTTCAGCCCCTCTGTTTCTCGCCCTCTGTTTCAGACCCTCTATTTCAGCCCCTCAGTATCAGCCCCTCACTTTCAGCCCCTCAGTTTCTCGCCCTCTGTTTCTCGACCTCTGTTTCTCGCCCTCTGTTTCTCGCCCACTGTTTCAGTCCCTCTGTTTCAGCCCCTCTGTTTCAGCCCATCTGTTTCAGTCCCTCTGTTTCAGCCCCTCTGTTTCAGCCCCTCTGTTTCAGCCCCTCTGTTTCTCGCCCTCTGTTTCAGCCCCTCTGTTTCTCGCCCTCTGTTTCAGCCCCTCTGTTTCCCTCCCACTGTTTCAGCCCCTCTGTTTCTCGCCATCTGTTTCAGCCCCTCTGTTTCAGCCCCTCTGTTTCTCGCCCTCTGTTTCAGCTCCTCTGTTTCAGCCCCTCTGTTTCAGCCCCTCTGTTTCAGCCCCTCTGTTTCAGCCCCTCTGTTTCTCGCCTTCTGTTTCTCGCCCTCTGTTTCAGCCCCTCTGTTTCAGCCCCTCTGTTTCAGCCCCTCTGTTTCTCGCCCTCTGTTTCTCGCCCTCTGTTTCTCGCCCTCTGTTTCTCGATCTCTGTTTCTCGCCCTCTGTTTCTCGCTCTCTGTTTCAGCCCCTCTGTTTCAGCCCCTCTGTTTCAGCCCCTCTGTTTCAGCCCCTCTGTTTCAGCCCCTCTGTTTCTCGCCCTCTGTTTCTCGCCCTCTGTTTCTAGCCCTCTGTTTCTCGCTCTCTGTTTCTCGCCCTCTGTTTCTCGCCCTCTGTTTCAGCCCCTCTGTTTATCGCCCTCTGTTTCAGCTCCTCTGTTT
Source organism: Stegostoma tigrinum (assembly GCF_030684315.1). Classification (NCBI taxonomy): domain Eukaryota; kingdom Metazoa; phylum Chordata; class Chondrichthyes; order Orectolobiformes; family Stegostomatidae; genus Stegostoma; species Stegostoma tigrinum. The sequence goes on from NW_026728408.1 coordinate 5,369,269, forward strand.
CTCGCCCTCTGTTTGAGCCCCTCAGTTTCAGCCCCTCTGTTTCAGCCCCTCTGTTTCAGCCCCTCTGTTTCAGCCCCTCTGTTTCTCGCCCACTGTTTCTCGCCCTCGGTTTCAGCCCCTCTGTTTCTCGCCCTCTGTTTCAGCCCCTCTGTTTCTCGCCCTCTGTTTCAGCCCCTCTGTTTCAGCCCCTCTGTTTCAGCCCCTCTGTTTCAGCCCTTCTGTTTCAGCCCCTCTGTTTCAGCCCCTCTGTTTCTCACCCTCTGTTTCAGCCCCTCTGTTTCTCGCCCTCTGTTTCAGACCCTCTGTTTCAGCTCCTCAGTATCAGCCCCTCTGTTTCAGCCCCTCTGTTTCTCGCCCTCCGTTTCTCGCCCTCTGTTTCTCGCCCACGGTTTCAGCCCCTCTGTTTCAGCCCCTCTGTTTCAGCCCATCTGTTTCAGCCCCACTGTTTCAGCCCCTCTGTTTCAGCCCCTGTGTTTCAGCCCCTCTGTTTCTCGCCCTCTGTTTCTCGCTCTCAGTTTCTCGCCCTCTGTTTCAGCCCATCTGTTGCTCGCCCACTGTTTCAGCCCCTCTGTTTCTCGCCATCTGTTTGAGCCCCTCTGATTCAGCCCCTCTGTTTCTTGCTCTCTGTTTCAGCCCCTCTGTTTCAGCCCCTCTGTTTCAGCCCCTCTGTTTCAGCACCTCTGTTTCTCGCCCTTTGTTTCTCGCCCTCTGTTTCAGCCCCTCTGTTTCTCGCCCTCTGTTTCAGCCCCTCTGTTTCTCGTCCTCTGTTTCAGCCCCTCTGTTTCAGTCCCTCTGTTTCAGCCCCTCTGTTTCAGCCCCTCTGTTTCAGCCCCTCTGTTTAACGCCCTCTGTTTCAGCCCCTCTGTTTCAGCCCCTCTGTTTCCCGCCCTCTGTTTCAGCCCCTCTGTTTCAGCCCCTCTGTATCAGCCCCTCTGTTTCTGCCCCTCTGTTTCTCGCCCTCTGTTTCTCGCCCTCTGTTTCAGCCCCTCTGTTTCAGCCCCTCTGTTTCAGCCCCTCTGTTTCAGCCCCTCTGTTTCAGCCCCTCTGTTTCTCGCCCTCTGTTTCTCGCCCTCTGTTTCAGCCCCTCTGTTTCAGCCCATCTGTTTCAGCCCCTCTGTTTCAGCCCCTCTGTTTCTCGATCGCTGTTTCAGCCCCTCTGTTTCTCGCCCTCTGTTTCAGCCCCTCTGTTTCTCGCCCTCTGTTTCTCGCCCTCTGTTTCAGCCCCTCTGTTTCAGCCCCTCTGTTTCAGCCCCTCTGTTTCAGCCCCTCTGTTTCAGACCCTCTTTTTCAGCCCCTCTGTTTCTCGCCCTCTGTTTCTCGCCCTCTGTTTCTCGCTCTCTGTTTCTCGCCCTCTGTTTCTCGCACTCTGTTTCAGCCCCTCTGTTACAGCCACTCTGTTTCAGCCCCTCTGTTTCTCGCCCACTGTTTCTCGCCCTCTGTTTCAGCCCCTCTGTTTCAGCCCCTCTGTTTCAGCCCCTCTGTTTCAGCCCCTCTGTTTCTCGCCCTCTGTTTCTCTCCCTCTGTTTCTCGCTCTCTCTTTCTCGCCCTCTGTTTCTCGCCCTCTGTTTCTCGCCCTCTGTTTCATCCCCTCTGTTTCAGCCCCTCTGTTTCAGCCCTTCTGTTTCTCGCCCTCTGTTTCAGCTCCTCTGTTCCATGCTCACTGTTTCTCGCCCTCTGTTTCAGCCCCTCTGTTTGTCGCCCACTGTTTCAGCCCCTCTGTTTCTCGCCATCTGTTTCAGCCCCTCTGTTTCAGCCCCTCTGTTTCTCGCCCTTTGTTTCTCGCCCTCTGTTTCAGCCCCTCTGTTTCTCGCCCTCTGTTTCAGCCCCTCTGTTTCAGTCCCTCTGTTTCAGCCCCTCTGTTTCAGCCCCTCTGTTTCTCGCCCTCTGTTTCAGCCCCTCTGTTTCTCGCCCTCTGTTTCAGCCCCTCTGTTTCTCGCCCACTGTTTCAGCCCCTCTGTTTCTCGCCATCTGTTTCAGCCCCTCTGTTTCAGCCCCTCTGTTTCTCGCCCTCTGTTTCAGCCCCTCTGTTTCAGCCCCTCTGTTTCAGCCCCTCTGTTTCAGCCCCTCTGTTTCAGCCCCTCTGTTTCTCGCCTTCTGTTTCTCGCCCTCTGTTTCAGCCCCTCTGTTTCAGCCCCTCTGTTTCAGCCCCTCTGTTTCTCGCCCTCTGTTTCTCGCCCTCTGTTTCTCGCCCTCTGTTTCTCGATCTCTGTTTCTCGCCCTCTGTTTCTCGCTCTCTGTTTCAGCCCCTCTGTTTCAGCCCCTCTGTTTCAGCCCCTCTGTTTCAGCCCCTCTGTTTCAGCCCCTCTGTTTCTCGCCCTCTGTTTCTCGCCCTCTGTTTCTCGCCCTCTGTTTCTCGCTCTCTGTTTCTTGCCCTCTGTTTCTCGCCCTCTGTTTCAGCCCCTCTGTTAATCGCCCTCTGTTTCAGCTCCTCTGTTTCTCGCCCTCTGTTTGAGCCCCTCTGTTTCAGCCCCTCTGTTTCAGCCCCTCTGTTTCAGCCCCTCTGTTTCTCGCCCACTGTTTCTCGCCCTCGGTTTCAGCCCCTCTGTTTCTACGCCCTCTGTTTCAGCCCCTCTGTTTCTCGCCCTCTGTTTCAGCCCCTCTGTTTCAGCCCCTCTGTTTCAGCCCCTCTGTTTCAGCCCTTCTGTTTCAGCCCCTCTGTTTCAGCCCCTCTGTTTCTCACCCTCTGTTTCAGCCCCTCTGTTTCTCGCCCTCTGTTTCAGATCCTCTGTTTCAGCTCCTCAGTATCAGCCCCTCTGTTTCAGCCCCTCTGTTTCTCGCAATCTGTTTCTCGCTCTCTGTTTCTCTCCCACGGTTTCAGCCCCTCTGCTTCAGCCCCTCTGTTTCAGCCCATCTGTTTCAGCCCCACTGTTTCAGCCCCTCTGTTTCAGCCCCTGTGTTTCAGCCCCTCTGTTTCTCGCCCTCTGTTTCTCGCTCTCAGTTTCTCGCCCTCTGTTTCAGCCCATCTGTTGCTCGCCCACTGTTTCAGCCCCTCTGTTTCTCGCAATCTGTTTCAGCCCCTCTGATTCAGCCCCTCTGTTTCTCGCCCTCTGTTTCAGCCCCTCTGTTTCAGCCCCTCTGTTTCAGCCCCTCTGTTTCAGCACCTCTGTTTCTCGCCCTTTGTTTCTCGCCCTCTGTTTCAGCCCCTCTGTTTCTCGCCCTCTGTTTCAGCCCCTCTGTTTCTCGTCCTCTGTTTCAGCCACTCTGTTTCAGTCCCTCTGTTTCAGCCCCTCTGTTTCAGCCCCTCTGTTTCAGCCCCTCTGTTTCTCGCCCTCTGTTTCAGCCCCTCTGTTTCTCGCCCTCTGTTTCCCGCCCTCTGTTTCAGCCCCTCTGTTTCAGCCCCTCTGTATCAGCCCCTCTGTTTCTGCCCCTCTGTTTCTCGCCCTCTGTTTCTCGCCCTCTGTTTCAGCCCCTCTGTTTCAGACCCTCTGTTTCTCGCCCTCTGTTTCAGCCCCTCTGTTTCTCGCCCTCTGTTTCAGCCCCTCTGTTTCTCGCCCACTGTTTCAGCTCCTCTGTTTCTCGCCATCTGTTTCAGCCCCTCTGTTTCAGCCACTCTGTTTCTCGCCCTCTGTTTCAGCCCCTCTGTTTCAGCCCCTCTGTTTCAGCCCCTCTGTTTCAGCCCCTCTGTTTCAGCCCCTCTGTTTCTCGCCTTCTGTTTCTCGCCCTCTGTTTCAGCCCCTCTGTTTCAGCCCCTCTGTTTCAGCCCCTCTGTTTCTCGCCCTCTGTTTCTCGCCCTCTGTTTCTCGCCCTCTGTTTCTCGATCTCTGTTTCTCGCCCTCTGTTTCTCGCTCTCTGTTTCAGCCCCTCTGTTTCAGCCCCTCTGTTTCAGCCCCTCTGTTTCAGCCCCTCTGTTTCAGCCCCTCTGTTTCTCGCCCTCTGTTTCTCGCCCTCTGTTTCTCGCCCTCTGTTTCTCGCTCTCTGTTTCTTGCCCTCTGTTTCTCGCCCTCTGTTTCAGCCCCTCTGTTAATCGCCCTCTGTTTCAGCTCCTCTGTTTCTCGCCCTCTGTTTGAGCCCCTCTGTTTCAGCCCCTCTGTTTCAGCCCCTCTGTTTCAGCCCCTCTGTTTCAGCCCCTCTGTTTCTCGCCCACTGTTTCTCGCCCTCGGTTTCAGCCCCTCTGTTTCTCGCCCTCTGTTTCAGCCCCTCTGTTTCTCGCCCTCTGTTTCAGCCCCTCTGTTTCAGCCCCTCTGTTTCAGCCCCTCTGTTTCAGCCCTTCTGTTTCAGCCCCTCTGTTTCAGCTCCTCTGTTTCTCACCCTCTGTTTCAGCCCCTCTGTTTCTCGCCCTCTGTTTCAGATCCTCTGTTTCAGCTCCTCAGTATCAGCCCCTCTGTTTCAGCCCCTCTGTTTCTCGCAATCTGTTTCTCGCTCTCTGTTTCTCTCCCACGGTTTCAGCCCCTCTGCTTCAGCCCCTCTGTTTCAGCCCATCTGTTTCAGCCCCACTGTTTCAGCCCCTCTGTTTCAGCCCCTGTGTTTCAGCCCCTCTGTTTCTCGCCCTCTGTTTCTCGCTCTCAGTTTCTCGCCCTCTGTTTCAGCCCATCTGTTGCTCGCCCACTGTTTCAGCCCCTCTGTTTCTCGCCATCTGTTTCAGCCCCTCTGATTCAGCCCCTCTGTTTCTCGCCCTCTGTTTCAGCCCCTCTGTTTCAGCCCCTCTGTTTCAGCCCCTCTGTTTCAGCACCTCTGTTTCTCGCCCTTTGTTTCTCGCCCTCTGTTTCAGCCCCTCTGTTTCTCGCCCTCTGTTTCAGCCCCTCTGTTTCTCGTCCTCTGTTTCAGCCACTCTGTTTCAGTCCCTCTGTTTCAGCCCCTCTGTTTCAGCCCCTCTGTTTCAGCCCCTCTGTTTCTCGCCCTCTGTTTCAGCCCCTCTGTTTCTCGCCCTCTGTTTCCCGCCCTCTGTTTCAGCCCCTCTGTTTCAGCCCCTCTGTATCAGCCCCTCTGTTTCTGCCCCTCTGTTTCTCGCCCTCTGTTTCTCGCCCTCTGTTTCAGCCCCTCTGTTTCAGACCCTCTGTTTCAGCCCCTCTGTTTCAGCCCTTCTGTTTCAGCCCCTCTGTTTCTCGCCCTCTGTTTCTCGCCCTCTGTTTCTCGCTCTCTGTTTCTCGCCCTCTGTTTCTCGCCCTCTGTTTCAGCCCCTCTGTTTCAGCCCATCTGTTTCAGCCCCTCTGTTTCAGCCCCTCTGTTTCTCGATCGCTGTTTCAGCCCCTCTGTTTCTCGACCTCTGTTTCAGCCCCTCTGTTTCTCGCCCTCTGTTTCTCGCCCTCTGTTTCAGCCCCTCTGTTTCAGCCCCTCTGTTTCAGCCCCTAAGTTTCAGGCCCTCTGTTTCAGCCCCTCTGTTTCAGCCCCTCTGTTTCAGCCCCTTTCTTTCAGCCCCTCTGTTTCAGACCCTCTTTTTCAGCCCCTCTGTTTCTCGCCCTCTGTTTCTCGCCCTCTGTTTCTCGCTCTCTGTTTCTCGCCCTCTGTTTCTCGCCCTCTGTTTCAGCCCCTCTGTTTCAGCCACTCTGTTTCAGCCCCTCTGTTTCTCGCCCAGTGTTTCTCGCCCTCTGTTTCAGCCCCTCTGTTTCAGCCCCTCTGTTTCAGCCCCTCTGTTTCAGCCCCTCTGTTTCTCGCCCTCTGTTTCTCTCCCTCTGTTTCTCGCTCTCTCTTTCTCGCCCTCTGTTTCTCGCCCTCTGTTTCTCGCCCTCTGTTTCAGCCCCTCTGTTTCAGCCCCTCTGTTTCAGCCCTTCTGTTTCTCGCCCTCTGTTTCTCGCCCTCTGTTTCTTGCTCTCTGTTTCTCGTTCTCTGTTTCTCGCCCTCTGTTTCAGCCCCTCTGTTTCAGCTCCTCTGTTCCATGCTCACTGTTTCTCGCCCTCTGTTTCAGCCCCTCTGTTTCTCGCCCACTGTTTCAGCCCCTCTGTTTCTCGCCATCTGTTTCAGCCCCTCTGTTTCAGCCCCTCTGTTTCTCGCCCTTTGTTTCTCGCCCTCTGTTTCAGCCCCTCTGTTTCTCGCCCTCTGTTTCAGCCCCTCTGTTTCAGTCCCTCTGTTTCAGCCCCTCTGTTTCCGCCCCTCTGTTTCAGCCCCTCTGTTTCAGCCCCTCTGTTTCAGCCCCTCTGTTTCTTGCCCTCTGTTTCAGCCCCTCTGTTTCAGCCCCTCTGTTTCAGCCACTCTGTTTCAGCCCCTCTGTTTCTCGCCCTCTGTTTCTCGCCCTCTGTATCTCGCCCTGTGTTTCAGCCCCTCTGTTTCAGCCCCTCTGTTTCTCGCCCTCTGTTTCTCGACCTCTGTTTCTCGCCCTCTGTTTCTCGCTCTTTGTTTCTCGCCCTCTGTTTCTCGCCCTCTGTTTCAGCCCCTCTGTTTCAGCCCCTCTGTTTCAGCCCCTCTGTTTCATCCCCTCTGTTTCAGCCCCTCTGTTTCAGCCCCTCTGTTTCTCGCCCTCTGTTTCTCGCCCACTGTTTCTCGCCCTCTGTTTCTCGCTCTCTGTTTCTCGCCCTCTGTTTCTCGCCCTCTGTTTCAGCAACTCTGTTTCAGCCCCTCTGTTTCAGCCCCTCTGTTTCTCGCCCTCTGTTTCTCGCCCTCTGTTTCTCGCCCTCTGTTTCAGCCCCTCTGTTTCAGCCCCTCTGTTTCAGCCCCTCTGTTACTCGCCCTCTGTTTCTCGCCCTCTGTTTCTCGCTCTCAGTTTCTCGCCCTCTGTTTCAGCCCATCTGTTGCTCGCCCACTGTTTCAGCCCCTCTGTTTCTCGCAATCTGTTTCAGCCCCTCTGATTCAGCCCCTCTGTTTCTCGCCCTCTGTTTCAGCCCCTCTGTTTCAGCCCCTCTGTTTCAGCCCCTCTGTTTCAGCACCTCTGTTTCTCGCCCTTTGTTTCTCGCCCTCTGTTTCAGCCCCTCTGTTTCTCGCCCTCTGTTTCAGCCCCTCTGTTTCTCGTCCTCTGTTTCAGCCACTCTGTTTCAGTCCCTCTGTTTCAGCCCCTCTGTTTCAGCCCCTCTGTTTCAGCCCCTCTGTTTCTCGCCCTCTGTTTCAGCCCCTCTGTTTCTCGCCCTCTGTTTCCCGCCCTCTGTTTCAGCCCCTCTGTTTCAGCCCCTCTGTATCAGCCCCTCTGTTTCTGCCCCTCTGTTTCTGGCCGTCTGTTTCTCGCCCTCTGTTTCAGCCCCTCTGTTTCAGACCCTCTGTTTCTCGCCCTCTGTTTCAGCCCCTCTGTTTCTCGCCCTCTGTTTCAGCCCCTCTGTTTCTCGCCCACTGTTTCAGCTCCTCTGTTTCTCGCCATCTGTTTCAGCCCCTCTGTTTCAGCCCCTCTGTTTCTCGCCCTCTGTTTCAGCCCCTCTGTTTCAGCCCCTCTGTTTCAGCCCCTCTGTTTCAGCCCCTCTGTTTCTCGCCTTCTGTTTCTCGCCCTCTGTTTCAGCCCCTCTGTTTCAGCCCCTCTGTTTCAGCCCCTCTGTTTCTCGCCCTCTGTTTCTCGCCCTCTGTTTCTCGCCCTCTGTTTCTCGATCTCTGTTTCTCGCCCTCTGTTTCTCGCTCTCTGTTCCAGCCCCTCTGTTTCAGCCCCTCTGTTTCAGCCCCTCTGTTTCAGCCCCTCTGTTTCAGCCCCTCTGTTTCTCGCCCTCTGTTTCTCGCCCTCTGTTTCTCGCCCTCTGTTTCTCGCTCTCTGTTTCTTGCCCTCTGTTTCTCGCCCTCTGTTTCAGCCCCTCTGTTAATCGCCCTCTGTTTCAGCTCCTCTGTTTCTCGCCCTCTGTTTGAGCCCCTCTGTTTCAGCCCCTCTGTTTCAGCCCCTCTGTTTCAGCCCCTCTGTTTCAGCCCCTCTGTTTCTCGCCCACTGTTTCTCGCCCTCGGTTTCAGCCCCTCTGTTTCTCGCCCTCTGTTTCAGCCCCTCTGTTTCTCGCCCTCTGTTTCAGCCCCTCTGTTTCAGCCCCTCTGTTTCAGCCCCTCTGTTTCAGCCCTTCTGTTTCAGCCCCTCTGTTTCAGCCCCTCTGTTTCTCACCCTCTGTTTCAGCCCCTCTGTTTCTCGCCCTCTGTTTCAGATCCTCTGTTTCAGCTCCTCAGTATCAGCCCCTCTGTTTCAGCCCATCTGTTTCTCGCAATCTGTTTCTCGCTCTCTGTTTCTCTCCCACGGTTTCAGCCCCTCTGCTTCAGCCCCTCTGTTTCAGCCCATCTGTTTCAGCCCCACTGTTTCAGCCCCTCTGTTTCAGCCCCTGTGTTTCAGCCCCTCTGTTTCTCGCCCTCTGTTTCTCGCTCTCAGTTTCTCGCCCTCTGTTTCAGCCCATCTGTTGCTCGCCCACTGTTTCAGCCCCTCTGTTTCTCGCCATCTGTTTCAGCCCCTCTGATTCAGCCCCTCTGTTTCTCGCCCTCTGTTTCAGCCCCTCTGTTTCAGCCCCTCTGTTTCAGCCCCTCTGTTTCAGCACCTCTGTTTCTCGCCCTTTGTTTCTCGCCCTCTGTTTCAGCCCCTCTGTTTCTCGCCCTCTGTTTCAGCCCCTCTGTTTCTCGTCCTCTGTTTCAGCCACTCTGTTTCAGTCCCTCTGTTTCAGCCCCTCTGTTTCAGCCCCTCTGTTTCAGCCCCTCTGTTTCTCGCCCTCTGTTTCAGCCCCTCTGTTTCTCGCCCTCTGTTTCCCGCCCTCTGTTTCAGCCCCTCTGTTTCAGCCCCTCTGTATCAGCCCCTCTGTTTCTGCCCCTCTGTTTCTCGCCCTCTGTTTCTCGCCCTCTGTTTCAGCCCCTCTGTTTCAGACCCTCTGTTTCAGCCCCTCTGTTTCAGCCCCTCTGTTTCAGCCCCTCTGTTTCTCGCCCTCTGTTTCTCGCCCTCTGTTTCTCGCTCTCTGTTTCTCGCCCTCTGTTTCTCGCCCTCTGTTTCAGCCCCTCTGTTTCAGCCCATCTGTTTCAGCCCCTCTGTTTCAGCCCCTCTGTTTCTCGATCGCTGTTTCAGCCCCTCTGTTTCTCGCCCTCTGTTTCAGCCCCTCTGTTTCTCGCCCTCTGTTTCTCGCCCTCTGTTTCAGCCCCTCTGTTTCAGCCCCTCTGTTTCAGCCCCTAAGTTTCAGGCCCTCTGTTTCAGCCCCTCTGTTTCAGCCCCTCTGTTTCAGCCCCTTTCTTTCAGCCCCTCTGTTTCAGACCCTCTTTTTCAGCCCCTCTGTTTCTCGCCCTCTGTTTCTCGCCCTCTGTTTCTCGCTCTCTGTTTCTCGCCCTCTGTTTCTCGCCCTCTGTTTCAGCCCCTCTGTTTCAGCCACTCTGTTTCAGCCCCTCTGTTTCTCGCCCAGTGTTTCTCGCCCTCTGTTTCAGCCCCTCTGTTTCAGCCCCTCTGTTTCAGCCCCTCTGTTTCAGCCCCTCTGTTTCTCGCCCTCTGTTTCTCTCCCTCTGTTTCTCGCTCTCTCTTTCTCGCCCTCTGTTTCTCGCCCTCTGTTTCTCGCCCTCTGTTTCAGCCCCTCTGTTTCAGCCCCTCTGTTTCAGCCCTTCTGTTTCTCGCCCTCTGTTTCTCGCCCTCTGTTTCTTGCTCTCTGTTTCTCGTTCTCTGTTTCTCGCCCTCTGTTTCAGCCCCTCTGTTTCAGCTCCTCTGTTCCATGCTCACTGTTTCTCGCCCTCTGTTTCAGCCCCTCTGTTTCTCGCCCACTGTTTCAGCCCCTCTGTTTCTCGCCATCTGTTTCAGCCCCTCTGTTTCAGCCCCTCTGTTTCTCGCCCTTTGTTTCTCGCCCTCTGTTTCAGCCCCTCTGTTTCTCGCCCTCTGTTTCAGCCCCTCTGTTTCAGTCCCTCTGTTTCAGCCCCTCTGTTTCCGCCCCTCTGTTTCAGCCCCTCTGTTTCAGCCCCTCTGTTTCAGCCCCTCTGTTTCTTGCCCTCTGTTTCAGCCCCTCTGTTTCAGCCCCTCTGTTTCAGCCACTCTGTTTCAGCCCCTCTGTTTCTCGCCCTCTGTTTCTCGCCCTCTGTATCTCGCCCTGTGTTTCAGCCCCTCTGTTTCAGCCCCTCTGTTTCTCGCCCTCTGTTTCTCGCCCTCTGTTTCTCGCCCTCTGTTTCTCGCTCTTTGTTTCTCGCCCTCTGTTTCTCGCCCTCTGTTTCAGCCCCTCTGTTTCAGCCCCTCTGTTTCAGCCCCTCTGTTTCATCCCCTCTGTTTCAGCCCCTCTGTTTCAGCCCCTCTGTTTCTCGCCCTCTGTTTCTCGCCCACTGTTTCTCGCCCTCTGTTTCTCGCTCTCTGTTTCTCGCCCTCTGTTTCTCGCCCTCTGTTTCAGCCACTCTGTTTCAGCCCCTCTGTTTCAGCCCCTCTGTTTCTCGCCCTCTGTTTCTCGCCCTCTGTTTCTCGCCCTCTGTTTCAGCCCCTCTGTTTCAGCCCCTCTGTTTCAGCCCCTCTGTTACTCGCCCTCTGTTTCTCGCCCTCTGTTTCTTGCTCTCTGTTTCTCGCCCTCTGTTTCTCGCCCTCTGTTTCAGCCCCTCTGTTTCAGCTCCTCTGTTCCTCGCTCTCTGTTTCTCGCCCTCTGTTTTAGCCCCTCTGTTTCTCGCCCACTGTTTCAGCCCCTATGTTTCTCGCCATCTGTTTCAGCCCCACTGTTTCATCCCCTCTGTTTCTCGCCCTCTGTTTCAGCCCCTCTGTTTCAGCCCCTCTGTTTCAGCCCCTCTGTTTCAGCCCCTCCGTTTCAGCACCTCTGTTTCTCGCCCTTTGTTTCTCGCCCTCTGTTTCAGCCCCTCTGTTTCTCGCCCTCTGTTTCAGCCCCTCTGTTTCAGCCCCTCTGTTTCAGCCCCTCTGTTTCTCGCCCTCTGTTTCTCGCCCTCTGTTTCTCGCCCTCTGTTTCTCGATCTCTGTTTCTCGCCCTCTGTTTCTCGCTCTCTGTTTCAGCCCCTCTGTTTCAGCCCCTCTGTTTCAGCCCCTCTGTTTCAGCCCCTCTGTTTCAGCCCCTCTCTTTCTCGCCCTCTGTTTCTCGCCCTCTGTTTCTCGCCCTCTGTTTCTCGCTCTCTGTTTCTCGCCCTCTGTTTCTCGCCCTCTGTTTCAGCCCCTCTGTTAATCGCCCTCTGTTTCAGCTCCTCTGTTTCTCGCCCTCTGTTTGAGCCCCTCTGTTTCAGCCCCTCTGTTTCAGCCCCTCTGTTTCAGCCCCTCTGTTTCAGCCCCTCTGTTTCAGCCCCTCTGTTTTATCGCCCTCTGTTTCTCGGCCTCTGTTTCTCGCACTCTGTTTCTCGCTCTCTGTTTCTCGCCCTCTGTTTCTCGCCCTCTGTTTCAGCCCCTCTGTTTCAGCCCCTCTGTTTCAGCCCCTCTGTTTCTCGCCCTCTGTTTCTCGCCCACTGTTTCTCGCCCTCTGTTTCTGCCCCTCTGTTTCAGCCCCTCTGTTTCAGCCCCTCTGTTTCAGCCCCTCTGTTTCTCGCCCTCTGTTTCTCGCCCTCTGTTTCTTGCCCTCTGTTTCTCGCTCTCTGTTTCTCGCCCTCTGTTTCTCGCCCTCTGTTTCAGCCCCTCTGTTTCAGCCCCTCTGTTTCAGCCCCTCTGTTTGTCGCCCTCTGTTTCTCGCCCTCTGTTTCTCGCCCTCAGTTTCTGCCCCTCTGTTTCAGCCCCTTTGTTTCAGCCCCTCTGTTTCAGCCCCTCTGTTTCTCGCCCACTGTTTCTCGCCCTCTGTTTCAGCCCCTCTGCTTCAGCCCCTCCGTTTCAGCCACTCTGTATCAGCCCCTCTGTTTCTCGCCCTCTGTTTCTCGCCCTCTGTTTCTCGCCCTCTGTTTCTCGCCCTCTGTTTCAGCCCCTCTGTTTCAGCCCCTCTGTTTCAGCCCCTCTGTTTCTCGCCCTCTGTTTCTCGCCCTCTGTTTCAGACCCTCTGTTTGAGCCCCTCAGTTCCAGCCCCTCTGTTTCTCGCCCACTGTTTCAGCACCTCTGTTTCTCGCCCTCTCTTTCAGCCCCTCTCTTTCTCGCCCTCTGTTGCAGACCCTCTGTTTCAGCCCCTCTGTTTCAGCCCCTCTGTTTCAGCCCCTCTGTTTCTCGCCCTCTGTTTCATCCCCTCTGTTTCTCGCCCACTGTTTCCGCCCCTCTGTTTCTCGCACTCTGTTGCAGCCCCTCTGTTTCATCCCCTCTGTTTCAGCCCCTCTGTTTCAGCCCCTCTGTTTCAGACCCTCTGTTTCTCGCCCTCTGTTTCTCGCCCTCTGTTTCTCGCCCTCTGTTTCTCGCCCTCTGTTTCAGCCCCTCTGTTTCTCGCCCTCTGTTTCAGCACCTCTGTTTCTCGCCCACTGTTTCCGCCCCTCTGTTTCTCGCACTCTGTTGCAGCCCCTCTGTTTCATCCCCTCTGTTTCAGCCCCTCTGTTTCAGCCCCTCTGTTTCAGCCCCACTGTTTCAGCCCCTCTGTTTCTCGCCCTCTGTTTCAGCCCCTCTGTTTCAGCCCCTCTGTTTCAGCCCCTCTGTTTCAGCCCTTCTGTTTCAGCCCCTCTGTTTCAGCCCCTTTGTTTCTCACCCTCTGTTTCAGCCCCTCTGTTTCTCGCCCTCTGTTTCAGACCCTCTGTTTCAGCCCCTCAGTATCAGCCCCTCTGTTTCAGCCCCTCTGTTTCTCGCCCTCTGTTTCTCGCCCTCTGTTTCTCGCCCACGGTTTCAGCCCCTCTGTTTCAGCCCCTCTGTTTCAGCCCATCTGTTTCAGCCCCACTGTTTCAGACCCTCTGTTTCAGCCCCTGTGTTTCAGCCCCTCTGTTTCTCGCCCTCTGTTTCTCGCTCTCTGTTTCTCGCCCTCTGTTTCAGCCCCTCTGTTGCTCGCCCACTGTTTCAGCCCCTCTGTTTCTCGCCATCTGTTTCAGCCCCTCTGTTTCAGCCCCTCTGTTTCTCGCCCTCTGTTTCTGCCCCTCTGTTTCAGCCCCTCTGTTTCGGAACCTCTGTTTCTCGCCCTTTGTTTCTCGCCCTCTGTTTCAGCCCCTCTGTTTCTCGCCCTCTGTTTCAGCCCCTCTGTTTCTCGTCTTCTGTTTCAGCCCCTCTGTTTCAGCCCCTCTGTTTCAGCCCCTCTGTTTCAGCCCCTCTGTTTCAGGCCCACTGTTTCAGCCCCTCTGTTTCTCGCCATCTGTTTCAGCCCCACTGTTTCAGCCTCTCTGTTTCTCGCCCTCTGTTTCAGCCCCTCTGTTTCAGCCCCTCTGTTTCAGCCCCTCTTTTTCAGCCCCTCTGTTTCTCGCCCTCTGTTTCTCGCCCTCTGTTTCTCGCTCTCTGTTTCTCGCCCTCTGTTTCTCGCCCTCTGTTTCAGCCCCTCTGTTTCAGCCACTCTGTTTCAGCTCCTCTGTTTCTCGCCCTCTGTTTCTCGCCCACTGTTTCTCGCCCTCTGTTTCTGCCCCTCTGTTTCAGCCCCTCTGTTTCAGCCCCTCTGTTTCAGCCCCTCTGTTTCTCGCCCTCTGTTTCTCTCCCTCTGTTTCTCGCTCTCTCTTTCTCGCCCTCTGTTTCTCGCCCTCTGTTTCAGCCCCTCTGTTTCAGCCCCTCTGTTTCTCGCCCTCTGTTTCTCGCCCTCAGTTTCTCGCCCTCTGTTTCAGCCCCTCGGTTTCAGCCCCTCTGTTTCAGCCCCTCTGTTTCTCGCCCTCTGTTTCTCGCCCTCTGTTTCTTGCTCTCTGTTTCTCGCCCTCTGTTTCTCGCCCTCTGTTTCAGCCCCTCTGTTTCAGCTCCTCTGTTCCTCGCTCACTGTTTCTCGCCCTCTGTTTCAGCCCCTCTGTTTCTCGCCCACTGTTTCTCGCCCTCTGTTTCATCCCCTCTGTTTCAGCCCCTCTGTTTCAGCCCCTCTGTTTCTCGCCCTCTGTTTCAGCCCCTCTGTTTCAGCCCCTCTGTTTCAGCCCCTCTGTTTCAGCCCCTCTGTTTCAGCCCCTCTGTTTCTCGCCCTCTGTTTCATCCCCTCTGTTTCAGCCCCTCTGTTTCTAGCCCTCTGTTTCTCGCCCTCTGTTTCTCGCCCTCTGTTTCTCGCTCTTTGTTTCTCGCCCTCTGTTTCTCGCCCTCTGTTTCAGCCCCTCTGTTTCAGCCCCTCTGTTTCAGCCCCTCTGTTTCATCCCCTCTGTTTCAGCCCCTCTGTTTCAGCCCCTCTGTTTCTCGCCCTCTGTTTCTCGCCCTCTGTTTCTCGCCCTCTGTTTCTCGCTCTCTGTTTGTCGCCCTCTGTTTCTCGCCCTCTGTTTCAGCCCCTCTGTTTCAGCCCCTCTGTTTCAGCCCCTCTGTTTCTCGCGCTCTGTTTCTCGCCCACTGTTTCTCGCCTCCTGTTTCAGCCCCTCTGTTTCAGCCCCTCTGTTTCAGCCCCTCTGTTTCAGCCCCTCTATTTCAGCCCCTCTGTTTCTCGCCCTCTGTTTCATCCCCTCAGTTTCAGCCCCTCTGTTTCAGCTCCTCTGTTTCAGCCCCTCTGTTTCAGCCTCTCTGTTTCTCGCCCTCTGTTTCTCGCCCTCGGTTTCAGCCCCTCTGTTTATCGCCCTCTGTTTCAGCCCCTCTGTTTCTCGCCCTCTGTTTCAGCACCTCTGTTTCAGCCCCTCTGTTTCAGCCCCTCTTTTAAAGCCCTTCTGTTTAAGCCCCTATGTTTCAGCCCCTCTGTTTCTCGCCCTCTGTTTCGGCCCCTCTGTTTCTCGCCCTCTGTTTCAGACCCTCTGTTTCAGCCCCTCAGTATCAGCCCCTCACTTTCAGCCCCTCAGTTTCTCGCCCTCTGTTTCTCGACCTCTGTTTCTCGCCCTCTGTTTCTCGCCCACTGTTTCAGTCCCTCTGTTTCAGCCCCTCTGTTTCAGCCCATCTGTTTCAGTCCCTCTGTTTCAGCCCATCTGTTTCAGCCCCTCTGTTTCAGCCCCTCTGTTTCTCGCCCTCTGTTTCAGCCCCTCTGTTTCTCTCCCTCTGTTTCAGCCCCTCTGTTTCCCTCCCACTGTTTCAGCCCCTCTGTTTCTCGCCATCTGTTTCAGCCCCTCTGTTTCAGCCCCTCTGTTTCTCGCCCTCTGTTTCAGCTCCTCTGTTTCAGCCCCTCTGTTTCAGCCCCTCTGTTTCAGCCCCTCTGTTTCACCCCCACTGTTTCTCGCCTTCTGTTTCTCGCCCTCTGTTTCAGCCCCTATGTTTCAGCCCCTCTGTTTCAGCCCCTCTGTTTCTCGCCCTCTGTTTCTCGCCCTCTGTTTCTCGCCCTCTGTTTCTCGATCTCTGTTTCTCGCCCTCTGTTTCTCGCTCTCTGTTTCAGCCCCTCTGTTTCAGCCCCTCTGTTTCAGCCCCTCTGTTTCAGCCCCTCTGTTTCAGCCCCTCTGTTTCTCGCCCTCTGTTTCTCGCCCTCTGTTTCTCGCCCTCTGTTTCTCGCTCTCTGTTTCTCGCCCTCTGTTTCTCGCCCTCTGTTTCAGCCCCTCTGTTTATCGCCCTCTGTTTCAGCTCCTCTGTTTCTCGCCCTCTGTTTGAGCCCCTCTGTTTCAGCCCCTCTGTTTCAGCCCCTCTGTTTCAGCCCCTCTGTTTCAGCCCCTCTGTTTCTCGCCCACTGTTTCTCGCCCTCGGTTTCAGCCCCTCTCTTTCTCGCCCTCTGTTTCAGCCCCTCTGTTTCTCGCCCTCTGTTTCAGCCCCTCTGTTTCAGCCCCTCTGTTTCAGCCCCTCTGTTTCAGCCCTTCTGTTTCAGCCCCTCTGTTTCAGCCCCTCTGTTTCTCACCCTCTGTTTCAGCCCCTCTGTTTCTCGCCCTCTGTTTCAGACCCTCTGTTTCAGCTCCTCCGTATCAGCCCCTCTGTTTCAGCCCCTCTGTTTCTCGCCCTCTGTTTCGCGCCCTCTGTTTCTCGCCCACGGTTTCAGCCCCTCTGTTTCAGCCCCTCTGTTTCAGCCCATCTGTTTCAGCCCCACTGTTTCAGCCCCTCTGTTTCAGCCCCTGTGTTTCAGCCCCTCTGTTTCTCGCCCTCTGTTTCTCGCTCTCAGTTTCTCGCCCTCTGTTTCAGCCCATCTGTTGCTCGCCCACTGTTTCAGCCCCTCTGTTTCTCGCCATCTGTTTCAGCCCCTCTGATTCAGCCCCTCTGTTTCTCGCCCTCTGTTTCAGCCCCTCTGTTTCAGCCCCTCTGTTTCAGCCCCTCTGTTTCAGCACCTCTGTTTCTCGCCCTTTGTTTCTCGCCCTCTGTTTCAGCCCCTCTGTTTCTCGCCCTCTGTTTCAGCCCCTCTGTTTCTCGTCCTCTGTTTCAGCTCCTCTGTTTCAGTCCCTCTGTTTCAGCCCCTCTGTTTCAGCCCCTCTGTTTCAGCCCCTCTGTTTCAGCCCCTCTGTTTCCCGCCCTCTGTTTCAGTCCCTCTGTTTCACCCCCTCTGTATCAGCCCCTCTGTTTCTGCCCCTCTGTTTCTCGCCCTCTGTTTCTCGCCCTCTGTTTCAGCCCCTCTGTTTCAGACCCTCTGTTTCAGCCCCTCTGTTTCAGCCCCTCTGTTTCAGCCCCTCTGTTTCTCGCCCTCTGTTTCTCGCCCTCTGTTTCTCGCTCTCTGTTTCTCGCCCTCTGTTTCTCGCCCTCTGTTTCAGCCCCTCTGTTTCAGCCCATCTGTTTCAGCCCCTCTGTTTCAGCCCCTCTGTTTCTCGATCGCTGTTTCAGCCCCTCTGTTTCTCGCCCTCTGTTTCAGCCCCTCTGTTTCTCGCCCTCTGTTTCTCGCCCTCTGTTTCAGCCCCTCTGTTTCAGCCCCTCTGTTTCAGCCCCTCTGTTTCAGGCCCTCTGTTTCAGCCCGTCTGTTTCAGCCCCTCTGTTTCAGCCCCTCTGTTTCAGCCCCTCTGATTCAGACCCTCTTTTTCAGCCCCTCTGTTTCTCGCCCTCTGTTTCTCGCCCTCTGTTTCTCGCTCTCTGTTTCTCGCCCTCTGTTTCTCGCCCTCTGTTTCAGCCCCTCTTTTTCAGCCACTCTGTTTCAGCCCCTCTGTTTCTCGCCCACTGTTTCTCGCCCTCTGTTTCAGCCCCTCTGTTTCAGCCCCTCTGTTTCAGCCCCTCTGTTTCAGCCCCTCTGTTTCTCGCCCTCTGTTTCTCTCCCTCTGTTTCTCGCTCTCTCTTTCTCGCCCTCTGTTTCTCGCCCTCTGTTTCTCGCCCTCTGTTTCATCCCCTCTGTTTCAGCCCCTCTGTTTCAGCCCTTCTGTTTCTCGCCCTCTGTTTCAGCTCCTCTGTTCCATGCTCACTGTTTCTCGCCCTCTGTTTCAGCCCCTCTGTTTCTCGCCATCTGTTTCAGCCCCTCTGTTTCAGCCCCTCTGTTTCTCGCCCTCTGTTTCAGCCCCTCTGTTTCAGTCCCTCTGTTTCTCGCCCTCTGTTTCAGCCCCTCTGTTTCTCGCCCACTGTTTCAGCCCTTCTGTTTCTCGCCATCTGTTTCAGCCCCTCTGTTTCAGCCCCTCTGTTTCTCGCCCTCTGTTTCAGCCCCTCTGTTTCAGCCCCTCTGTTTCAGCCCCTCTGTTTCAGCCCCTCTGTTTCAGCCCCTCTGTTTCTCGCCTTCTGTATCTCGCCCTCTGTTTCAGCCCCTCTGTTTCAGCCCCTCTGTTTCAGCCCCTCTGTTTCTCGCCCTCTGTTTCTCGCCCTCTGTTTCTCGCCCTCTGTTTCTCGATCTCTGTTTCTCGCCCTCTGTTTCTCGCTCTCTGTTTCAGCCCCTCTGTTTCAGCCCCTCTGTTTCAGCCCCTCTGTTTCAGCCCCTCTGTTTCAGCCCCTCTGTTTCTCGCCCTCTGTTTCTCGCCCTCTGTTTCTCGCCCTCTGTTTCTCGCTCTCTGTTTCTTGCCCTCTGTTTCTCGCCCTCTGTTTCAGCCCCTCTGTTAATCGCCCTCTGTTTCAGCTCCTCTGTTTCTCGCCCTCTGTTTGAGCCCCTCTGTTTCAGCCCCTCTGTTTCAGCCCCTCTGTTTCAGCCCCTCTGTTTCAGCCCCTCTGTTTCTCGCCCACTGTTTCTCGCCCTCGGTTTCAGCCCCTCTGTTTCTCGCCCTCTGTTTCAGCCCCTCTGTTTCTCGCCCTCTGTTTCAGCCCCTCTGTTTCAGCCCCTCTGTTTCAGCCCCTCTGTTTCAGCCCTTCTGTTTCAGCCCCTCTGTTTCAGCCCCTCTGTTTCTCACCCTCTGTTTCAGCCCCTCTGTTTCTCGCCCTCTGTTTCAGACCCTCTGTTTCAGCTCCTCAGTATCAGCCCCTCTGTTTCAGCCCCTCTGTTTCTCGCCCTCTGTTTCTCGCCCTCTGTTTCTCTCCCACGGTTTCAGCCCCTCTGCTTCAGCCCCTCTGTTTCAGCCCATCTGTTTCAGCCCCACTGTTTCAGCCCCTCTGTTTCAGCCCCTGTGTTTCAGCCCCTCTGTTTCTCGCCCTCTGTTTCTCGCTCTCAGTTTCTCGCCCTCTGTTTCAGCCCATCTGTTGCTCGCCCACTGTTTCAGCCCCTCTGTTTCTCGCCATCTGTTTCAGCCCCTCTGATTCAGCTCCTCTGTTTCTCGCCCTCTGTTTCAGCCCCTCTGTTTCAGCCCCTCTGTTTCAGCCCCTCTGTTTCAGCACCTCTGTTTCTCGCCCTTTGTTTCTCGCCCTCTGTTTCAGCCCCGCTGTTTCTCGCCCTCTGTTTCAGCCCCTCTGTTTCTCGTCCTCTGTTTCAGCCACTCTGTTTCAGTCCCTCTGTTTCAGCCCCTCTGTTTCAGCCCCTCTGTTTCAGCCCCTCTGTTTCTCGCCCTCTGTTTCAGCCCCTCTGTTTCTCGCCCTCTGTTTCCCGCCCTCTTTTTCAGCCCCTCTGTTTCAGCTCCTCTGTATCAGCCCCTCTGTTTCTGCCCCTCTGTTTCTCGCCCTCTGTTTCTCGCCCTCTGTTTCAGCCCCTCTGTTTCAGACCCTCTGTTTCAGCCCCTCTGTTTCAGCCCCTCTGTTTCAGCCCCTCTGTTTCTCGCCCTCTGTTTCTCGCCCTCTGTTTCTCGCTCTCTGTTTCTCGCCCTCTGTTTCTCGCCCTCTGTTTCAGCCCCTCTGTTTCAGCCCATCTGTTTCAGCCCCTCTGTTTCAGCCCCTCTGTTTCTCGATCGCTGTTTCAGCCCCTCTGTTTCTCGCCCTCTGTTTCAGCCCCTCTGTTTCTCGCCCTCTGTTTCTCGCCCTCTGTTTCAGCCCCTCTGTTTCAGCCCCTCTGTTTCAGCCCCTCTGTTTCAGGCCCTCTGTTTCAGCCCGTCTGTTTCAGCCCCTCTGTTTCAGCCCCTCTGTTTCAGCCCATCTGTTTCAGACCCTCTTTTTCAGCCCCTCTGTTTCTCGCCCTCTGTTTCTCGCCCTCTGTTTCTCGCTCTCTGTTTCTCGCCCTCTGTTTCTCGCCCTCTGTTTCAGCCCCTCTGTTTCAGCCACTCTGTTTCAGCCCCTCTGTTTCTCGCCCACTGTTTCTCGCCCTCTGTTTCAGCCCCTCTGTTTCAGCCCCTCTGTTTCAGCCCCTCTGTTTCAGCCCCTCTGTTTCTCGCCCTCTGTTTCTCTCCCTCTGTTTCTCGCTCTATCTTTCTCGCCCTCTGTTTCTCGCCCTCTGTTTCTCGCCCTCTGTTTCATCACCTCTGTTTCAGCCCCTCTGTTTCAGCCCTTCTGTTTCTCGCCCTCTGTTTCAGCTCCTCTGTTCCATGCTCACTGTTTCTCGCCCTCTGTTTCAGCCCCTCTGTTTCTCGCCATCTGTTTCAGCCCCTCTGTTTCAGCCCCTCTGTTTCTCGCCCTTTGTTTCTCGCCCTCTCTTTCAGCCCCTCTGTTTCTCGCCCTCTGTTTCAGCCCCTCTGTTTCAGTCCCTCTGTTTGAGCCCCTCTGTTTCAGCCCCTCTGTTTCTCGCCCTCTGTTTCAGCCCCTCTGTTTCTCGCCCTCTGTTTCAGCCCCTCTGTTTCTCGCCCACTGTTTCAGCCCCTCTGTTTCTCGCCATCTGTTTCAGCCCCTCTGTTTCAGCCCCTCTGTTTCTCGCTCTCTGTTTCAGCCCCTCTGTTTCAGCCCCTCTGTTTCAGCCCCTCTGTTTCAGCCCCTCTGTTTCAGCCCCTCTGTTTCTCGCCTTCTGTTTCTCGCCCTCTGTTTCAGCCCCTCTGTTTCAGCCCCTCTGTTTCAGCCCCTCTGTTTCTCGCCCTCTGTTTCTCGCCCTCTGTTTCTCGCCCTCTGTTTCTCGATCTCTGTTTCTCGCCCTCTGTTTCTCGCTCTCTGTTTCAGCCCCTCTGTTTCAGCCCCTCTGTTTCAGCCCCTCTGTTTCAGCCCCTCTGTTTCAGCCCCTCTGTTTCTCGCCCTCTGTTTCTCGCCCTCTGTTTCTCGCCCTCTGTTTCTCGCTCTCTGTTTCTTGCCCTCTGTTTCTCGCCCTCTGTTTCAGCCCCTCTGTTAATCGCCCTCTGTTTCAGCTCCTCTGTTTCTCGCCCTCTGTTTGAGCCCCTCTGTTTCAGCCCCTCTGTTTCAGCCCCTCTGTTTCAGCCCCTCTGTTTCAGCCCCTCTGTTTCTCGCCCACTGTTTCTCGCCCTCGGTTTCAGCCCCTCTGTTTCTCGCCCTCTGTTTCAGCCCCTCTGTTTCTCGCCCTCTTTTTCAGCCCCTCTGTTTCAGCCCCTCTGTTTCAGCCCCTCTGTTTCAGCCCTTCTGTTTCAGCCCCTCTGTTTCAGCCCCTCTGTTTCTCACCCTCTGTTTCAGCCCCTCTGTTTCTCGCCCTCTGTTTCAGACCCTCTGTTTCAGCTCCTCAGTATCAGCCCCTCTGTTTCAGCCCCTCTGTTTCTCGCCCTCTGTTTCTCGCCCTGTGTTTCTCTCCCACGGTTTCAGCCCCTCTGCTTCAGCCCCTCTGTTTCAGCCCATCTGTTTCAGCCCCACTGTTTCAGCCCCTCTGTTTCAGCCCCTGTGTTTTAGCCCCTCTGTTTCTCGCCCTCTGTTTCTCGCTCTCAGTTTCTCGCCCTCTGTTTCAGCCCATCTGTTGCTCGCCCACTGTTTCAGCCCCTCTGTTTCTCGCCATCTGTTTCAGCCCCTCTGATTCAGCCCCTCTGTTTCTCGCCCTCTGTTTCAGCCCCTCTGTTTCAGCCCCTCTGTTTCAGCCCCTCTGTTTCAGCACCTCTGTTTCTCGCCCTTTGTTTCTCGCCCTCTGTTTCAGCCCCTCTGTTTCTCGCCCTCTGTTTCAGCCCCTCTGTTTCTCGTCCTCTGTTTCAGCCACTCTGTTTCAGTCCCTCTGTTTCAGCCCCTCTGTTTCAGCCCCTCTGTTTCAGCCCCTCTGTTTCTCGCCCTCTGTTTCAGCCCCTCTGTTTCTCGCCCTCTGTTTCCCGCCCTCTTTTTCAGCCCCTCTGTTTCAGCTCCTCTGTATCAGCCCCTCTGTTTCTGCCCCTCTGTTTCTCGCCCTCTGTTTCTCGCCCTCTGTTTCAGCCCCTCTGTTTCAGACCCTCTGTTTCAGCCCCTCTGTTTCAGCCCCTCTGTTTCAGCCACTCTGTTTCTCGCCCTCTGTTTCTCGCCCTCTGTTTCTCGCTCTCTGTTTCTCGCCCTCTGTTTCTCGCCCTCTGTTTCAGCCCCTCTGTTTCAGCCCATCTGTTTCAGCCCCTCTGTTTCACCCCCTCTGTTTCTCGATCGCTGTTTGGGCCCCTCTGTTTCTCGCCCTCTGTTTCAGCCCCTCTGTTTCTCGCCCTCTGTTTCTCGCCCTCTGTTTCAGCCCCTCTGTTTCAGCCCCTCTGTTTCAGCCCCTCTGTTTCAGGCCCTCTGTTTCAGCCCCTCTGTTTCAGCCCCTCTGTTTCAGCCCCTCTGTTTCAGCCCCTTTCTTTCAGCCCCTCTGTTTCAGACCCTCTTTTTCAGCCCCTCTGTTTCTCGCCCTCTGTTTCTCGCCCTCTGTTTCTCGCTCTCTGTTTCTCGCCCTCTGTTTCTCGCCCTCTGTTTCAGCCCCTCTGTTTCAGCCACTCTGTTTCAGCCCCTCTGTTTCTCGCCCAGTGTTTCTCGCCCTCGATTTCAGCCCCTCTGTTTCAGCCCCTCTGTTTCAGCCCCTCTGTTTCAGCCCCTCTGTTTCTCGCCCTCTGTTTCTCTCCCTCTGTTTCTCGCTCTCTCTTTCTCGCCCTCTGTTTCTCGCCCTCTGTTTCTTGCTCTCTGTTTCTCGTTCTCTGTTTCTCGCCCTCTGTTTCAGCCCCTCTGTTTCAGCTCCTCTGTTCCATGCTCACTGTTTCTCGCCCTCTGTTTCAGCCCCTCTGTTTCTCGCCCACTGTTTCAGCCCCTCTGTTTCTCGCCATCTGTTTCAGCCCCTCTGTTTCAGCCCCTCTGTTTCTCGCCCTTTGTTTCTCGCCCTCTGTTTCAGCCCCTCTGTTTCTCGCCCTCTGTTTCAGCCCCTCTGTTTCAGTCCCTCTGTTTCAGCCCCTCTGTTTCCGCCCCTGTGTTTCAGCCCCTCTGTTTCAGCCCCTCTGTTTCAGCCCCTCTGTTTCTTGCCCTCTGTTTCAGCCCCTCTGTTTCAGCCCCTCTGTTTCAGCCACTCTGTTTCAGCTCCTCTGTTTCTCGCCCTCTGTTTCTCGCCCTCTGTATCTCGCCCTGTGTTTCAGCCCCTCTGTTTCAGCCCCTCTGTTTCTCGCCCTCTGTTTCTCGCCCTCTGTTTCTCGCCCTCTGTTTCTCGCTCTTTGTTTCTCGCCCTCTGTTTCTCGCCCTCTGTTTCAGCCCCTCTGTTTCAGCCCCTCTGTTTCAGCCCCCCCGTTTCATCCCCTCTGTTTCAGCCCCTCTGTTTCAGCCCCTCTGTTTCTCGCCCTCTGTTTCTCGCCCTCTGTTTCTCGCCCTTTGTTTCTCGCTCTCTGTTTCTCGCCCTCTGTTTCTCGCCCTCTGTTTCAGCCCCTCTGTTTCAGCCCCTCTGTTTCAGCCCCTCTGTTTCTCGCCCTCTGTTTCTCGCCCTCTGTTTCTCGCCCTCTGTTTCAGCCCCTCTGTTTCAGCCCCTCTGTTTCAGCCCCTCTGTTTCTCGCCCTCTGTTTCTCGCCCTCTGTTTCTTGCTCTCTGTTTCTCGCCCTCTGTTTCTCGCCCTCTGTTTCAGCCCCTCTGTTTCAGCTCCTCTGTTCCTCGCTCTCTGTTTCTCGCCCTCTGTTTCAGCCCCTCTGTTTCTCGCCCACTGTTTCAGCCCCTCTGTTTCTCGCCATCTGTTTCAGCCCCACTGTTTCAGCCCCTCTGTTTCTCGCCCTCTGTTTCAGCCCCTCTGTTTCAGCCCCTCTGTTTCAGCCCCTCTGTTTCAGACCCTCTGTTTCTCGCCCTCTGTTTGAGCCCCTCTGTTTCAGCCCCTCTTTTTCAGCCCCTCTGTTTCAGCCCCACTGTTTCAGCCCCTCTGTTTCTCGCCCACTGTTTCTCGCCCTCGGTTTCAGCCCCTCTGTTTCTCGCCCTCTGTTTCAGCCCCTCTGATTCTCGCCCTCTGTTTCAGCCCCTCTGTTTCAGCCCCTCTGTTTCAGCCCCTCTGTTTCAGCCCTTCTGTTTCAGCCCCTCTGTTTCAGCCCCTTTGTTTCTCACCCTCTGTTTCAGCCCCTCTGTTTCTCGCCCTCTGTTTCAGACCCTCTGTTTCAGCCCCTGAGTATCAGCCCCTCTGTTTCAGCCCCTCTGTTTCTCGCCCTCTGTTTCTCGCCCTCTGTTTCAGCCCCTCTGTTTCTCGCCCACGGTTTCAGCCCCTCTGTTTCAGCCCCTCTGTTTCAGCCCATCTGTTTCAGCCCCACTGTTTCAGACCCTCTGTTTCAGCCCCTGTGTTTCAGCCCCTCTGTTTCTCGCCCTCTGTTTCTCGCTCTCTGTTTCTCGCCCTCTGTTTCAGCCCCTCTGTTGCTCGCCCACTGTTTCAGCCCCTCTGTTTCTCGCCATCTGTTTCAGCCCCTCTGTTTCAGACCCTCTGTTTCTCGCCCTCTGTTTCAGCCCCTCTGTTTCAGCCCCTCTGTTTCGGAACCTCTGTTTCTCGCCCTTTGTTTCTCGCCCTCTGTTTCAGCCCCTCTGTTTCTCGCCCTCTGTTTCAGCCCCTCTGTTTCTCGTCCTCTGTTTCAGCCCCTCTGTTTCAGCCCCTCTGTTTCAGCCCCTCTGTTTCAGCCCCTCTGTTTCAGGCCCACTGTTTCATCCCCTCTGTTTCTCGCCATCTGTTTCAGCCCCAATGTTTCAGCCCCTCTGTTTCTCGCCCTCTGTTTCAGCCCCTCTGTTTCAGCCCCTCTGTTTCAGCCCCTCTTTTTCAGCCCCTCTGTTTCTCGCCCTCTGTTTCTCGCCCTCTGTTTCTCGCTCTCTGTTTCTCGCCCTCTGTTTCTCGCCCTCTGTTTCAGCCCCTCTGTTTCAGCCACTCTGTTTCAGCTCCTCTGTTTCTCGCCCTCTGTTTCTCGCCCACTGTTTCTCGCCCTCTGTTTCAGCCCCTCTGTTTCAGCCCCTCTGTTTCAGCCCCTCTGTTTCTCGCCCTCTGTTTCTCTCCCTCTGTTTCTCGCTCTCTCTTTCTCGCCCTCTGTTTCTCGCCCTCTGTTTCAGCCCCTCTGTTTCAGCCCCTCTGTTTCAGCCCCTCTGTTTCTCGCCCTCTGTTTCTCGCCCTCAGTTTCTCGCCCTCTGTTTCAGCCCCTCTGTTTCAGCCCCTCTGTTTCAGCCCCTCTGTTTCTCGCCCTCTGTTTCTCGCCCTCTGTTTCTTGCTCTCTGTTTCTCGCCCTCTGTTTCTCGCCCTCTGTTTCAGCCCCTCTGTTTCAGCTCCTCTGTTCCTCGCTCACTGTTTCTCGCCCTCTGTTTCAGCCCCTCTGTTTCTCGCCCACTGTTTCTCGCCCTCTGTTTCATCCCCTCTGTTTCAGCCCCTCTGTTTCAGCCCCTCTGTTTCTCGCCCTGTGTTTCAGCCCCTCTGTTTCAGCCCCTCTGTTTCAGCCCCTCTGTTTCAGCCCCTCTGATTCTCGCCCTCTGTTTCATCCCCTCTGTTTCAGCCCCTCTGTTTCTAGCCCTCTGTTTCTCGCCCTCTGTTTCTCGCCCTCTGTTTCTCGCTCTTTGTTTCTCGCCCTCTGTTTCTCGCCCTCTGTTTCAGCCCCTCTGTTTCAGCCCCTCTGTTTCAGCCCCTCTGTTTCATCCCCTCTGTTTCAGCCCCTCTGTTTCAGCCCCTCTGTTTCTCGCCCTCTGTTTCAGCCCCTCTGTTTCTCGCCCTCTGTTTCTCGCTCTCTGTTTCTCGCCCTCTGTTTCTCGCCCTCTGTTTCAGCCCCTCTGTTTCAGCCCCTCTGTTTCAGCCCCTCTGTTTCTCGCCCTCTGTTTCTCGCCCTCTGTTTCTCGCCCTCTGTTTCAGCCCCTCTGTTTCAGCCCCTCTGTTTCAGCCCCTCTGTTACTCGCCCTCTGTTTCTCGCCCTCTGTTTCTTGCTCTCTGTTTCTCGCCCTCTGTTTCTCGCCCTCTGCTTCAGCCCCTCTGTTTCAGCTCCTCTGTTCCTCGCTCTCTGTTTCTCGCCCTCTGTTTTAGCCCCTCTGTTTCTCGCCCACTGTTTCAGCCCCTCTGTTTCTCGCCATCTGTTTCAGCCCCACTGTTTCAGCCCCTCTGTTTCTCGCCCGCTGTTTCAGCCCCTCTGTTTCAGCCCCTCTGTTTCAGCCCCTCTGTTTCAGCCCCTCCGTTTCAGCACCTCTGTTTCTCGCCCTTTGTTTCTCGCCCTCTGTTTCAGCCCCTCTGTTTCTCGCCCTCTGTTTCAGCCCCTCTGTTTCAGCCCCTCTGTTTCAGCCCCTCTGTTTCTCGCCCTCTGTTTCTCGCCCTCTGTTTCTCGCCCTCTGTTTCTCGCTCTCTGTTTCTCGCCCTCTGTTTCTCGCCCTCTGTTTCAGCCCCTCTGTTAATCGCCCTCTGTTTCAGCTCCTCTGTTTCTCGCCCTCTGTTTGAGCCCCTCTGTTTCAGCCCCTCTGTTTCAGCCCCTCTGTTTCAGCCCCTCTGTTTCAGCCCCTCTGTTTTATCGCCCTCTGTTTCTCGCCCTCTGTTTCTCGCACTCTGTTTCTCGCTCTCTGTTTCTCGCCCTCTGTTTCTCGCCCTCTGTTTCAGCCCCTCTGTTTCAGCCCATCTGTTTCAGCCCCTCTGTTTCAGCCCCTCTGTTTCTCGATCGCTGTTTCAGCCCCTCTGTTTCTCGCCCTGTGTTTCAGCCCCTCTGTTTCTCGCCCTCTGTTTCTCGCCCTCTGTTTCTCGCCCTCTGTTTCAGCCCCTCTGTTTCAGCCCCTCTGTTTCAGCCCCCCCGTTTCATCCCCTCTGTTTCAGCCCCTCTGTTTCAGCCCCTCTGTTTCTCGCCCTCTGTTTCTCGCCCTCTGTTTCTCGCCCTCTGTTTCTCGCTCTCTGTTTCTCGCCCTCTGTTTCTCGCCCTCTGTTTCAGCCCCTCTGTTTCAGCCCCTCTGTTTCAGCCCCTCTGTTTCTCGCCCTCTGTTTCTCGCCCTCTGTTTCTCGCCCTCTGTTTCAGCCCCTCTGTTTCATCCCCTCTGTTTCAGCCCCTCTGTTTCTCGCCCTCTGTTTCTCGCCCTCTGTTTCTTGCTCTCTGTTTCTCGCCCTCTGTTTCTCGCCCTCTGTTTCAGCCCCTCTGTTTCAGCTCCTCTGTTCCTCGCTCTCTGTTTCTCGCCCACTGTTTCAGCCCCTCTGTTTCTCGCCATCTGTTTCAGCCCCACTGTTTCAGCCCCTCTGTTTCTCGCCCTCTGTTTCAGCCCCTCTGTTTCAGCCCCTCTGTTTCAGCCCCTCTGTTTCAGACCCTCTGTTTCTCGCCCTCTGTTTGAGCCCCTCTGTTTCAGCCCCTCTTTTTCAGCCCCTCTGTTTCAGCCCCACTGTTTCAGCCCCTCTGTTTCTCGCCCACTGTTTCTCGCCCTCGGTTTCAGCCCCTCTGTTTCTCGCCCTCTGTTTCAGCCCCTCTGTTTCTCGCCCTCTGTTTCAGCCCCTCTGTTTCAGCCCCTCTGTTTCAGCCCCTCTGTTTCAGCCCTTCTGTTTCAGCCCCTCTGTTTCAGCCCCTTTGTTTCTCACCCTCTGTTTCAGCCCCTCTGTTTCTCGCCCTCTGTTTCAGACCCTCTGTTTCAGCCCCTGAGTATCAGCCCCTCTGTTTCAGCCCCTCTGTTTCTCGCCCTCTGTTTCTCGCCCTCTGTTTCAGCCCCTCTGTTTCTCGCCCACGGTTTCAGCCCCTCTGTTTCAGCCCCTCTGTTTCAGCCCATCTGTTTCAGCCCCACTGTTTCAGACCCTCTGTTTCAGCCCCTGTGTTTCAGCCCCTCTGTTTCTCGCCCTCTGTTTCTCGCTCTCTGTTTCTCGCCCTCTGTTTCAGCCCCTCTGTTGCTCGCCCACTGTTTCAGCCCCTCTGTTTCTCGCCATCTGTTTCAGCCCCTCTGTTTCAGCCCCTCTGTTTCTCGCCCTCTGTTTCAGCCCCTCTGTTTCAGCCCCTCTGTTTCGGAACCTCTGTTTCTCGCCCTTTGTTTCTCGCCCTCTGTTTCAGCCCCTCTGTTTCTCGCCCTCTGTTTCAGCCCCTCTGTTTCTCGTCCTCTGTTTCAGCCCCTCTGTTTCAGCCCCTCTGTTTCAGCCCCTCTGTTTCAGCCCCTCTGTTTCAGCCCCTCTGTTTCAGGCCCACTGTTTCATCCCCTCTGTTTCTCGCCATCTGTTTCAGCCCCACTGTTTCAGCCCCTCTGTTTCTCGCCCTCTGTTTCAGCCCCTCTGTTTCAGCCCCTCTGTTTCAGCCCCTCTTTTTCAGCCCCTCTGTTTCTCGCCCTCTGTTTCTCGCCCTCTGTTTCCCTCTCTCTGTTTCTCGCCCTCTGTTTCTCGCCCTCTGTTTCAGCCCCTCTGTTTCAGCCACTCTGTTTCAGCTCCTCTGTTTCTCGCCCTCTGTTTCTCGCCCACTGTTTCTCGCCCTCTTTTTCAGCCCCTCTGTTTCAGCCCCTCTGTTTCAGCCCCTCTGTTTCTCGCCCTCTGTTTCTCTCCCTCTGTTTCTCGCTCTCTCTTTCTCGCCCTCTGTTTCTCGCCCTCTGTTTCAGCCCCTCTGTTTCAGCCCCTCTGTTTCAGCCCCTCTGTTTCTCGCACTCTGTTTCTCGCCCTCAGTTTCTCGCCCTCTGTTTCAGCCCCTCTGTTTCAGCCCCTCTGTTTCAGCCCCTCTGTTTCTCGCCCTCTGTTTCTCGCCCTCTGTTTCTTGCTCTCTGTTTCTCGCCCTCTGTTTCTCGCCCTCTGTTTCAGCCCCTCTGTTTCAGCTCCTCTGTTCCTCGCTCACTGTTTCTCGCCCTCTGTTTCAGCCCCTCTGTTTCTCGCCCACTGTTTCTCGCCCTCTGTTTCATCCCCTCTGTTTCAGCCCCTCTGTTTCAGCCCCTCTGTTTCTCGCCCTGTGTTTCAGCCCCTCTGTTTCAGCCCCTCTGTTTCAGCCCCTCTGTTTCAGCCCCTCTGTTTCAGCCCCTCTGTTTCTCGCCCTCTGTTTCATCCCCTCTGTTTCAGCCCCTCTGTTTCTAGCCCTCTGTTTCTCGCCCTCTGTTTCTCGCCCTCTGTTTCTCGCTCT
The DNA here is from genome assembly GCF_030684315.1 of Stegostoma tigrinum. Classification (NCBI taxonomy): domain Eukaryota; kingdom Metazoa; phylum Chordata; class Chondrichthyes; order Orectolobiformes; family Stegostomatidae; genus Stegostoma; species Stegostoma tigrinum. Next base: position 5,397,406 of record NW_026728408.1, read on the forward strand.
TTGTTTCTCGCCCTCTGTTTCTCGCCCTCTGTTTCAGCCCCTCTGTTTCAGCCCCTCTGTTTCAGCCCCTCTGTTTCATCCCCTCTGTTTCAGCCCCTCTGTTTCAGCCCCTCTGTTTCTCGCCCTCTGTTTCAGCCCCTCTGTTTCTCGCCCTCTGTTTCTCGCTCTCTGTTTCTCGCCCTCTGTTTCTCGCCCTCTGTTTCAGCCCCTCTGTTTCAGCCCCTCTGTTTCAGCCCCTCTGTTTCTCGCCCTCTGTTTCTCGCCCTCTGTTTCTCGCCCTCTGTTTCAGCCCCTCTGTTTCAGCCCCTCTGTTTCAGCCCCTCTGTTACTCGCCCTCTGTTTCTCGCCCTCTGTTTCTTGCTCTCTGTTTCTCGCCCTCTGTTTCTCGCCCTCTGTTTCAGCCCCTCTGTTTCAGCTCCTCTGTTCCTCGCTCTCTGTTTCTCGCCCTCTGTTTTAGCCCCTCTGTTTCTCGCCCACTGTTTCAGCCCCTCTGTTTCTCGCCATCTGTTTCAGCCCCACTGTTTCAGCCCCTCTGTTTCTCGCCCGCTGTTTCAGCCCCTCTGTTTCAGCCCCTCTGTTTCAGCCCCTCTGTTTCAGCCCCTCCGTTTCAGCACCTCTGTTTCTCGCCCTTTGTTTCTCGCCCTCTGTTTCAGCCCCTCTGTTTCTCGCCCTCTGTTTCAGCCCCTCTGTTTCAGCCCCTCTGTTTCAGCCCCTCTGTTTCTCGCCCTCTGTTTCTCGCCCTCTGTTTCTCGCCCTCTGTTTCTCGCTCTCTGTTTCTCGCCCTCTGTTTCTCGCCCTCTGTTTCAGCCCCTCTGTTAATCGCCCTCTGTTTCAGCTCCTCTGTTTCTCGCCCTCTGTTTGAGCCCCTCTGTTTCAGCCCCTCTGTTTCAGCCCCTCTGTTTCAGCCCCTCTGTTTCAGCCCCTCTGTTTCAGCCCCTCTGTTTTATCGCCCTCTGTTTCTCGCCCTCTGTTTCTCGCACTCTGTTTCTCGCTCTCTGTTTCTCGCCCTCTGTTTCTCGCCCTCTGTTTCAGCCCCTCTGTTTCAGCCCCTCTGTTTCAGCCCCTCTGTTTCTCGCCCTCTGTTTCTCGCCCACTGTTTCTCGCCCTCTGTTTCTGCCCCTCTGTTTCAGCCCCTCTGTTTCAGCCCCTCTGTTTCAGCCCCTCTGTTTCTCGCCCTCTGTTTCTCGCCCTCTGTTTCTTGCCCTCTGTTTCTCGCTCTCTGTTTCTCGCCCTCTGTTTCTCGCCCTCTGTTTCAGCCCCTCTGTTTCAGCCCCTCTGTTTCAGCCCCTCTGTTTGTCGCCCTCTGTTTCTCGCCCTCTGTTTCTCGCCCTCAGTTTCAGCCCCTCTGTTTCAGCCCCTTTGTTTCAGCCCCTCTGTTTCAGCCCCTCTGTTTCTCGCCCACTGTTTCTCGCCCTCTGTTTCAGCCCCTCTGTTTCAGCCCCTCTGTTTCAGCCCCTCTGTTTCAGCCCCTCCGTTTCAGCCACTCTGTTTCAGCCCCTCTGTTTCTCGCCCTCTGTTTCTCGCCCTCTGTTTCTCGCCCTCTGTTTCTCGCCCTCTGTTTCAGCCCCTCTGTTTCAGCCCCTCTGTTTCAGCCCCTCTGTTTCTCGCCCTCTGTTTCTCGCCCTCTGTTTCAGACCCTCTGTTTGAGCCCCTCAGTTCCAGCCCCTCTGTTTCTCGCCCTCTGTTTCAGCACCTCTGTTTCTCGCCCTCTCTTTCAGCCCCTCTCTTTCTCGCCCTCTGTTGCAGACCCTCTGTTTCAGCCCCTCTGTTTCAGCCCCTCTGTTTCAGCCCCTCTGTTTCTCGCCCTCTGTTTCAGCCCCTCTGTTTCTCGCCCACTGTTTCCGCCCCTCTGTTTCTCGCACTCTGTTGCAGCCCCTCTGTTTCATCCCCTCTGTTTCAGCCCCTCTGTTTCAGCCCCTCTGTTTCAGACCCTCTGTTTCTCGCCCTCTGTTTCTCGCCCTCTGTTTCTCGCCCTCTGTTTCTCGCCCTCTGTTTCAGCCCCTCTGTTTCTCGCCCTCTGTTTCAGCCCCTCTGTTTCTCGCCCACTGTTTCCGCCCCTCTGTTTCTCGCACTCTGTTGCAGCCCCTCTGTTTCATCCCCTCTGTTTCAGCCCCTCTGTTTCAGCCCCTCTGTTTCAGCCCCACTGTTTCAGCCCCTCTGTTTCTCGCCCACTGTTTCTCGCCCTCGGTTTCAGCCCCTCTGTTTCTCGCCCTCTGTTTCAGCCCCTCTGTTTCTCGCCCTCTGTTTCATCCCCTCTGTTTCAGCCCCTCTGTTTCAGCCCCTCTGTTTCAGCCCTTCTGTTTCAGCCCCTCTGTTTCAGCCCCTTTGTTTCTCACCCTCTGTTTCAGCCCCTCTGTTTCTCGCCCTCTGTTTCAGACCCTCTGTTTCAGCCCCTCAGTATCAGCCCCTCTGTTTCAGCCCCTCTGTTTCTCGCCCTCTGTTTCTCGCCCTCTGTTTCTCGCCCACGGTTTCAGCCCCTCTGTTTCAGCACTCTGTTTCAGCCCATCTGTTTCAGCCCCACTGTTTCAGACCCTCTGTTTCAGCCCCTGTGTTTCAGCCCCTCTGTTTCTCGCCCTCTGTTTCTCGCTCTCTGTTTCTCGCCCTCTGTTTCAGCCCCTCTGTTGCTCGCCCACTGTTTCAGCCCCTCTGTTTCTCGCCATCTGTTTCAGCCCCTCTGTTTCAGCCCCTCTGTTTCTCGCCCTCTGTTTCAGCCCCTCTGTTTCAGCCCCTCTGTTTCGGAACCTCTGTTTCTCGCCCTTTGTTTCTCGCCCTCTGTTTCAGCCCCTCTGTTTCTCGCCCTCTGTTTCAGCCCCTCTGTTTCTCGTCTTCTGTTTCAGCCCCTCTGTTTCAGCCCCTCTGTTTCAGCCCCTCTGTTTCAGCCCCTCTGTTTCAGCCCCTCTGTTTCAGGCCCACTGTTTCAGCCCCTCTGTTTCTCGCCATCTGTTTCAGCCCCACTGTTTCAGCCCCTCTGTTTCTCGCCCTCTGTTTCAGCCCCTCTGTTTCAGCCCCTCTGTTTCAGCCCCTCTTTTTCAGCCCCTCTGTTTCTCGCCCTCTGTTTCTCGCCCTCTGTTTCTCGCTCTCTGTTTCTCGCCCTCTGTTTCTCGCCCTCTGTTTCAGCCCCTCTGTTTCAGCCACTCTGTTTCAGCTCCTCTGTTTCTCGCCCTCTGTTTCTCGCCCACTGTTTCTCGCCCTCTGTTTCTGCCCCTCTGTTTCAGCCCCTCTGTTTCAGCCCCTCTGTTTCAGCCCCTCTGTTTCTCGCCCTCTGTTTCTCTCCCTCTGTTTCTCGCTCTCTCTTTCTCGCCCTCTGTTTCTCGCCCTCTGTTTCAGCCCCTCTGTTTCAGCCCCTCTGTTTCTCGCCCTCTGTTTCTCGCCCTCAGTTTCTCGCCCTCTGTTTCAGCCCCTCTGTTTCAGCCCCTCTGTTTCAGCCCCTCTGTTTCTCGCCCTCTGTTTCTCGCCCTCTGTTTCTTGCTCTCTGTTTCTCGCCCTCTGTTTCTCGCCCTCTGTTTCAGCCCCTCTGTTTCAGCTCCTCTGTTCCTCGCTCACTGTTTCTCGCCCTCTGTTTCAGCCCCTCTGTTTCTCGCCCACTGTTTCTCGCCCTCTGTTTCATCCCCTCTGTTTCAGCCCCTCTGTTTCAGCCCCTCTGTTTCTCGCCCTGTGTTTCAGCCCCTCTGTTTCAGCCCCTCTGTTTCAGCCCCTCTGTTTCAGCCCCTCTGTTTCAGCCCCTCTGTTTCTCGCCCTCTGTTTCATCCCCTCTGTTTCAGCCCCTCTGTTTCTAGCCCTCTGTTTCTCGCCCTCTGTTTCTCGCCCTCTGTTTCTCGCTCTTTGTTTCTCGCCCTCTGTTTCTCGCCCTCTGTTTCAGCCCCTCTGTTTCAGCCCCTCTGTTTCAGCCCCTCTGTTTCATCCCCTCTGTTTCAGCCCCTCTGTTTCAGCCCCTCTGTTTCTCGCCCTCTGTTTCTCGCCCTCTGTTTCTCGCCCTCTGTTTCTCGCTCTCTGTTTGTCGCCCTCTGTTTCTCGCCCTCTGTTTCAGCCCCTCTGTTTCAGCCCCTCTGTTTCAGCCCCTCTGTTTCTCGCGCTCTGTTTCTCGCCCACTGTTTCTCGCCTTCTGTTTCAGCCCCTCTGTTTCAGCCCCTCTGTTTCAGCCCCTCTGTTTCAGCCCCTCTATTTCAGCCCCTCTGTTTCTCGCCCTCTGTTTCATCCCCTCAGTTTCAGCCCCTCTGTTTCAGCTCCTCTGTTTCAGCCCCTCTGTTTCAGCCCCTCTGTTTCTCGCCCTCTGTTTCTCGCCCTCGGTTTCAGCCCCTCTGTTTATCGCCCTCTGTTTCAGCCCCTCTGTTTCTCGCAATCTGTTTCAGCACCTCTGTTTCAGCCCCTCTGTTTCAGCCCCTCTTTTAAAGCCCTTCTGTTTAAGCCCCTATGTTTCAGCACCTCTGTTTCTCGCCCTCTGTTTCAGCCCCTCTGTTTCTCGCCCTCTGTTTCAGACCCTCTGTTTCAGCCCCACAGTATCAGCCCCTCACTTTCAGCCCCTCAGTTTCTCGCCCTCTGTTTCTCGACTTCTGTTTCTCGCCCTCTGTTTCTCGCCCACTGTTTCAGTCCCTCTGTTTCAGTCCCTCTGTTTCAGCCCATCTGTTTCAGTCCCTCTGTTTCAGCCCATCTGTTTCAGCCCCTCTGTTTCAGCCCCTCTGTTTCTCGCCCTCTGTTTCAGCCCCTCTGTTTCTCGCCCTCTGTTTCAGCCCCTATGTTTCCCTCCCACTGTTTCAGCCCCTCTGTTTCTCGCCATCTGTTTCAGCCCCTCTGTTTCAGCCCCTCTGTTTCTCGCCCTCTGTTTCATCTCCTCTGTTTCAGCCCCTCTGTTTCAGCCCCTCTGTTTCAGCCCCTCTGTTTCAGCCCCTCTGTTTCTCGCCTTCTGTTTCTAGCCCTCTGTTTCAGCCCCTCTGTTTCAGCCCCTCTGTTTCAGCCCCTCTGTTTCTCGCCCTCTGTTTCTCGCCCTCTGTTTCTCGCCCTCTGTTTCTCGATCTCTGTTTCTCGCCCTCTGTTTGAGCCCCTCTGTTTCAGCCCCTCTGTTTCAGCCCCTCTGTTTCAGCCCCTCTGTTTCAGCCCCTCTGTTTCAGCCCCTCTGTTTTATCGCCCTCTGTTTCTCGCCCTCTGTTTCTCGCACTCTGTTTCTCGCTCTCTGTTTCTCGCCCTCTGTTTCTCGCCCTCTGTTTCAGCCCCTCTGTTTCAGCCCCTCTGTTTCAGCCCCTCTGTTTCTCGCCCTCTGTTTCTCGCCCACTGTTTCTCGCCCTCTGTTTCTGCCCCTCTGTTTCAGCCCCTCTGTTTCAGCCCCTCTGTTTCAGCCCCTCTGTTTCTCGCCCTCTGTTTCTCGCCCTCTGTTTCTTGCCCTCTGTTTCTCGCTCTCTGTTTCTCGCCCTCTGTTTCTCGCCCTCTGTTTCAGCCCCTCTGTTTCAGCCCCTCTGTTTCAGCCCCTCTGTTTGTCGCCCTCTGTTTCTCGCCCTCTGTTTCTCGCCCTCAGTTTCAGCCCCTCTGTTTCAGCCCCTTTGTTTCAGCCCCTCTGTTTCAGCCCCACTGTTTCTCGCCCACTGTTTCTCGCCCTCTGTTTCAGCCCCTCTGTTTCAGCCCCTCTGTTTCAGCCCCTCTGTTTCAGCCCCTCCGTTTCAGCCACTCTGTTTCAGCCCCTCTGTTTCTCGCCCTCTGTTTCTCGCCCTCTGTTTCTCGCCCTCTGTTTCTCGCCCTCTGTTTCAGCCCCTCTGTTTCAGCCCCTCTGTTTCAGCCCCTCTGTTTCTCGCCCTCTGTTTCTCGCCCTCTGTTTCAGACCCTCTGTTTGAGCCCCTCAGTTCCAGCCCCTCTGTTTCTCGCCCTCTGTTTCAGCACCTCTGTTTCTCGCCCTCTCTTTCAGCCCCTCTCTTTCTCGCCCTCTGTTGCAGACCCTCTGTTTCAGCCCCTCTGTTTCAGCCCCTCTGTTTCAGCCCCTCTGTTTCTCGCCCTCTGTTTCAGCCCCTCTGTTTCTCGCCCACTGTTTCCGCCCCTCTGTTTCTCGCACTCTGTTGCAGCCCCTCTGTTTCATCCCCTCTGTTTCAGCCCCTCTGTTTCAGCCCCTCTGTTTCAGACCCTCTGTTTCTCGCCCTCTGTTTCTCGCCCTCTGTTTCTCGCCCTCTGTTTCTCGCCCTCTGTTTCAGCCCCTCTGTTTCTCGCCCTCTGTATCAGCCCCTCTGTTTCTCGCCCACTGTTTCCGCCCCTCTGTTTCTCGCACTCTGTTGCAGCCCCTCTGTTTCATCCCCTCTGTTTCAGCCCCTCTGTTTCAGCCCCTCTGTTTCAGCCCCACTGTTTCAGCCCCTCTGTTTCTCGCCCACTGTTTCTCGCCCTCGGTTTCAGCCCCTCTGTTTCTCGCCCTCTGTTTCAGCCCCTCTGTTTCTCGCCCTCTGTTTCAGCCCCTCTGTTTCAGCCCCTCTGTTTCAGCCCCTCTGTTTCAGCCCTTCTGTTTCAGCCCCTCTGTTTCAGCCCCTTTGTTTCTCACCCTCTGTTTCAGCCCCTCTGTTTCTCGCCCTCTGTTTCAGACCCTCTGTTTCAGCCCCTCAGTATCAGCCCCTCTGTTTCAGCCCCTCTGTTTCTCGCCCTCTGTTTCTCGCCCTCTGTTTCTCGCCCACGGTTTCAGCCCCTCTGTTTCAGCCCCTCTGTTTCAGCCCATCTGTTTCAGCCCCACTGTTTCAGACCCTCTGTTTCAGCCCCTGTGTTTCAGCCCCTCTGTTTCTCGCCCTCTGTTTCTCGCTCTCTGTTTCTCGCCCTCTGTTTCAGCCCCTCTGTTGCTCGCCCACTGTTTCAGCCCCTCTGTTTCTCGCCATCTGTTTCAGCCCCTCTGTTTCAGCCCCTCTGTTTCTCGCCCTCTGTTTCAGCCCCTCTGTTTCAGCCCCTCTGTTTCGGAACCTCTGTTTCTCGCCCTTTGTTTCTCGCCCTCTGTTTCAGCCCCTCTGTTTCTCGCCCTCTGTTTCAGCCCCTCTGTTTCTCGTCTTCTGTTTCAGCCCCTCTGTTTCAGCCCCTCTGTTTCAGCCCCTCTGTTTCAGCCCCTCTGTTTCAGCCCCTCTGTTTCAGGCCCACTGTTTCAGCCCCTCTGTTTCTCGCCATCTGTTTCAGCCCCACTGTTTCAGCCCCTCTGTTTCTCGCCCTCTGTTTCAGCCCCTCTGTTTCAGCCCCTCTGTTTCAGCCCCTCTTTTTCAGCCCCTCTGTTTCTCGCCCTCTGTTTCTCGCCCTCTGTTTCTCGCTCTCTGTTTCTCGCCCTCTGTTTCTCGCCCTCTGTTTCAGCCCCTCTGTTTCAGCCACTCTGTTTCAGCTCCTCTGTTTCTCGCCCTCTGTTTCTCGCCCACTGTTTCTCGCCCTCTGTTTCTGCCCCTCTGTTTCAGCCCCTCTGTTTCAGCCCCTCTGTTTCAGCCCCTCTGTTTCTCGCCCTCTGTTTCTCTCCCTCTGTTTCTCGCTCTCTCTTTCTCGCCCTCTGTTTCTCGCCCTCTGTTTCAGCCCCTCTGTTTCAGCCCCTCTGTTTCTCACCCTCTGTTTCTCGCCCTCAGTTTCTCGCCCTCTGTTTCAGCCCCTCTGTTTCAGCCCCTCTGTTTCAGCCCCTCTGTTTCTCGCCCTCTGTTTCTCGCCCTCTGTTTCTTGCTCTCTGTTTCTCGCCCTCTGTTTCTCGCCCTCTGTTTCAGCCCCTCTGTTTCAGCTCCTCTGTTCCTCGCTCACTGTTTCTCGCCCTCTGTTTCAGCCCCTCTGTTTCTCGCCCACTGTTTCTCGCCCTCTGTTTCATCCCCTCTGTTTCAGCCCCTCTGTTTCAGCCCCTCTGTTTCTCGCCCTGTGTTTCAGCCCCTCTGTTTCAGCCCCTCTGTTTCAGCCCCTCTGTTTCAGCCCCTCTGTTTCAGCCCCTCTGTTTCTCGCCCTCTGTTTCATCCCCTCTGTTTCAGCCCCTCTGTTTCTAGCCCTCTGTTTCTCGCCCTCTGTTTCTCGCCCTCTGTTTCTCGCTCTTTGTTTCTCGCCCTCTGTTTCTCGCCCTCTGTTTCAGCCCCTCTGTTTCAGCCCCTCTGTTTCAGCCCCTCTGTTTCATCCCCTCTGTTTCAGCCCCTCTGTTTCAGCCCCTCTGTTTCTCGCCCTCTGTTTCTCGCCCTCTGTTTCTCGCCCTCTGTTTCTCGCTCTCTGTTTGTCGCCCTCAGTTTCTCGCCCTCTGTTTCAGCCCCTCTGTTTCAGCCCCTCTGTTTCAGCCCCTCTGTTTCTCGCGCTCTGTTTCTCGCCCACTGTTTCTCGCCTTCTGTTTCAGCCCCTCTGTTTCAGCCCCTCTGTTTCAGCCCCTCTGTTTCAGCCCCTCTATTTCAGCCCCTCTGTTTCTCGCCCTCTGTTTCATCCCCTCAGTTTCAGCCCCTCTGTTTCAGCTCCTCTGTTTCAGCCCCTCTGTTTCAGCCCCTCTGTTTCTCGCCCTCTGTTTCTCGCCCTCGGTTTCAGCCCCTCTGTTTATCGCCCTCTGTTTCAGCCCCTCTGTTTCTCGCCCTCTGTTTCAGCACCTCTGTTTCAGCCCCTCTGTTTCAGCCCCTCTTTTAAAGCCCTTCTGTTTAAGCCCCTATGTTTCAGCACCTCTGTTTCTCGCCCTCTGTTTCAGCCCCTCTGTTTCTCGCCCTCTGTTTCAGACCCTCTGTTTCAGCCCCTCAGTATCATCCCCTCACTTTCAGCCCCACAGTTTCTCGCCCTCTGTTTCTCGACCTCTGTTTCTCGCCCTCTGTTTCTCGCCCACTGTTTCAGTCCCTCTGTTTCAGCCCCTCTGTTTCAGCCCATCTGTTTCAGTCCCTCTGTTTCAGCCCATCTGTTTCAGCCCCTCTGTTTCAGCTCCTCTGTTTCTCGCCCTCTGTTTCAGCCCCTCTGTTTCTCGCCCTCTGTTTCAGCCCCTATGTTTCCCTCCCACTGTTTCAGCCCCTCTGTTTCTCGCCATCTGTTTCAGCCCCTCTGTTTCTCGCCCTCTGTTTCAGCTCCTCTGTTTCAGCCCCTCTGTTTCAGCCCCTCTGTTTCTCGCCTTCTGTTTCTAGCCCTCTGTTTCAGCCCCTCTGTTTCAGCCCCTCTGTTTCAGCCCCTCTGTTTCTCGCCCTCTGTTTCTCGCCCTCTGTTTCTCGCCCTCTGTTTCTCGATCTCTGTTTCTCGCCCTCTGTTTGAGCCCCTCTGTTTCAGCCCCTCTGTTTCAGCCCCTCTGTTTCAGCCCCTCTGTTTCAGCCCCTCTGTTTCAGCCCCTCTGTTTCAGCCCCTCTGTTTTATCGCCCTCTGTTTCTCACCCTCTGTTTCTCGCACTCTGTTTCTCGCTCTCTGTTTCTCGCCCTCTGTTTCTCGCCCTCTGTTTCAGCCCCTCTGTTTCAGCCCCTCTGTTTCAGCCCCTCTGTTTCTCGCCCTCTGTTTCTCGCCCACTGTTTCTCGCCCTCTGTTTCTGCCCCTCTGTTTCAGCCCCTCTGTTTCAGCCCCTCTGTTTCAGCCCCTCTGTTTCTCGCCCTCTGTTTCTCGCCCTCTGTTTCTTGCCCTCTGTTTCTCGCTCTCTGTTTCTCGCCCTCTGTTTCTCGCCCTCTGTTTCAGCCCCTCTGTTTCAGCCCCTCTGTTTCAGCCCCTCTGTTTGTCGCCCTCTGTTTCTCGCCCTCTGTTTCTCGCCCTCAGTTTCAGCCCCTCTGTTTCAGCCCCTTTGTTTCAGCCCCTCTGTTTCAGCCCCTCTGTTTCTCGCCCACTGTTTCTCGCCCTCTGTTTCAGCCCCTCTGTTTCAGCCCCTCTGTTTCAGCCCCTCTGTTTCAGCCCCTCCGTTTCAGCCACTCTGTTTCAGCCCCTCTGTTTCTCGCCCTCTGTTTCTCGCCCTCTGTTTCTCGCCCTCTGTTTCTCGCCCTCTGTTTCAGCCCCTCTGTTTCAGCCCCTCTGTTTCAGCCCTTCTGTTTCTCGCCCTCTGTTTCTCGCCCTCTGTTTCAGACCCTCTGTTTGAGCCCCTCAGTTCCAGCCCCTCTGTTTTTCGCCCTCTGTTTCAGCACCTCTGTTTCTCGCCCTCTCTTTCAGCCCCTCTCTTTCTCGCCCTCTGTTGCAGACCCTCTGTTTCAGCCCCTCTGTTTCAGCCCCTCTGTTTCAGCCCCTCTGTTTCTCGCCCTCTGTTTCAGCCCCTCTGTTTCTCGCCCACTGTTTCCGCCCCTCTGTTTCTCGCACTCTGTTGCAGCCCCTCTGTTTCATCCCCTCTGTTTCAGCCCCTCTGTTTCAGCCCCTCTGTTTCAGACCCTCTGTTTCTCGCCCTCTGTTTCTCGCCCTCTGTTTCTCGCCCTCTGTTTCTCGCCCTCTGTTTCAGCCCCTCTGTTTCTCGCCCTCTGTTTCAGCCCCTCTGTTTCTCGCCCACTGTTTCCGCCCCTCTGTTTCTCGCACTCTGTTGCAGCCCCTCTGTTTCATCCCCTCTGTTTCAGCCCCTCTGTTTCAGCCCCTCTGTTTCAGCCCCACTGTTTCAGCCCCTCTGTTTCTCGCCCACTGTTTCTCGCCCTCGGTTTCAGCCCCTCTGTTTCTCGCCCTCTGTTTCAGCCCCTCTGTTTCTCGCCCTCTGTTTCAGCCCCTCTGTTTCAGCCCCTCTGTTTCAGCCCCTCTGTTTAAGCCCTTCTGTTTCATCCCCTCTGTTTCAGCCCCTTTGTTTCTCACCCTCTGTTTCAGCCCCTCTGTTTCTCGCCCTCTGTTTCAGACCCTCTGTTTCAGCCCCTCAGTATCAGCCTCTCTGTTTCAGCCCCTCTGTTTCTCGCCCTCTGTTTCTCGCCCTCTGTTTCTCGCCCACGGTTTCAGCCCCTCTGTTTCAGCCCCTCTGTTTCAGCCAATCTGTTTCAGCCCCACTGTTTCAGACCCTCTGTTTCAGCCCCTGTGTTTCAGCCCCTCTGTTTCTCGCCCTCTGTTTCTCGCTCTCTGTTTCTCGCCCTCTGTTTCAGCCCCTCTGTTGCTCGCCCACTGTTTCAGCCCCTCTGTTTCTCGCCATCTGTTTCAGCCCCTCTGTTTCAGCCCCTCTGTTTCAGCCCCTCTGTTTCGGAACCTCTGTTTCTCGCCCTTTGTTTCTCGCCCTCTGTTTCAGCCCCTCTGTTTCTCGCCCTCTGTTTCAGCCCCTCTGTTTCTCGTCTTCTGTTTCAGCCCCTCTGTTTCAGCCCCTCTGTTTCAGCCCCTCTGTTTCAGCCCCTCTGTTTCAGCCCCTCTGTTTCAGGCCCACTGTTTCAGCCCCTCTGTTTCTCGCCATCTGTTTCAGCCCCACTGTTTCAGCCCCTCTGTTTCTCGCCCTCTGTTTCAGCCCCTCTGTTTCAGCCCCTCTGTTTCAGCCCCTCTTTTTCAGCCCCTCTGTTTCTCGCCCTCTGTTTCTCGCCCTCTGTTTCTCGCTCTCTGTTTCTCGCCCTCTGTTTCTCGCCCTCTGTTTCAGCCCCTCTGTTTCAGCCACTCTGTTTCAGCTCCTCTGTTTCTCGCCCTCTGTTTCTCGCCCACTGTTTCTCGCCCTCTGTTTCTGCCCCTCTGTTTCAGCCCCTCTGTTTCAGCCCCTCTGTTTCAGCCCCTCTGTTTCTCGCCCTCTGTTTCTCTCCCTCTGTTTCTCGCTCTCTCTTTCTCGCCCTCTGTTTCTCGCCCTCTGTTTCAGCCCCTCTGTTTCAGCCCCTCTGTTTCTCGCCCTCTGTTTCTCGCCCTCAGTTTCTCGCCCTCTGTTTCAGCCCCTCTGTTTCAGCCCCTCTGTTTCAGCCCCTCTGTTTCTCGCCCTCTGTTTCTCGCCCTCTGTTTCTTGCTCTCTGTTTCTCGCCCTCTGTTTCTCGCCCTATGTTTCAGCCCCTCTGTTTCAGCTCCTCTGTTCCTCGCTCACTGTTTCTCGCCCTCTGTTTCAGCCCCTCTGTTTCTCGCCCACTGTTTCTCGCCCTCTGTTTCATCCCCTCTGTTTCAGCCCCTCTGTTTCAGCCCCTCTGTTTCTCGCCCTGTGTTTCAGCCCCTCTGTTTCAGCCCCTCTGTTTCAGCCCCTCTGTTTCAGCCCCTCTGTTTCAGCCCCTCTGTTTCTCGCCCTCTGTTTCATCCCCTCTGTTTCAGCCCCTCTGTTTCTAGCCCTCTGTTTCTCGCCCTCTGTTTCTCGCCCTCTGTTTCTCGCTCTTTGTTTCTCGCCCTCTGTTTCTCGCCCTCTGTTTCAGCCCCTCTGTTTCAGCCCCTCTGTTTCAGCCCCTCTGTTTCATCCCCTCTGTTTCAGCCCCTCTGTTTCAGCCCCTCTGTTTCTCGCCCTCTGTTTCTCGCCCTCTGTTTCTCGCCCTCTGTTTCTCGCTCTCTGTTTGTCGCCCTCTGTTTCTCGCCCTCTGTTTCAGCCCCTCTGTTTCAGCCCCTCTGTTTCAGCCCCTCTGTTTCTCGCGCTCTGTTTCTCGCCCACTGTTTCTCGCCTTCTGTTTCAGCCCCTCTGTTTCAGCCCCTCTGTTTCTCGCCCTCTGTTTCATCCCCTCAGTTTCAGCCCCTCTGTTTCAGCTCCTCTGTTTCAGCCCCTCTATTTCAGCCCCTCTGTTTCTCGCCCTCTGTTTCATCCCCTCAGTTTCAGCCCCTCTGTTTCAGCTCCTCTGTTTCAGCCCCTCTGTTTCAGCCCCTCTGTTTCTCGCCCTCTGTTTCTCGCCCTCGGTTTCAGCCCCTCTGTTTATCGCCCTCTGTTTCAGCCCCACTGTTTCTCGCCCTCTGTTTCAGCACCTCTGTTTCAGCCCCTCTGTTTCAGCCCCTCTTTTAAAGCCCTTCTGTTTAAGCCCCTATGTTTCAGCCCCTCTGTTTCTCGCCCTCTGTTTCAGCCCCTCTGTTTCTCGCCCTCTGTTTCAGACCCTCTGTTTCAGCCCCTCAGTATCAGCCCCTCACTTTCAGCCCCTCAGTTTCTCGCCCTCTGTTTCTCGACCTCTGTTTCTCGCCCTCTGTTTCTCGCCCACTGTTTCAGTCCCTCTGTTTCAGCCCCTCTGTTTCAGCCCATCTGTTTCAGTCCCTCTGTTTCAGCCCATCTGTTTCAGCCCCTCTGTTTCAGCCCCTCTGTTTCTCGCCCTCTGTTTCAGCCCCTCTGTTTCTCGCCCTCTGTTTCAGCCCCTATGTTTCCCTCCCACTGTTTCAGCCCCTCTGTTTCTCGCCATCTGTTTCAGCCCCTCTGTTTCAGCCCCTCTGTTTCTCGCCCTCTGTTTCAGCTCCTCTGTTTCAGCCCCTCTGTTTCAGCCCCTCTGTTTCAGCCCCTCTGTTTCAGCCCCTCTGTTTCTCGCCTTCTGTTTCTAGCCCTCTGTTTCAGCCCCTCTGTTTCAGCCCCTCTGTTTCAGCCCCTCTGTTTCTCGCCCTCTGTTTCTCGCCCTCTGTTTCTCGCCCTCTGTTTCTCGATCTCTGTTTCTCGCCCTCTGTTTCTCGCTCTCTGTTTCAGCCCTTCTGTTTCAGCCCCTCTGTTTCAGCCCCTCTGTTTCAGCCCCTTTGTTTCAGCCCCTCTGTTTCTCGCCCTCTGTTTCTCGCCCTCTGTTTCTCGCCCTCTGTTTCTCGCTCTCTGTTTCAGCTCCTCTGTTTCTCGCCCTCTGTTTGAGCCCCTCTGTTTCAGCCCCTCTGTTTCAGCCCCGCTGTTTCAGCCCCTCTGTTTCAGCCCCTCTGTTTCTCGCCCACTGTTTCTCGCCCTCGGTTTCAGCCCCTCTGTTTCTCGCCCTCTGTTTCAGCCCCTCTGTTTCTCGCCCTCTGTTTCAGCCCCTCTGTTTCAGCCCCTCTGTTTCAGCCCCTCTGTTTCAGCCCTTCTGTTTCAGCCCCTCTGTTTCAGCCCCTCTGTTTCTCACCCTCTGTTTCAGCCCCTCTGTTTCTCGCCCTCTGTTTCAGACCCTCTGTTTCAGCTCCTCAGTATCAGCCCCTCTGTTTCAGCCCCTCTGTTTCTCGCCCTCTGTTTCTCGCCCTCTGTTTCTCGCCCACGGTTTCAGCCCCTCTGTTTCAGCCCCTCTGTTTCAGCCCATCTGTTTCAGCCCCACTGTTTCAGCCCCTCTGTTTCAGCCCCTGTGTTTCAGCCCCTCTGTTTCTCGCCCTCTGTTTCTCGCTCTCAGTTTCTCGCCCTCTGTTTCAGCCCATCTGTTGCTCGCCCACTGTTTCAGCCCCTCTGTTTCTCGCCATCTGTTTCAGCCCCTCTGATTCAGCCCCTCTGTTTCTCGCCCTCTGTTTCAGCCCCTCTGTTTCAGCCCCTCTGTTTCAGCCCCTCTGTTTCAGCACCTCTGTTTCTCGCCCTTTGTTTCTCGCCCTCTGTTTCAGCCCCTCTGTTTCTCGCCCTCTGTTTCAGCCCCTCTGTTTCTCGTCCTCTGTTTCAGCCCCTCTGTTTCAGTCCCTCTGTTTCAGCCCCTCTGTTTCAGCCCCTCTGTTTCAGCCCCTATGTTTAACGCCCTCTGTTTCAACCCCTCTGTTTCAGCCCCTCTGTTTCCCGCCCTCTGTTTCAGCCCCTCTGTTTCAGCCCCTCTGTATCAGCCCCTCTGTTTCTGCCCCTCTGTTTCTCGCCCTCTGTTTCTCGCCCTCTGTTTCAGCCCCTCTGTTTCAGACCCTCTGTTTCAGCCCCTCTGTTTCAGCCCCTCTGTTTCAGCCCCTCTGTTTCTCGCCCTCTGTTTCTCGCCCTCTGTTTCTCGCTCTCTGTTTCTCGCCCTCTGTTTCTCGCCCTCTGTTTCAGCCCCTCTGTTTCAGCCCATCTGTTTCAGCCCCTCTGTTTCAGCCCCTCTGTTTCTCGATCGCTGTTTCAGCCCCTCTGTTTCTCGCCCTCTGTTTCAGCCCCTCTGTTTCTCGCCCTCTGTTTCTCGCCCTCTGTTTCAGCCCCTCTGTTTCAGCCCCTCTGTTTCAGCCCCTCTGTTTCAGGCCCTCTGTTTCAGCCCGTCTGTTTCAGCCCCTCTGTTTCAGCCCCTCTGTTTCAGCCCCTCTGTTTCAGACCCTCTTTTTCAGCCCCTCTGTTTCTCGCCCTCTGTTTCTCGCCCTCTGTTTCTCGCTCTCTGTTTCTCGCCCTCTGTTTCTCGCCCTCTGTTTCAGCCCCTCTGTTTCAGCCACTCTGTTTCAGCCCCTCTGTTTCTCGCCCACTGTTTCTCGCCCTCTGTTTCAGCCCCTCTGTTTCAGCCCCTCTGTTTCAGCCCCTCTGTTTCAGCCCCTCTGTTTCTCGCCCTCTGTTTCTCTCCCTCTGTTTCTCGCTCTCTCTTTCTCGCCCTCTGTTTCTCGCCCTCTGTTTCTCGCCCGCTGTTTCATCCCCTCTGTTTCAGCCCCTCTGTTTCAGCCCTTCTGTTTCTCGCCCTCTGTTTCAGCTCCTCTGTTCCATGCTCACTGTTTCTCGCCCTCTGTTTCAGCCCCTCTGTTTGTCGCCCACTGTTTCAGCCCCTCTGTTTCTCGCCATCTGTTTCAGCCCCTCTGTTTCAGCCCCTCTGTTTCTCGCCCTTTGTTTCTCGCCCTCTCTTTCAGCCCCTCTGTTTCTCGCCCTCTGTTTCAGCCCCTCTGTTTCAGTCCCTCTGTTTCAGCCCCTCTGTTTCAGCCCCTCTGTTTCTCGCCCTCTGTTTCAGCCCCTCTGTTTCTCGCCCTCTGTTTCAGCCCCTCTGTTTCTCGCCCACTGTTTCAGCCCCTCTGTTTCTCGCCATCTGTTTCAGCCCCTCTGTTTCAGCCCCTCTGTTTCTCGCCCTCTGTTTCAGCCCCTCTGTTTCAGCCCCTCTGTTTCAGCCCCTCTGTTTCAGCCCCTCTGTTTCAGCCCCTCTGTTTCTCGCCTTCTGTTTCTCGCCCTCTGTTTCAGCCCCTCTCTTTCAGCCCCTCTGTTTCAGCCCATCTGTTTCTCGCCCTCTGTTTCTCGCCCTCTGTTTCTCGCCCTCTGTTTCTCGATCTCTGTTTCTCGCCCTCTGTTTCTCGCTCTCTGTTTCAGCCCCTCTGTTTCAGCCCCTCTGTTTCAGCCCCTCTGTTTCAGCCCCTCTGTTTCAGCCCCTCTGTTTCTCGCCCTCTGTTTCTCGCCCTCTGTTTCTCGCCCTCTGTTTCTCGCTCTCTGTTTCTTGCCCTCTGTTTCTCGCCCTCTGTTTCAGCCCCTCTGTTAATCGCCCTCTGTTTCAGCTCCTCTGTTTCTCGCCCTCTGTTTGAGCCCCTCTGTTTCAGCCCCTCTGTTTCAGCCCCTCTGTTTCAGCCCCTCTGTTTCAGCCCCTCTGTTTCTCGCCCACTGTTTCTCGCCCTCGGTTTCAGCCCCTCTGTTTCTCGCCCTCTGTTTCAGCCCCTCTGTTTCTCGCCCTCTTTTTCAGCCCCTCTGTTTCAGCCCCTCTGTTTCAGCCCCTCTGTTTCAGCCCTTCTGTTTCAGCCCCTCTGTTTCAGCCCCTCTGTTTCTCACCCTCTGTTTCAGCCCCTCTGTTTCTCGCCCTCTGTTTCAGACCCTCTGTTTCAGCTCCTCAGTATCAGCCCCTCTTTTTCAGCCCCTCTGTTTCTCGCCCTCTGTTTCTCGCCCTCTGTTTCTCTCCCACGGTTTAAGCCCCTCTGCTTCAGCCCCTCTGTTTCAGCCCATCTGTTTCAGCCCCACTGTTTCAGCCCCTCTGTTTCAGCCCCTGTGTTTCAGCCCCTCTGTTTCTCGCCCTCTGTTTCTCGCTCTCAGTTTCTCGCCCTCTGTTTCAGCCCATCTGTTGCTCGCCCACTGTTTCTGCCCCTCTGTTTCTCGCCACCTGTTTCAGCCCCTCTGATTCAGCCCCTCTGTTTCTCGCCCTCTGTTTCAGCCGCTCTGTTTCAGCCCCTCTGTTTCAGCCCCTCTGTTTCAGCACCTCTGTTTCTCGCCCTTTGTTTCTCGCCCTCTGTTTCAGCCACTCTGTTTCTCGCCCTCTGTTTCAGCCCCTCTGTTTCTCGTCCTCTGTTTCAGCCACTCTGTTTCAGTCCCTCTGTTTCTCGCCCTCTGTTTCAGCCCCTCTGTTTCTCGCCCTCTGTTTCCCGCCCTCTGTTTCAGCCCCTCTGTTTCAGCTCCTCTGTATCAGCCCCTCTGTTTCTGCCCCTCTGTTTCTCGCCTACTGTTTCTCGCCCTCTGTTTCAGCCCCTCTGTTTCAGACCCTCTGTTTCAGCCCCTCTGTTTCAGCCCCTCTGTTTCAGCCCCTCTGTTTCTCGCCCTCTGTTTCTCGCCCTCTGTTTCTCGCTCTCTGTTTCTCGCCCTCTGTTTCTCGCCCTCTGTTTCAGCCCCTCTGTTTCAGCCCATCTGTTTCAGCGCCTCTGTTTCACCCCCTCTGTTTCTCGATCGCTGTTTGGGCCCCTCTGTTTCTCGCCCTCTGTTTCAGCCCCTCTGTTTCTCGCCCTCTGTTTCTCGCCCTCTGTTTCAGCCCCTCTGTTTCAGCCCCTCTGTTTCAGCCCCTCTGTTTCAGGCCCTCTGTTTCAGCCCCTCTGTTTCAGCCCCTCTGTTTCAGCCCCTTTCTTTCAGCCCCTCTGTTTCAGACCCTCTTTTTCAGCCCCTCTGTTTCTCGCCCTCTCTTTCTCGCCCTCTGTTTCTCGCTCTCTGTTTCTCGCCCTCTGTTTCTCGCCCTCTGTTTCAGCCCCTCTGTTTCAGCCACTCTGTTTCAGCCCCTCTGTTTCTCGCACAGTGTTTCTCGCCCTCTGTTTCAGCCCCTCTGTTTCATACCCTCTGTTTCAGCCCCTCTGTTTCAGCCCCTCTGTTTCTCGCCCTCTGTTTCTCTCCCTCTGTTTCTCGCTCTCTCTTTCTCGCCCTCTGTTTCTCGCCCTCTGTTTCTTGCTCTCTGTTTCTCGTTCTCTGTTTCTCGCCCTCTGTTTCAGCCCCTCTGTTTCAGCTCCTCTGTTCCATGCTCACTGTTTCTCGCCCTCTGTTTCAGCCCCTCTGTTTCTCGCCCACTGTTTCAGCCCCTCTGTTTCTCGCCATCTGTTTCAGCCCCTCTGTTTCAGCCCCTCTGTTTCTCGCCCTTTGTTTCTCGCCCTCTGTTTCAGCCCCTCTGTTTCTCGCCCTCTGTTTCAGCCCCTCTGTTTCAGTCCCTCTGTTTCAGCCCCTCTGTTTCCGCCCCTCTGTTTCAGCCCCTCTGTTTCAGCCCCTCTGTTTCAGCCCCTCTGTTTCTTGCCCTCTGTTTCAGCCCCTCTGTTTCAGCCCCTCTGTTTCAGCCACTCTGTTTCAGCCCCTCTGTTTCTCGCCCTCTGTTTCTCGCCCTCTGTATCTCGCCCTGTGTTTCAGCCCCTCTGTTTCAGCCCCTCTGTTTCTCGCCCTCTGTTTCTCGCCCTCTGTTTCTCGCCCTCTGTTTCTCGCTCTTTGTTTCTCGCCCTCTGTTTCTCGCCCTCTGTTTCAGCCCCTCTGTTAAAGCCCCTCTGTTTCAGCCCCTCTGTTTCATCCCCTCTGTTTCAGCCCCTCTGTTTCAGCCCCTCTGTTTCTCGCCCTCTGTTTCACGCCCTCTGTTTCTCGCCCTCTGTTTCTCGCTCTCTGTTTCTCGCCCTCTGTTTCTCGCCCTCTGTTTCAGCCCCTCTGTTTCAGCCCCTCTGTTTCAGCCCCTCTGTTTCTCGCCCTCTGTTTCTCGCCCTCTGTTTCTCGCCCTCTGTTTCAGCCCCTCTGTTTCAGCCCCTCTGTTTCAGCCCCTCTATTTCTCGCCCTCTGTTTCTCGCCCTCTGTTTCTTGCTCTCTGTTTCTCGCCCTCTGTTTCTCGCCCTCTGTTTCAGCCCCTCTGTTTCAGCTCCTCTGTTCCTCGCTCTCTGTTTCTCGCCCTCTGTTTCAGCCCCTCTGTTTCTCGCCCACTGTTTCAGCCCCTCTGTTTCTCGCCAACTGTTTCAGCCCCACTGTTTCAGCCCCTCTGTTTCTCGCCCTCTGTTTCAGCCCCTCTGTTTCAGCCCCTCTGTTTCAGCCCCTCTGTTTCAGACCCTCTGTTTCTCGCCCTCTGTTTGAGCCCCTCTGTTTCAGCCCCTCTTTTTCAGCCCCTCTGTTTCAGCCCCACTGTTTCAGCCCCTCTGTTTCTCGCCCACTGTTTCTCGCCCTCGGTTTCAGCCCCTCTGTTTCTCGCCCTCTGTTTCAGCCCCTCTGTTTCTCGCCCTCTGTTTCAGCCCCTCTGTTTCAGCCCCTCTGTTTCAGCCCCTCTGTTTCAGCCCTTCTGTTTCAGCCCCTCTGTTTCAGCCCCTTTGTTTCTCACCCTCTGTTTCAGCCCCTCTGTTTCTCGCCCTCTGTTTCAGACCCTCTGTTTCAGCCCCTCAGTATCAGCCCCTCTGTTTCAGCCCCTCTGTTTCTCGCCCTCTGTTTCTCGCCCTCTGTTTCTCGCCCACGGTTTCAGCCCCTCTGTTTCAGCCCCTCTGTTTCAGCCCATCTGTTTCAGCCCCACTGTTTCAGACCCTCTGTTTCAGCCCCTCTGTTTCAGCCCCTCTGTTTCGGAACCTCTGTTTCTCGCCCTTTGTTTCTCGCCCTCTGTTTCAGCCCCTCTGTTTCTCGCCCTCTGTTTCAGCCCCTCTGTTTCTCGTCCTCTGTTTCAGCCCCTCTGTTTCAGCCCCTCTGTTTCAGCCCCTCTGTTTCAGCCCCTCTGTTTCAGCCCCTCTGTTTCAGGCCCACTGTTTCAGCCCCTCTGTTTCTCGCCATCTGTTTCAGCCCCACTGTTTCAGCCCCTCTGTTTCTCGCCCTCTGTTTCAGCCCCTCTGTTTCAGCCCCTCTGTTTCAGCCCCTCTTTTTCAGCCCCTCTGTTTCTCTCCCTCTGTTTCTCGCCCTCTGTTTCTCGCTCTCTGTTTCTCGCCCTCTGTTTCTCGCCCTCTGTTTCAGCCCCTCTGTTTCAGCCACTCTGTTTCAGCTCCTCTGTTTCTGGCCCTCTGTTTCTCGCCCACTGTTTCTCGCCCTCTGTTTCAGCCCCTCTGTTTCAGCCCCTCTGTTTCAGCCCCTCTGTTTCTCGCCCTCTGTTTCTCTCCCTCTGTTTCTCGCTCTCTCTTTCTCGCCCTCTGTTTCTCGCCCTCTGTTTCAGCCCCTCTGTTTCAGCCCCTCTGTTTCAGCCCCTCTGTTTCTCGCCCTCTGTTTCTCGCCCTCAGTTTCTCGCCCTCTGTTTCAGCCCCTCTGTTTCAGACCCTCTGTTTCAGCCCCTCTGTTTCTCGCCCTCTGTTTCTCGCCCTCTGTTTCTTGCTCTCTGTTTCTCGCCCTCTGTTTCTCGCCCTCTGTTTCAGCCCCTCTGTTTCAGCTCCTCTGTTCCTCGCTCACTGTTTCTCGCCCTCTGTTTCAGCCCCTCTGTTTCTCGCCCACTGTTTCTCGCCCTCTGTTTCATCCCCTCTGTTTCAGCCCCGCTGTTTCAGCCCCTCTGTTTCTCGCCCTGTGTTTCAGCCCCTCTGTTTCAGCCCCTCTGTTTCAGCCCCTCTGTTTCAGCCCCTCTGTTTCAGCCCCTCTGTTTCTCGCCCTCTGTTTCATCCCCTCTGTTTCAGCCCCTCTGTTTCTAGCCCTCTGTTTCTCGCCCTCTGTTTCTCGCCCTCTGTTTCTCTCTCTTTGTTTCTCGCCCTCTGTTTCTCGCCCTCTGTTTCAGCCCCTCTGTTTCAGCCCCTCTGTTTCTCGCCCTCTGTTTCAGACCCTCTGTTTCAGCTCCTCAGTATCAGCCCCTCTGTTTCAGCCCCTCTGTTTCAGCCCCTCTGTTTCATCCCCTCTGTTTCAGCCCCTCTGTTTCAGCCCCTCTGTTTCTCGCCCTCTGTTTCTCGCCCTCTGTTTCTCGCCCTCTGTTTCTCGCTCTCTGTTTGTCGCCCTCTGTTTCTCGCCCTCTGTTTCAGCCCCTCTGTTTCAGCCCCTCTGCTTCAGCCCCTCTGTTTCAGCCCATCTGTTTCAGCCCCACTGTTTCAGCCCCTCTGTTTCAGCCCCTGTGTTTCAGCCCCTCTGTTTCTCGCCCTCTGTTTCTCGCTCTCAGTTTCTCGCCCTCTGTTTCAGCCCATCTGTTGCTCGCCCACTGTTTCTGCCCCTCTGTTTCTCGCCATCTGTTTCAGCCCCTCTGATTCAGCCCCTCTGTTTCTCGCCCTCTGTTTCAGCCCCTCTGTTTCAGCCCCTCTGTTTCAGCCCCTCTGTTTCAGCACCTCTGTTTCTCGCCCTTTGTTTCTCGCCCTCTGTTTCAGCCACTCTGTTTCTCGCCCTCTGTTTCAGCCCCTCTGTTTCTCGTCCTCTGTTTCAGCCACTCTGTTTCAGTCCCTCTGTTTCTCGCCCTCTGTTTCAGCCCCTCTGTTTCTCGCCCTCTGTTTCCCGCCCTCTGTTTCAGCCACTCTGTTTCAGCTCCTCTGTATCAGCCCCTCTGTTTCTGCCCCTCTGTTTCTCGCCCTCTGTTTCTCGCCGTCTGTTTCAGCCCCTCTGTTTCAGACCCTCTGTTTCAGCCCCTCTGTTTCAGCCCCTCTGTTTCAGCCCCTCTGTTTCTCGCCCTCTGTTTCTCGCCCTCTGTTTCTCGCTCTCTGTTTCTCGCCCTCTGTTTCTCGCCCGCTGTTTCAGCCCCTCTGTTTCAGCCCATCTGTTTCAGCCCCTCTGTTTCACCCCCTCTGTTTCTCGATCGCTGTTTGGGCCCCTCTGTTTCTCGCCCTCTGTTTCAGCCCCTCTGTTTCTCGCCCTCTGTTTCTCGCCCTCTGTTTCAGCCCCTCTGTTTCAGCCCCTCTGTTTCAGCCCCTCTGTTTCAGGCCCTCTGTTTCAGCCCCTCTGTTTCAGCCCCTCTGTTTCAGCCCCTTTCTTTCAGCCCCTCTGTTTCAGACCCTCTTTTTCAGCCCCTCTGTTTCTCGCCCTCTCTTTCTCGCCCTCTGTTTCTCGCTCTCTGTTTCTCGCCCTCTGTTTCTCGCCCTCGGTTTCAGCCCCTCTGTTTCAGCCACTCTGTTTCAGCCCCTCTGTTTCTCGCCCAGTGTTTCTCGCCCTCTGTTTCAGCCCCTCTGTTTCAGCCCCTCTGTTTCAGCCCCCCTGTTTCAGCCCCTCTGTTTCTCGCCCTCTGTTTCTCTCCCTCTGTTTCTCGCTCTCTCTTTCTCGCCCTCTGTTTCTCGCCCTCTGTTTCTTGCTCTCTGTTTCTCGTTCTCTGTTTCTCGCCCTCTGTTTCAGCCCCTCTGTTTCAGCTCCTCTGTTCCATGCTCACTGTTTCTCGCCCTCTGTTTCAGCCCCTCTGTTTCTCGCCCACTGTTTCAGCCCCTCTGTTTCTCGCCATCTGTTTCAGCCCCTCTGTTTCAGCCCCTCTGTTTCTCGCCCTTTGTTTCTCGCCCTCTGTTTCAGCCCCTCTGTTTCTCGCCCTCTGTTTCAGCCCCTCTGTTTCAGTCCCTCTGTTTCAGCCCCTCTGTTTCCGCCCCTCTGTTTCAGCCCCTCTGTTTCAGCCCCTCTGTTTCAGCCCCTCTGTTTCTTGCCCTCTGTTTCAGCCCCTCTGTTTCAGCCCCTCTGTTTCAGCCACTCTGTTTCAGCCCCTCTGTTTCTCGCCCTCTGTTTCTCGCCCTCTGTATCTCGCCCTGTGTTTCAGCCCCTCTGTTTCAGCCCCTCTGTTTCTCGCCCTCTGTTTCTCGCCCTCTGTTTCTCGCCCTCTGTTTCTCGCTCTTTGTTTCTCGCCCTCTGTTTCTCGCCCTCTGTTTCAGCCCCTCTGTTTCAGCCCCTCTGTTTCAGCCCCTCTGTTTCATCCCCTCTGTTTCAGCCCCTCTGTTTCAGCCCCTCTGTTTCTCGCCCTCTGTTTCACGCCCTCTGTTTCTCGCCCTCTGTTTCTCGCTCTCTGTTTCTCGCCCTCTGTTTCTCGCCCTCTGTTTCAGCCCCTCTGTTTCAGCCCCTCTGTTTCAGCCCCTCTGTTTCTCGCCCTCTGTTTCTCGCCCTCTGTTTCTCGCCCTCTGTTTCAGCCCCTCTGTTTCAGCCCCTCTGTTTCAGCCCCTCTGTTTCTCGCCCTCTGTTTCTCGCCCTCTGTTTCTTGCTCTCTGTTTCTCGCCCTCTGTTTCTCGCCCTCTGTTTCAGCCCCTCTGTTTCAGCTCCTCTGTTCCTCGCTCTCTGTTTCTCGCCCTCTGTTTCAGCCCCTCTGTTTCTCGCCCACTGTTTCAGCCCCTCTGTTTCTCGCCATCTGTTTCAGCCCCACTGTTTCAGCCCCTCTGTTTCTCGCCCTCTGTTTCAGCCCCTCTGTTTCAGCCCCTCTGTTTCAGCCCCTCTGTTTCAGACCCTCTGTTTCTCGCCCTCTGTTTGAGCCCCTCTGTTTCAGCCCCTCTTTTTCAGCCCCTCTGTTTCAGCCCCACTGTTTCAGCCCCTCTGTTTCTCGCCCACTGTTTCTCGCCCTCGGTTTCAGCCCCTCTGTTTCTCGCCCTCTGTTTCAGCCCCTCTGTTTCTCGCCCTCTGTTTCAGCCCCTCTGTTTCAGCCCCTCTGTTTCAGCCCCTCTGTTTCAGCCCTTCTGTTTCAGCCCCTCTGTTTCAGCCCCTTTGTTTCTCACCCTCTGTTTCAGCCCCTCTGTTTCTCGCCCTCTGTTTCAGACCCTCTGTTTCAGCCCCTCAGTATCAGCCCCTCTGTTTCAGCCCCTCTGTTTCTCGCCCTCTGTTTCTCGCCCTCTGTTTCTCGCCCACGGTTTCAGCCCCTCTGTTTCAGCCCCTCTGTTTCAGCCCATCTGTTTCAGCCCCACTGTTTCAGACCCTCTGTTCCAGCCCCTGTGTTTCAGCCCCTCTGTTTCTCGCCCTCTGTTTCTCGCTCTCTGTTTCTCGCCCTCTGTTTCAGCCCCTCTGTTGCTCGCCCACTGTTTCAGCCCCTCTGTTTCTCGCCATCTGTTTCAGCCCCTCGGTTTCAGCCCCTCTGTTTCTCGCCCTCTGTTTCAGCCCCTCTGTTTCAGCCCCTCTGTTTCGGAACCTCTGTTTCTCGCCCTTTGTTTCTCGCCCTCAGTTTCAGCCCCTCTGTTTCTCGCCCTCTGTTTCAGCCCCTCTGTTTCTCGTCCTCTGTTTCAGCCCCTCTGTTTCACCCCCTCTGTTTCAGCCCCTCTGTTTCAGCCCCTCTGTTTCAGCCCCTCTGTTTCAGGCCCACTGTTTCAGCCCCTCTGTTTCTCGCCATCTGTTTCAGCCCCACTGTTTCAGCCCCTCTGTTTCTCGCCCTCTGTTTCAGCCCCTCTGTTTCAGCCCCTCTGTTTCAGCACCTCTTTTTCAGCCCCTCTGTTTCTCTCCCTCTGTTTCTCGCCCTCTGTTTCTCGCTCTCTGTTTCTCGCCCTCTGTTTCTCGCCCTCTGTTTCAGCCCCTCTGTTTCAGCCACTCTGTTTCAGCTCCTCTGTTTCTCGCCCTCTGCTTCTCGCCCACTGTTTCTCGCCCTCTGTTTCAGCCCCTCTGTTTCAGCCCCTCTGTTTCAGCCCCTCTGTTTCCCGCCCTCTGTTTCTCTCCCTCTGTTTCTCGCTCTCTCTTTCTCGCCCTCTGTTTCTCGCCCTCTGTTTCAGCCCCTCTGTTTCAGCCCCTCTGTTTCAGCCCCTCTGTTTCTCGCCCTCTGTTTCTCGCCCTCAGTTTCTCGCCCTCTGTTTCAGCCCCTCTGTTTCAGACCCTCTGTTTCAGCCCCTCTGTTTCTCGCCCTCTGTTTCTCGCCCTCTGTTTCTTGCTCTCTGTTTCTCGCCCTCTGTTTCTCGCCCTCTGTTTCAGCCCCTCTGTTTCAGCTCCTCTGTTCCTCGCTCACTGTTTCTCGCCCTCTGTTTCAGCCCCTCTGTTTCTCGCCCACTGTTTCTCGCCCTCTGTTTCATCCCCTCTGTTTCAGCCCCGCTGTTTCAGCCCCTCTGTTTCTCGCCCTGTGTTTCAGCCCCTCTGTTTCAGCCCCTCTGTTTCAGCCCCTCTGTTTCAGCCCCTCTGTTTCAGCCCCTCTGTTTCTCGCCCTCTGTTTCATCCCCTCTGTTTCAGCCCCTCTGTTTCTAGCCCTCTGTTTCTCGCCCTCTGTTTCTCGCCCTCTGTTTCTCGCTCTTTGTTTCTCGCCCTCTGTTTCTCGCCCTCTGTTTCAGCCCCTATGTTTCAGCCCCTCTGTTTCTCGCCCTCTGTTTCAGACCCTCTGTTTCAGCTCCTCAGTATCAGCCCCTCTGTTTCAGCCCCTCTGTTTCAGCCCCTCTGTTTCATCCCCTCTGTTTCAGCCCCTCTGTTTCAGCCCCTCTGTTTCTCGCCCTCTGTTTCTCGCCCTCTGTTTCTCGCCCTCTGTTTCTCGCTCTCTGTTTGTCGCCCTCTGTTTCTCGCCCTCTGTTTCAGCCCCTCTGTTTCAGCCCCTCTGTTTCAGCTCCTCTGTTTCTCGCGCTCTGTTTCTCGCCCACTGTTTCTCGCCTTCTGTTTCAGCCCCTCTGTTTCAGCCCCTCTGTTTCAGCCCCTCTGTTTCAGCCCCTCTATTTCAGCCCCTCTGTTTCTCGCCCTCTGTTTCATCCCCTCTGTTTCAGCCCCTCTGTTTCAGCTCCTCTGTTTCAGCCCCTCTGTTTCAGCCCCTCTGTTTCTCGCCCTCTGTTTCTCGCCCTCGGTTTCAGCCCCTCTGTTTATCGCCCTCTGTTTCAGCCCCTCTGTTTCTCGCCCTCTGTTTCAGCACCTCTGTTTCAGCCCCTCTGTTTCAGCCCCTCTTTTAAAGCCCTTCTGTTTAAGCCCCTATGTTTCAGCCCCTCTGTTTCTCGCCGTCTGTTTCAGCCCCTCTGTTTCTCGCCCTCTGTTTCAGACCCTCTGTTTCAGCCCCTCAGTATCAGCCCCTCACTTTCAGCCCCTCAGTTTCTCGCCCTCTGTTTCTCGACCTCTGTTTCTCGCCCTCTGTTTCTCGGCCACTGTTTCAGTCCCTCTGTTTCAGCCCCTCTGTTTCAGCCCATCTGTTTCAGTCCCTCTGTTTCAGCCCCTCTGTTTCAGCCCCTCTGTTTCAGCCCCTCTGTTTCTCGCCCTCTGTTTCAGCCCCTCTGTTTCTCGCCCTCTGTTTCAGCCCCTCTGTTTCCCTCCCACTGTTTCAGCCCCTCTGTTTCTCGCCATCTGTTTCAGCCCCTCTGTTTCAGCCCCTCTGTTTCTCGCCCTCTGTTTCAGCTCCTCTGTTTCAGCCCCTCTGTTTCAGCCCCTCTGTTTCAGCCCCTCTGTTTCAGCCCCACTGTTTCTCGCCTTCTGTTTCTCGCCCTCTGTTTCAGCCCCTCTGTTTCAGCCCGTCTGTTTCAGCCCCTCTGTTTCTCGCCCTCTGTTTCTCGCCCTCTGTTTCTCGCCCTCTGTTTCTCGATCTCTGTTTCTCGCCCTCTGTTTCTCGCTCTCTGTTTCAGCCCCTCTGTTTCAGCCCCTCTGTTTCAGCCCCTCTGTTTCAGCCCCTCTGTTTCAGCCCCTCTGTTTCTCGCCCTCTGTTTCTCGCCCTCTGTTTCTCGCCCTCTGTTTCTCGCTCTCTGTTTCTCGCCCTCTGTTTCTCGCCCTCTGTTTCAGCCCCTCTGTTTATCGCCCTCTGTTTCAGCCCCTCTGTTTCTCGCCCTCTGTTTGAGCCCCTCTGTTTCAGCCCCTCTGTTTCAGCCCCTCTGTTTCAGCCCCTCTGTTGCAGCCCCTCTGTTTCTCGCCCACTGTTTCTCGCCCTCGGTTTCAGCCCCTCTGTTTCTCGCCCTCTGTTTCAGCCCCTCTGTTTCTCGCCCTCTGTTTCAGCCCCTCTGTTTCAGCCCCTCTGTTTCAGCCCCTCTGTTTCAGCCCTTCTGTTTCAGCCCCTCTGTTTCAGCCCCTCTGTTTCTCACCCTCTGTTTCAGCCCCTCTGTTTCTCGCCCTCTGTTTCAGACCCTCTGTTTCAGCTCCTCAGTATCAGCCCCTCTGTTTCAGCCCCTCTGTTTCTCGCCCTCTGTTTCTCGCCCTCTGTTTCTCGCCCACGGTTTCAGCCCCTCTGTTTCAGCCCCTCTGTTTCAGCCCATCTGTTTCAGCCCCACTGTTTCAGCCCCTCTGTTTCAGCCCCTGTGTTTCAGCCCCTCTGTTTCTCGCCCTCTGTTTCTCGCTCTCAGTTTCTCGCCCTCTGTTTCAGCCCATCTGTTGCTCGCCCACTGTTTCAGCCCCTCTGTTTCTCGCCATCTGTTTCAGCCCCTCTGATTCAGCCCCTCTGTTTCTCGCCCTCTGTTTCAGCCCCTCTGTTTCAGCCCCTCTGTTTCAGCCCCTCTGTTTCAGCACCTCTGTATCTCGCCCTTTGTTTCTCGCCCTCTGTTTCAGCCCCTCTGTTTCTCGCCCTCTGTTTCAGCCCCTCTGTTTCTCGTCCTCTGTTTCAGCCCCTCTGTTTCAGTCCCTCTGTTTCAGCCCCTCTGTTTCAGCCCCTCTGTTTCAGCCCCTCTGTTTAACGCCTTCTGTTTCAGCCCCTCTGTTTCAGCCCCTCTGTTTCCCGCCCTCTGTTTCAGCCCCTCTGTTTCAGCCCCTCTGTATCAGCCCCTCTGTTTCTGCCCCTCTGTTTCTCGCCCTCTGTTTCTCGCCCTCTGTTTCAGCCCCTCTGTTTCAGACCCTCTGTTTCAGCCCCTCTGTTTCAGCCACTCTGTTTCAGCCCCTCTGTTTCTCGCCCTCTGTTTCTCGCCCTCTGTTTCTCGCTCTCTGTTTCTCGCCCTCTGTTTCTCGCCCTCTGTTTCAGCCCCTCTGTTTCAGCCCATCTGTTTCAGCCCCTCTGTTTCAGCCCCTCTGTTTCTCGATCGCTGTTTCAGCCCCTCTGTTTCTCGCCCTGTGTTTCAGCCCCTCTGTTTCTCGCCCTCTGTTTCTCGCCCTCTGTTTCAGCCCCTCTGTTTCAGCCCCTCTGTTTCAGCCCCTCTGTTTCATCCCCTCTGTTTCAGCCCCTCTGTTTCAGCCCCTCTGTTTCTCGCCCTCTGTTTCTCGCCCTCTGTTTCTCGCCCTCTGTTTCTCGCTCTCTGTTTGTCGCCCTCTGTTTCTCGCCCTCTGTTTCAGCCCCTCTGTTTCAGCCCCTCTGTTTCTCGCGCTCTGTTTCTCGCCCACTGTTTCTCGCCTTCTGTTTCAGCCCCTCTGTTTCAGCCCCTCTGTTTCAGCCCCTCTGTTTCAGCCCCTCTATTTCAGCCCCTCTGTTTCTCGCCCTCTGTTTCATCCCCTCAGTTTCAGCCCCTCTGTTTCAGCTCCTCTGTTTCAGCCCCTCTGTTTCAGCCCCTCTGTTTCTCGCCCTCTGTTTCTCGCCCTCTGTTTCAGCCCCTCTGTTTATCGCCCTCTGTTTCAGCCCCTCTGTTTCTCGCCCTCTGTTTCAGCACCTCTGTTTCAGCCCCTCTGTTTCAGCCCCTCTTTTAAAGCCCTTCTGTTTAAGCCCCTATGTTTCAGCACCTCTGTTTCTCGCCCTCTGTTTCAGCCCCTCTGTTTCTCGCCCTCTGTTTCAGACCCTCTGTTTCAGCCCCTCAGTATCAGCCCCTCACTTTCAGCCCCTCAGTTTCTCGCCCTCTGTTTCTCGACCTCTGTTTCTCGCCCTCTGTTTCTCGCCCACTGTTTCAGTCCCTCTGTTTCAGCCCCTCTGTTTCAGCCCATCTGTTTCAGTCCCTCTGTTTCAGCCCATCTGTTTCAGCCCCTCTGTTTCAGCCCCTCTGTTTCTCGCCCTCTGTTTCAGCCCCTCTGTTTCTCGCCCTCTGTTTCAGCCCCTATGTTTCCCTCCCACTGTTTCAGCCCCTCTGTTTCTCGCCATCTGTTTCAGCCCCTCTGTTTCAGCCCCTCTGTTTCTCGCCCTCTGTTTCAGCTCCTCTGTTTCAGCCCCTCTGTTTCAGCCCCTCTGTTTCAGCCCCTCTGTTTCAGCCCCTGTGTTTCTCGCCTTCTGTTTCTAGCCCTCTGTTTCAGCCCCTCTGTTTCAGCCCCTCTGTTTCAGCCCCTCTGTTTCAGCCCCTCTGTTTCAGCCCCTCTGTTTCAGCCCCTCTGTTTTATCGCCCTCTGTTTCTCGCCCTCTGTTTCTCGCACTCTGTTTCTCGCTCTCTGTTTCTCGCCCTCTGTTTCTCGCCCTCTGTTTCAGCCCCTCTGTTTCAGCCCCTCTGTTTCAGCCCCTCTGTTTCAGCCCCTCTGTTTCAGCCCCTCTGTTTCAGCCCCTCTGTTTCAGCCCCTCTGTTTTATCGCCCTCTGTTTCTCGCCCTCTGTTTCTCGCACTCTGTTTCTCGCTCTCTGTTTCTCGCCCTCTGTTTCTCGCCCTCTGTTTCAGCCCCTCTGTTTCTCGCCCTCTGTTTCTCGCCCACTGTTTCTCGCCCTCTGTTTCTGCCCCTCTGTTTCAGCCCCTCTGTTTCAGCCCCTCTGTTTCAGCCCCTCTGTTTCTCGCCCTCTGTTTCTCGCCCTCTGTTTCTTGCCCTCTGTTTCTCGCTCTCTGTTTCTCGCCCTCTGTTTCTCGCCCTCTGTTTCAGCCCCTCTGTTTCAGCCCCTCTGTTTCAGCCCCTCTGTTTGTCGCCCTCTGTTTCTCGCCCTCTGTTTCTCGCCCTCAGTTTCAGCCCCTCTGTTTCAGCCCCTTTGTTTCAGCCCCTCTGTTTCAGCCCCTCTGTTTCTCGCCCACTGTTTCTCGCCCTCTGTTTCAGCCCCTCTGTTTCAGCCCCTCTGTTTCAGCCCCTCTGTTTCAGCCCCTCCGTTTCAGCCACTCTGTTTCAGCCCGTCTGTTTCTCGCCCTCTGTTTCTCGCCCTCTGTTTCTCGCCCTCTGTTTCTCGCCCTCTGTTTCAGCCCCTCTGTTTCAGACCCTCTGTTTCAGCCCCTCTGTTTCTCGCCCTCTGTTTCTCGCCCTCTGTTTCAGACCCTCTGTTTGAGCCCCTCAGTTCCAGCCCCTCTGTTTCTCGCCCTCTGTTTCAGCACCTCTGTTTCTCGCCCTCTCTTTCAGCCCCTCTCTTTCTCGCCCTCTGTTGCAGACCCTCTGTTTCAGCCCCTCTGTTTCAGCCCCTCTGTTTCAGCCCCTCTGTTTCTCGCCCTCTGTTTCAGCCCCTCTGTTTCTCGCCCACTGTTTCCGCCCCTCTGTTTCTCGCACTCTGTTGCAGCCCCTCTGTTTCATCCCCTCTGTTTCAGCCCCTCTGTTTCAGCCCCTCTGTTTCAGACCCTCTGTTTCTCGCCCTCTGTTTCTCGCCCTCTGTTTCTCGCCCTCTGTTTCAGCCCCTCTGTTTCTCGCCCTCTGTTTCAGCCCCTCTGTTTCTCGCCCACTGTTTCCGCCCCTCTGTTTCTCGCACTCTGTTGCAGCCCCTCTGTTTCATCCCCTCTGTTTCAGCCCCTCTGTTTCAGCCCCTCTGTTTCAGCCCCACTGTTTCAGCCCCTCTGTATCTCGCCCACTGTTTCTCGCCCTCGGTTTCAGCCCCTCTGTTTCTCGCCCTCTGTTTCAGCCCCTCTGTTTCTCGCCCTCTGTTTCAGCCCCTCTGTTTCAGCCCCTCTGTTTCAGCCCCTCTGTTTCAGCCCTTCTGTTTCAGCCCCTCTGTTTCAGCCCCTTTGTTTCTCACCCTCTGTTTCAGCCCCTCTGTTTCTCGCCCTCTGTTTCAGACCCTCTGTTTCAGCCCCTCAGTATCAGCCCCTCTGTTTCAGCCCCTCTGTTTCTCGCCCGCTGTTTCTCGCCCTCTGTTTCTCGCCCACGGTTTCAGCCCCTCTGTTTCAGCCCCTCTGTTTCAGCCCATCTGTTTCAGCCCCACTGTTTCAGACCCTCTGTTTCAGCCCCTGTGTTTCAGCCCCTCTGTTTCTCGCCCTCTGTTTCTCGCTCTCTGTTTCTCGCCCTCTGTTTCAGCCCCTCTGTTGCTCGCCCACTGTTTCAGCCCCTCTGTTTCTCGCCATCTGTTTCAGCCCCTCTGTTTCAGCCCCTCTGTTTCTCGCCCTCTGTTTCAGCCCCTCTGTTTCAGCCCCTCTGTTTCGGAACCTCTGTTTCTCGCCCTTTGTTTCTCGCCCTCTGTTTCAGCCCCTCTGTTTCTCGCCCTCTGTTTCAGCCCCTCTGTTTCTCGTCTTCTGTTTCAGCCCCTCTGTTTCAGCCCCTCTGTTTCAGCCCCTCTGTTTCAGCCCCTCTGTTTCAGCCCCTCTGTTTCAGGCCCACTGTTTCAGCCCCTCTGTTTCTCGCCATCTGTTTCAGCCCCACTGTTTCAGCCCCTCTGTTTCTCGCCCTCTGTTTCAGCCCCTCTGTTTCAGCCCCTCTGTTTCAGCCCCTCTTTTTCAGCCCCTCTGTTTCTCGCCCTCTGTTTCTCGCCCTCTGTTTCTCGCTCTCTGTTTCTCGCCCTCTGTTTCTCGCCCTCTGTTTCAGCCCCTCTGTTTCAGCCACTCTGTTTCAGCTCCTCTGTTTCTCGCCCTCTGTTTCTCGCCCACTGTTTCTCGCCCTCTGTTTCTGCCCCTCTGTTTCAGCCCCTCTGTTTCAGCCCCTCTGTTTCAGCCCCTCTGTTTCTCGCCCTCTGTTTCTCTCCCTCTGTTTCTTGCTCTCTCTTTCTCGCCCTCTGTTTCTCGCCCTCTGTTTCAGCCCCTCTGTTTCAGCCCCTCTGTTTCTCGCCCTCTGTTTCTCGCCCTCAGTTTCTCGCCCTCTGTTTCAGCCCCTCTGTTTCAGCCCCTCTGTTTCAGCCCCTCTGTTTCTCGCCCTCTGTTTCTCGCCCTCTGTTTCTTGCTCTCTGTTTCTCGCCCTCTGTTTCTCGCCCTCTGTTTCAGCCCCTCTGTTTCAGCTCCTCTGTTCCTCGCTCACTGTTTCTCGCCCTCTGTTTCAGCCCCTCTGTTTCTCGCCCACTGTTTCTCGCCCTCTGTTTCATCCCCTCTGTTTCAGCCCCTCTGTTTCAGCTCCTCTGTATCTCGCCCTGTGTTTCAGCCCCTCTGTTTCAGCCCCTCTGTTTCAGCCCCTCTGTTTCAGCCCCTCTGTTTCAGCCCCGCTGTTTCTCGCCCTCTGTTTCATCCCCTCTGTTTCAGCCCCTCTGTTTCTAGCCCTCTGTTTCTCGCCCTCTGTTTCTCGCCCTCTGTTTCTCGCTCTTTGTTTCTCGCCCTCTGTTTCTCTCCCTCTGTTTCAGCCCCTCTGTTTCAGCCCCTCTGTTTCAGCCCCTCTGTTTCATCCCCTCTGTTTCAGCCCCTCTGTTTCAGCCCCTCTGTTTCTCGCCCTCTGTTTCTCGCCCTCTGTTTCTCGCCCTCTGTTTCTCGCTCTCTGTTTGTCGCCCTCTGTTTCTCGCCCTCTGTTTCAGCCCCTCTGTTTCAGCCCCTCTGTTTCAGCCCCTCTGTTTCTCGCGCTCTGTTTCTCGCCCACTGTTTCTCGCCTTCTGTTTCAGCCCCTCTGTTTCAGCCCCTCTGTTTCAGCCCCTCTGTTTCAGCCCCTCTATTTCAGCCCCTCTGTTTCTCGCCCTCTGTTTCATCCCCTCAGTTTCAGCCCCTCTGTTTCAGCTCCTCTGTTTCAGCCCCTCTGTTTCAGCCCCTCTGTTTCTCGCCCTCTGTTTCTCGCCCTCGGTTTCAGCCCCTCTGTTTATCGCCCTCTGTTTCAGCCCCTCTGTTTCTCGCCCTCTGTTTCAGCACCTCTGTTTCAGCCCCTCTGTTTCAGCCCCTCTTTTAAAGCCCTTCTGTTTAAGCCCCTCTGTTTCAGCCCCTCTGTTTCTCGCCTTCTGTTTCTAGCCCTCTGTTTCAGCCCCTCTGTTTCAGCCCCTCTGTTTCAGCCCCTCTGTTTCTCGCCCTCTGTTTCTCGCCCTCTGTTTCTCGCCCTCTGTTTCTCGATCTCTGTTTCTCGCCCTCTGTTTGAGCCCCTCTGTTTCAGCCCCTCTGTTTCAGCCCCTCTGTTTCAGCCCCTCTGTTTCAGCCCCTCTGTTTCAGCCCCTCTGTTTCAGCCCCTCTGTTTTATCGCCCTCTGTTTCTCGCCCTCTGTTTCTCGCACTCTGTTTCTCGCTCTCTGTTTCTCGCCCTCTGTTTCTCGCCCTCTGTTTCAGCCCCTCTGTTTCAGCCCCTCTGTTTCAGCCCCTCTGTTTCTCGCCCTCTGTTTCTCGCCCACTGTTTCTCGCCCTCTGTTTCTGCCCCTCTGTTTCAGCCCCTCTGTTTCAGCCCCTCTGTTTCAGCCCCTCTGTTTCTCGCCCTCTGTTTCTCGCCCTCTGTTTCTTGCCCTCTGTTTCTCGCTCTCTGTTTCTCGCCCTCTGTTTCTCGCCCTCTGTTTCAGCCCCTCTGTTTCAGCCCCTCTGTTTCAGCCCCTCTGTTTGTCGCCCTCTGTTTCTCGCCCTCTGTTTCTCGCCCTCAGTTTCAGCCCCTCTGTTTCAGCCCCTTTGTTTCAGCCCCTCTGTTTCAGCCCCTCTGTTTCTCGCCCACTGTTTCTCGCCCTCTGTTTCAGCCCCTCTGTTCCAACCCCTCTGTTTCAGCCCCTCTGTTTCAGCCCCTCCGTTTCAGCCACTCTGTTTCAGCCCCTCTGTTTCTCGCCCTCTGTTTCTCGCCCTCTGTTTCTCGCCCTCTGTTTCTCGACCTCTGTTTCAGCCCCTCTGTTTCAGCCCCTCTGTTTCAGCCCCTCTGTTTCTCGCCCTCTGTTTCTCGCCCTCTGTTTCAGACCCTCTGTTTGAGCCCCTCAGTTCCAGCCCCTCTGTTTCTCGCCCTCTGTTTC